>NC_063338.1:36677981-36739054 GCF_021869965.1 Rhincodon typus
AATTAATTCTCTTCCTACCTGTCAAAATCTCACGTGCAAGAAGTCACAAGCTATGACATATAGAAACTGTACTTCAGAGTAAAATACAAAGGTAATTTTGATAGTTGTGCTATTTATGCAATTTAGATTTTCAGTTAAATTAAGATGATACCTGAAGTCAATTGGCAGGGAAATTTAACCCTATTAATCCTTACTCTGCTTCAATATCTTTAAATGGAATTTTTATGAGCCATTCTGCCTACATATTATTAATATCATCATGGCAGACTGCATAACACTTAATCAATTTGTAGCTCAGACCCTTTGACCTAGCATCTTGGATAACATTTCTCTGTCTAGTGGTTGTAAAAGAAATTGTGATAGGATTTATATTTTAATGTCATCCATAATTCTGTATAGATTTAATTTATTTGATTGAATTTGATTTCTCCAACCAAACAAGTGTAAATATTAGAACGTTAGTCCGGTATATTTTCTGTCAATCAGAGTATCAGTTGCATACTAAGTAATGTTTAGTTGATATTCTTTTAGTGTGTTTGTCACAGTACAAGTTTATAATCATGAAGTCATGTGATCTTTCAAGTACATCATTGGGAATTCAAATCTCTTTTTAAAACTTATCAGCCTGTCCAGAGATTTTAATAATAAATTCATATAACCACTTAGAAGGAATGGGTTTACTATTTCATTGCACCTAGAAAATTGAGGAAACTCCTTTCTAAATCTTTTCATTGCTTTAGCTCTCAATCTCTCCAGTGTCCCAAACCCTCCTCAACCATTATTTTCAATTTGCTGAAACACATACTCTCTGGGTAATAACAACAAGTCATGAAACTTGTTCCCAAAGCATTGATCCTGATATCAATGAAAAACAAATGTAGGCTACACCAAGTTACAATCTACGCCATTGTCTGCCCACAGAGGATTGACATTAGTCTACTACATGAATTAATTCTCTTCCTACCTGTCAAAATCTCACGTGCAAGAAGTCACCTCCTCTGATCAGTGCTCTGTTTGTCCCTCCCTCTTCTACAATCTTTTCCAGAAGGATCAATTAAATTTTAATCAGCATTAACATGGCATGTTTTCATGAGTTGAGTAGGCTATATGTGTGCTGTCCAATAGTTGTTTTGTTTTCTATATTGTCATCCTTGTATATCAATTTATCAAAGGTCAGTATTAATCTTAATAAAAAAGGAAAGGCTTCTTAATTAATTGAAATTATAGGCATTCAGCAGTAAGTGAACATAGTTGATTTTGTTGCTTTTCATTTGGGTTGAATTGTATCCTTGCAGTAAAAACCGAAAGAACTGCGGATGATGTAAATCAGGAAAAAAAACAGAAGTTGCTGGAAAAGCTCAGCAGGTTTGGCAGCATCTGTGAAGAGAAATCAGAGTGAATATTTTGGCTCCGATGACCCAGTTCTGAGGAAGGGCCACCAGACCCGAAACGTTAACTCTGATTTTGCTTCACAGATGCTGCCAGGCCTGCTGAGCTTTTCCAGCAACTTCTGTTTTTGTTATATTCTTGCAGTGCCACCTTCTTTCATTTCAAAGCTGAAAATAAATACCCCTCTCTCTGCCCTACATAAGGTTCACTAGGAAAAGCTGCAAATAGCTGTCATTATTTTCAAAGCTTTACAACTTGCTTTCATCAAAAGTTTATATTGCAGAACATCACAGGTGATAATTGTGATCCATTGTCCTTTTCATGAGAAAAGGAAATTTTTCAAGGCAGATCAACAAGTAAATTGGTCAGCAAAGTGACTTCACTTTTCCTGCAGCAGAACTTGATAGCATCAGCAAAACTAATAAATTTTTACAGCTCAGTCATGAGACAAGTAAGTATGGTTCAAAGGGAATGTTCTACATAATTGCATTTGGTAACAGTTCTACTTCAGATCATTGCTTCTTTGGATAATCTTTATTGAATATTCCACTGTATTATACTGTATTAATGATTATATGAAAAGATCCACATTATTCATACTGTAGAATCACATATATAGGCAGTTCTACCTGATGATACTGTCTTTATCAGACGCAGAGATTAAGATGAACTGAAAATGACCAAAACCCAAAAACGTATGACTAGAAAGTGAACAAATCAGAGATAACTGCTGAAGTAAATCATATGACATTCCTCTATCTGTAATTTTACCTGACAGGTTAACATGTTTTTTTTTAAATTGGTGAATGTTTCTAATAAATTAACGGAAACAACATTTCAATCAAGTGTGTTATACATCTTATATTGATATCACTGAGTGCAATGTGTAGCTTTGTATAAAAATATCTACATATTTGTAACTGCGCCACAAACACGGATCATATTTGTATTAATTCTTAGCTTTAAACGTCTTCAAAACGCTTCAGCTTGTAATGTTCTCTGGAAGTTCTGGCAATAAAACTTGAAACATTAACATGTAAATTTGGATGCATCAGGTAAAAAGCATTTACAAAGCTTTGTCAGATTTGCTGAAATCTACTCTAAGACTAACTCCTGTAAACACATTGGCAGAGAACTAAATGTTCACTCTTCCTTCATTTGGAATAGAACAGTGCATAATTCTAACCCTTACCATTTAATTGTAGTTGAACTGATACAAATCTCTGCATAGTTTATAATTTGTAAGATTGAAAGAGTTGTGACAGAAGCAGAGTAACATCATATTCAGCTCAATAGAATATTGCTTTGGCAGAATATTTACTTAATTCTAGGAATATGGTGAGTGAAGGAATTCAGCAGAGTGAGGGAGGATTTGTTGCTCCAAACTTTTATAGAGTGACGATGAGTCTGATAGAGGGAATGGGAAACAGTGAAACTTGCAAACTAAAGTCCACAGGCTTATGGTAGGTATACAGGTAGGTGATTGGTGAAATTTAAGATTTCTTTTTCTTTGCAAATTTTAACTGGGCATAAGAAAGTATAAGTAATACAATACTTCTATCAGGTAACTAATTAAACTACATGATTTAACAATGCATAACTATTAAGTAAAGATTCTGTTTGTTTGATTAAATAAATAATATAAGCCTAGTCTAAGATGTAGTAGACTGGATTGCATGTCTAGAAAGCAGAATCAGGCACTTTTGTGGATGCTGAGATCAGCCTGACTAATCATCTCCACAGGAAATTACTTCCCTTCCAATCTCTCCAGCACAGAGTCGTTGAGCTGGAGTGCAAGTTGGAGACATTCTGACATTTCCAGACAGTTTTATCCACATACAATCACATACCAGAGGAAAAGTCAAGATTAGGAACTAGATGGTGTGACTAATCAAAAATGAGTATTGGAGATTTAACAGAGATTGTAAAGAGTTGTTCTAAAGACTGTGGTCCTGCAGATGGTACAAAGTACTAGCTACCTGTGAAGACAAACAAAAAGAATTCATGAAGGCCACAATGCCGAAGGCACTAAGAAATCTGCAGGATTAGTGGTGGTAGTTGTGGGGGGAAATCAGATTAGAAATGTGGTGGTAGTAGGCAATTGTATAATTTGGGTGTTTGATATTATCCTCTACAATCAAGAGTGAGGATCTTGAAGAGATTGTTGCTTTCTCAGTACCAGGGTGAGTGTCAGATCACTGTTGTTGGAGAGGAATATAGAAAGGGAAGGGTTAATCCAGATGTTGTAGTCTATTTTGGAACAAATGACATAGATAGGAACATGGAGGAGATCTCATTGAAAGAACATCCAGTGTCAGGCTTGAAATTTTTAAAAAACAATTGTGATTAATAATCTGGATTATTGCCAAGATTATACAGAAATTACTATCCTACCAGTGAGCCGGAGAATTATTATATGGATAAAGAGCTCATGTGAGAAAGGGTTTCCTTTTCATGGGATATTAGCAACAGATCTGGGACAAGATAGAGTTGTAGCAATGTGTTGACCTTCATCTGAACTGGGTAAAGAGTGTGGTGACAAAGGAATTAAACAATTGAGGAGAAGGAAGGGGTCAACTAGAAACTTAAACAGTCTAAATAACAAAAACAGGGCAGGAAAGCTAGAAGAGGATATAGTATGGGAGGACATTGTTGGCAAGGCAATAAATAGAGTTATGGAAGGGGAGTCTACAAAGATTATTAAATTTCAAGAGACAGCAAATCCCAATTAAAAATGTGTTAAAATATCTCAGTGTCCATAATAACAGTCAAGCTGGAGGTGCTCATGGATTGCAAGGAACCAGACATAGGAAGAATTACTGAGACAACATTACAAAAAAAAACAGAATCAGTAATTAAACATTGCAGAGTTAATACATTTATAAAGGATATGGTGTTGATGTCCTTATTTGGACTAAAACAATGGCAGTAAAAAGATAGGTGGTGTCATAGTGGTAATGTCACCGGACTGATGATCCAAAGGCTAATGCTCTGGAGACATGGGTTTGAATTCCACAGATGGTAAAACTTGTATTCAATTAATAAACATGGAGTTTGTAAAAAAAAAATCTTAGGGCTAAAGGGAATGGAGAGAAACTGAGCTGGGTGATCAGCCATGAATAGGAGCAGGCTCAAAGGGCCAAATATTTTTTAAATTCATTCACAGGATGAGGACCTCACTGCCTGGGCAGCATTTATTGCCCATCTCTAATTGCCCAGAGGGCAGTTCAGAGTCAACCACATTGCTGTGGGTCTGGGGTCACATGTCGGCCAGACCAGATAAGGATGGCAGTTTCCTCCCCTAAAGGACATTAGTGAACCAGATGGGTTTTTCCGACAATCGACAATGGGTTCATGGTCATCATTAGATTCTTAATTCCAGATATTTTATTGAATTCAGTTTCCACCATTTGCCATGGCAGGATTCAAAGCCGGTTCCCGCGAACGTTATCTGGGTTTTTGGATTAACAGTCCAGCAATAATACTAGCAAGTCATTGCCTCCCCATGGGCCTACTCCTGCTCCTTTTTTCTTTGTTTCTAAACCAGTTCTAATAGTGACCATGGAATTATTGCCAATTGTTGAAAAATTCAGCAAGTTCACTTATGGAAATCTGTCCACTCTTACATTGTTTATCCAGGCCCACAGCAATGTTGATGACTCTTAAATATTCTCTAAAATAACCCAGCAAGCCACTTAGCTGTATCAACATGCAACAAAGTTTAGGGAAAGGAATAAAACCAGATGGACCATGTGCATTCTCCCTTGCACTGCAGGGTCAATAGGATTGAAATTGCCATTGCTATTTCCAAAATCCGCCTTACTAACATCCGGGAGCTTTGTCAAAACTGGGAAGAATGTCATCTGACATAGTAATACTCATGAAATCGTACCTTACAGAAAACACACCAGATATCATCATCATCACTTCTGTTTATTTCTTGTCTACAAGACCAACCAGAGGTGGTGGCACAGTGGTATTCAGTTGTGAGGGAGTTATCTTGGAGCCCTCCACATTAACTCCAAATTCATGAAGTTTCATGATATCAGATGAAATGTTGGTAAGGAAACCTGCAGCTAATTACAACCCGCTGCCCCATCTTAAATAAGAAATCAATACTCCTCCATGATAAAAGAAGCACTAAAATTGGTGAATCTACTCTGGGTAGGAGACTTCAATATCCATCACTAAGAGTGACTTGATAACGCCACTACCAACCAAGCTTGTTAAGTCCTAAAGGATAAAGCTGTTAGGCTATCAGCCATGTGGCCTACAAACCAGGTAATAATGGAAATAGATGGGGCAGGCTATTTAAGAAATTGAACAAAAGAAAGAATAATAATCGTGGGAGATTATAACTAGCCTCATTTTACTTGAATAGAAGAATTAGGTAAAAGTGATAGGGGAGTATGGAATGTACAGGAGTCTTTTCCAATCCAATATGTATGAAACCCAATAAGGGAAAATTTACTACTGGATCTAGTGGGAAAGAAAATGAGAGTAGGTAAACAAAGAATAAGTAGGGGGCATCCAGGCAATAGTGACCATAATATAAAAAGTTTTAAAATGATAATAGCGAAGGACATAATCTTGATGAAAAAATAAATTAATAGAGAAATGTTGATGTTGAGGAGGTGAGAACAGAAGTTGAGCAATGATATCAGCAAATAATGATTTAGAACAAAAGCAGGAAACATTAAAAACAGTCTTCCACAGAATGCAGGAAAATACATTCTGCTAAACCAAAAGAAACAATAAATACTATTGGGACTCCTTAGATAAATAAAGAGGCTCAAGTGGAACATAAACACTGAATGTTCTTTTCTGTTCCATGTATATCCAATTTAAGAGCCACACCTGTACGAAGCATATACAACTTATAGAGTTACTGAGCCAAAGGCTATTCTGGAAAGGTCCAATCTGGATACAGTTTAGTCACCTAATACATTAGAAAGGGATGAGCTAGGTGTCATGTTTTACTCTTTTGGTTCTGAACTGATAAAGATACTTTGATATTGTATGCTGTTTCTCAGGCAAACTTTGGTGCATACATAAACAGTTTTACACATTTTTTTTCTCCTACAAACTTTCTCCATTCCCCTTAACTCATTAAATCATTATTTTGAGTTTCCTAGAGGTGTGTGTCACAGCCCATAACTTACCACCTCTTAGTTTTAATTGATGGGAAAATACAAGTAAGATCAAAAGCAAAAAATCTTGGCCATATTGACTGCCTGTGGACATATAGTTGCATAAATTTCAGTTACCTTAAAACACCTCCCCTAAATAGCCATTCAGGTTTTGAATGTCAAGTTATTTGATGCAAGGGGAATACACAGCAAATCTTCCCTGCATTTCGAGAAAGTGCATTAAGGTAATGATCTGCAGCAAGATCACTAGTCAATTTTCCCCTCACTAACTTTCAGTCAAACCCAAGATGCTGAAACCAATTTAAGTGTTCATACTGAAACCCTGTCTGACATACATATTGATTTTGTAACCGCATTTTACATGACTTGTGAAGGAGTCCCTGCAATGAATAGAATATGTTTTCCTCAACCAGACAGCCTCTTATCTAATTCATATTGGCAATGTTTATTCAGTTGAGAACCACCATAAAAGAATTTGTTAACATTATTGGTAAGATTTAACATTTAAAATCATTCTACATTCATCAAGTGGTTATTTCTTTTCAATTCCGTGAAATGTTTAAACTTTTAAAAGTGGCATAAATATTTATGTGTTCTGAGCTTCCAGGAATCTGGTAAATTAATAAAACTTACGCATTATCTTCTGATTCAGTGAATGCAAGCTTGAAAAGCAGATGGAACAAACCACTATTGATGTTAGAGGTCTAGAGGTAGCTTCACCAGGCTTAATAGGTTGGGTTTTTATACATTGCTGCAGCGGCAACAAATAGAAATTAAATGTGTTAATGCCACATGATAAAAGGGTAAATGTTGCAGCAACTGCTCATGATTAAGTATGATGAAAGCTTTTAGCTTCAGCTTGGACTCAGAGGGAACCCCTCCCCCTCCAGCAATCCTGGGAGCTGATCTCCTGGTGCAACTGGTGACGCTTCAGATGCTCGAAGGCCTGTGTGATTCAGGGGTGGTCTCACTGATTAACTGAGGCTACATATTTATTGGTCTGTCTTTAGCATGGAGTGAGGGGCTTCTCGGGGGCATCTTGTGTCACAGTGAGGAGGTATTACATTATTTGGGAAGTGATTTTACTGTGATGACTTGTTAATTTTTGAGGTTTTAATACTGTGATGCTGGTTTTATACTGAGGAGGGCATTTGAATGCAGTGCTGTGGGATTAATTTGAAGGGTTTTAGTAACGTGGTGAGCCTTATTTAAGGCGATTTGGTGCTGTGGTAACTTTTTGACACATTTAGAGATTTATTGTAGAATTGAAGGGTGACACAGTGACTCAGTGGTTAACAGGGCTGCCTCACAGCACCAGGGACCCAGGTTCAATTCTAGCCTTGAGTGTGTGGAGTTTGCACATTCTCCCTGTATCTGCGTGGGTTTCCTCCCATTGTCTAAATATGTGCAGGTTGGATAGATTGGCCATGTTAAATTGCCCTGCAGTGTCCAGTAATGTATAGAGTAGGGGGCTCAGCCATGATAAATGCGGTTTATGGGGAAATGTTATTGGGGAGGCTGGGTCTGGGTGGGATGCTGTTCAGAAGGTCGGTGCAGAGTCCAATGACTGAATGGCCTCTTTCCACACTGTAGAGATTCTACGATTTGTTGGGGAAGTTAACATTTTGATGAAAGGTTTAGTGAGATGATTTACTGCTGTAATAATGGACTGTTGTGGGGAGGTGGATATGTGGTGAGGCCTTTTAAAAGGGTTTTAGTGCTGTGAAAGGGGTTTAATGAGATGATATTTATCCACTGTTTCCTCAACCTGTTGCTGCACTCTTCAGCATAAATGCCTCTTAAAGATTGCACTCTAGCTTTCACAGATTACAAGTGCCCAGTCAATGTGCTACTCCATCCCCCTTGTAACCTTGGGGTTACTGCCATTCGGAGAAATATTCCAAAACTGAAGTTATCACTCAGTGATATTTAGGTTGGGTTTAATTGAGAGGGTTAAATTGTTGATGTGGCAGCGTAATGAAGGGTTTAATTTAAATTAATTTAACTTCATTTGTGTGGTGGGATCTCAATTGAGGGGGATTAGTACCTAGGGTGAGTTTCACAGGTGAGCATCAGGGTTGGAACACTGGTCACAACAAGGGCAAGCAAAATGACAAGAACACAATTACATCAGTAATGATCTGGGCCCTACCCAGCGATGTTTCATCATTAACAAGAGCTACTGTAGTTCCTCAGTTCCCAGAGTGCATTGTAACATGTATTACCTTGTCTGTCTTAGTCAGAGCATTGAACTATTTTAGATAGTGCTCTTCTGGCACTTCCATGGCATGAGAAACTTTTTTTGTGTGTGTGTCTCTTGCTGCATTCTGTGTTTCTTCTTTAGTTTATTCTTTCATGTAATTTGAGCAATGCAAAAACAGCATTTATTGCCCACCCCTAATTCCCATTGAGAAGTTGATAATGAGCTGCCTTCTTGAAACACTGTGGTCTATGTTGTACAGGGACACACACAGCACTATTGGGTTGGGAGTCATTGACACCAAAGGAGCAATGGTTTTGTTCAAATCCAGATTAGTGCATGGCTACAGGTGATGGTGCCCCCTGTGCCAGCTGCTCTTGTCCTTCTGCGCGATAGAGGTTGCAGGTTTAGAAGGTGCTGTGGAACTGCACAGCAACTTGGAGAAGGTACATTCTGCAGATACTGTACATCAATGTTGTCAAGAATGAATGTTTAAGAGGTGAATTGGATGGCAATCACATGGGCTGTTTTGTCCTAGATGGTTTTGAGATTCTTGCAAGTGTACCAGGCAAGTGATGAACATTGTGTCACACCTCTCATCTATGTTTTACAGGTTTGAGGAGTCAGTAGGTGAATTCCAGCAGAATATGGCCAGCTCTGATACTCACAGTATTTATAATGGTAGTTCAGTTAGGTTGGTAATGATTACCTACAAAATGTTGATGGTGAGTGTATTCACAATGGCAATGCTATTGAATTTTAAGGATAGTTGGTTGGATTCTCTCTTTTTAATAATAGTCATTGTCTGGTACTTGTTTAGTATGAATCACTTGTCAGCCTAAGCTGATATATTTAATCAAGCCATGTTCACATTTCTGCCTGAATGAAATAACACATCTTTCTATGAGTTTTCCCTTTAGTTGCTGCCAGGTATCTGTGCTCAATCTTCCTGACCAACTTTACAAAACCACTTGAGGCAAACAAAGAACTGAGCTCGCAGTCAACTCACCGCACGGCCTCCAACCTCAACGTTCCCCAAACCCGCACCACCCGCTTCTATCTCCTTCCCAAAATCCACAAACCTGAATGCCCTGGTCGACCCATTGTCTCCGCCTGCTCCTGCCCCACTGAACTTATCTCCAACTATCTGGACTCCATTTTCTCCCCCTTGGTCCAAGAACTCCCTACCTACGTCCGTGACACCACCCACGCCTTCCACCTCCTCCAGAACTTCCAATTCCCTGGTCCTCAACACCTCATCTTTACCATGGACGTCCAGTCCCTATACACCTGCATTCCCCATACAGATGGCCTAAAGGCCCTTCACTTCTTCCTGTCCCGCAGGCCCGACCAGTCCCCCTCCACTGACACCCTCATCCGCTTAGCCGAACTCGTCCTCACCCTCAACAACTTCTCTTTCAATTCCTCCCACTTCCTACAGACAAAGAGGGTGGCCATGGGTACCCGCATGGGCCCAAGCTACACCTGCCTCTTTGTAGGTTATGTGGAACAATCCCTCTTCCGTACCTACACCGGCCCTAAACCCCAGCTCTTCCTCCGTTACATTGATGACTGTATCGGCGCCACCTCGTGCTCCCACGAAGAGCTCAAACAGTTCATCCACTTCACCAACACCTTCCACCCCAACCTTAAGTTTACCTGGACCATCTCTAACACCTCTCTCTCATTCCTGGACCTCTCTGTCTCCATCTCGGGCAACCACCTAGAAACCGATATTCATTTCAAGCCCACCTCTACCTAGAATACACCTCCCACCCACCTTCCTGCAAAAATGCCATCCCCTATTTCCAATTCCTTCGCCTCCGCCGCATCTGCTCCCAGGATGAGGCATTCCACTCCCGTACATCTCAGTTGTCCTCGTTTTTCAAGGGCCGTAACTTCCCCCCGTCAATGGTCGAGAACGCCCTCAACCGTGTCTCCCACATTTCCCGCAACTCATCCCTCACACCCCGTCCACGGAATAAGAACCAAAAAAGAATCCCCCTCGTCCTCACGTACCACCCCACCAACTTCCGGATCCAACGCATCATCCTCCGACACTTCCGCCATCTGCAATCCAACCCCACCACCAAAGACATCTTTCCCCCCCCACCCTTATCTGCTTTCCGGAGGGACCACTCTCTCTGTGACTCCCTTGTCCGCTCCACACTCCCCTCCAGCCCTACCACACCTGGCACTTTTCCCTGAAACCGCAGGAAGTGCTACACCTGCCCCCATACCTCCTCCCTCACCCCCATCCCACGCCCCAAGAAGACTTTCCACATCAAGCAGATGTTCACCTGCACATCTGCCAATGTGGTATACTGCATCCGCTGTACCCGTTGTGGCCTCCTCTACATCGGGGAAACCAAGCGGAGGCTCGGGGACCGCTTTGCAGAACACCTACGCTCGGTTCGCAATAAACAACTGCACCTCCCAGTCGCGAACCATTTCAACTCCCCCTCCCATTCCTCAGACGACATGTCCATCCTGGGCCTCCTGTAGTGCCACAACGATGCCACCCGAAGGTTGCAGGAACAGCAACTCATATTCCGCTTGGGAACCCTGCAGCCCAATGGTATCAATGTGGATTTCACAAGCTTCAAAATCTCCCCTCCCCCTACCGCATCCCAAAACCAGTCCAGCTCGTCCCTGCCTCCCTAACCTGTTCTTCCTCCCACCTATCCCCTCCTCCCACCTCAAGCCGCACCCCCATCTCCTACTGACTAACCTCATCCCACCCCCTTGACCTGTCCGTCCTCCCTGGACCGACCTATCCCCTCCCTAACTCCCCACCTACACTCACCTTTACTGGCTCCATCCCCGCCTCTTCGACCTGTTTGTTTCTTCTCCACCTATCCTCTCCTCTATCCATCTTCTATCCGCCTCCCACTCTCTCCCTATTTATTTCAAAACCCCCTTCCCCCCCCGCCCATTTCTGATGAAGGGTCTCGGCCCGAAACGTCAGCCTTTCTGCTCCTATGATGCTGCTTGGCCTGCTGTGTTCATCCAGCTCTGCACCTTGTTGTCACTGCACAAGCACCTTGATATTTATCTGTTATTACCTTAACCTGTGCTGCATTCTTCAGCACAAATGCCTCTTAAACCTTTCGCGGAGTACAAGTGCCCAGCCAATGGCCCACTCCATCTCCCTTGTAACTTTGGGGTTACTGCCCATCGGACAAATATTCCAAAACTGAACTTATCACTCAGTGGTGAGCTGCCTGCTGAAACACTACCAGTAATTGCAGCTTGCTCAAAATAGACTGTTTCAACCAAGAGTCAATTTACACTGATTCTCATGCCTCTTTCTTTAGGCATGGTGCTGGTCATGCAGCATTAAGTCTGGACCAATAATTAACTACATCAAAAATTCTTGGAATTATACATTCTGTGATTGTCAAAACAACTTAGCAATTTATTCTTTAGTTGAAATCTTCCCAAAAACATTTATCCTTTTTTAGTCATGAGAAAGACTTCAGTTGGAATACAACCTCTGAGCTTCTGTTTTCAGGATTTAATCAATTTTCTTGTTGAACTTGAATCAATAATAACCTTAAATTTCACTGATTTGTGTCTTCAAAAAGACCTCTTTGGTTTGCCAAGAAAACAACTGTTATATCTGTTAGTGAGTCACACTGGTGATAAGTTCACTTGAAATGATATAAAGTAATTCCTTTTATTTGCTGAGCAAAGCAAATGTGTTTGGAGCAAAATTGCAGAGGTAAACTAAAAGCTGATCATTTTGGAAATCCAGAATGCAAAAGTTGTAAATGAATAGGCAATCGATTTCCATTTGAAAATGAGAATTGAGTTGATGCTTTGATTGGGGAGGGGGCTTCTGATTATTTTGAACGTTTTATATTTTTATATTTTTATTTCAAATCAACATTGTTCACACGCTCATGTAATTTGCAGCTGAATCCATATTATTCACATATAATAAGGGCTGAATCTTATAAATTTTTGGATGTGTTACTTTCTATAAGGTTTTACAGAGAGTTTCTCTGCTTGAGGCTGAGTAGAATTTCTTGTCTTATCATTCCAAACTCACCTTATTAACTAACGACATGCCCCTGGGCTGCCCCTGGCATCCAATGCTCACCTGATTCTACCATCTTGCTGCAGCTGGGAGAATATGCCACTTACTGGATAACCTGGAATGGATTGGCTTTATGGGCATTAGTGCCATCTTTAAAACATCGTTGTGGATCTCATCCTGAAGCTGCCCTGCAAGATTCCTGACATTTTCGCTAGCGTAGCAGAGAAAGGGAAGTTGGCCACCCACATTTTGGACTTGGATGTCCTGGTTGGTGGGATGGTGCAGAAAAAGAAATTCTACTTCCTCCAATACTGGCACAGGAGATCATGCCATCAGACACTGCCAGCCTGGTCTGAGGTTGCCCACTTGGGTCAATGCAGTCTCAAATGTCAGGAGGAATGGCCAACAGCGCAATGAGAAGGTCATTGACCTTGTTTGTCCCCCCAGGATACGTCCCCAACTTCTTTAGGCTACCTAATACTTACCCTATCCAGGCTACTGTCTCCACCTCCCACTTCTACTACACTCACTATTGCCTGCAACATCTTTGCTCACTTGCCCTCCCCACCCCCAATCAATAAGACCATAAGACTTAGGAATAGAAGTAGGCCTTTCACTCCATCAAGTCCACTCTGACATTTAATGAGATCATGGCTGATCTGCTAATGCTCAGATCTGAAATAAAAATGAACATGCTTGAGAAACTCAGCAACCCCACTGAGTTTCTGCAGCATTTTCCGTTAATATTGTGCTGAGGGTAATCCAGGTTACCTGGGATAATTTTGATGGCTATCATCTGAAGGCCCAAGGCCATGAGAGCCATCGAGTAGGTGCAGGCTCCTTATATGACCTCACCTATTGGAGGCGCTCTGCTCACTGGCAGAGGGGATGAGGAACAATATTCACATTGAGAGTGCCCTGAAAGGCTGCTGTGACAACTGAGATGGCTTTTCCTCTTCCTTAGCGTATAATGGCCCATCCCTGTCACCCTGTTGAAAAGCAGCATCAGGATGAAGTATAGATTTACCAGCCATCTTCAGCTGCTTCATCAATGACCTTCTCTCCATCATAAGAAAAGGGGATGATCACTGATAATTGCACAATGTTCAGCACCATTCTTGACTCCTGAGATACTGAAGCATTCCATGTTCAAATGCATCAGGACCTGGATAATATTTGGGCTTACAAGTCACAAGTAACATTTGCATCAAACAAGTAAGGATCTAGCCATTGCTACTTGACATTCAATGACATTGTTACTATTACTGAATTAACCACGATTAGCATCCTGAGAGTTATCATTAATCAGAAACTGAACTGGACTAGCCATATAAATACTTTGGCCATAATAACAGATCAGAGAATTCCTCAGCGAGCAACTCCCCTCATGACTTCCCAAAACCCATCCATCATCTGCAAAATGCATTTCAAGATTTGTAATGGAATATTCCCCACTTGCCTGGAAGGGTGCAGCTCTAACAACACTCAAGACGCCTGACACCATCTCAGGCAAAGCAGGCCACTTGGTTAGCACAATATCCACGAAGATTCAGTCCCTCCGCCATTGTGCTCAGTAGCAGCAGTGTCTACTATCTACAAGATACATTGCAGAAAATCATCAGGACTACTTAAACAGCACTTTACAAACCCATGACCACTACCATCAAGAAAGAGAAGGACAGCAAATACATGGGATCATCTGCATATTCCCCTTCATGTCACTATCACACTTCGCTGAGGTAGCACAGTGGAAATCAAGCCCCACTATTCAACACAGAGAGACACAGATAGGAAGAAGACATTGGTTAAGGATGAAAGGAAAAATTGGGAGAGTAGTTTAGTGGGTCCTGTTTACAAGCATTGCTTAGATGTTTCTAATGATTCCTACGCTGATCAGAATGCTGCTCCTCGGTTGTCCTTGTCCAGATGCATCCATTGCTTTACAAGAAACTAGTTCACTTATGAAAGATCTCATCTTCTAGGAGCTGGTAAAGGAAAGATAAATCGGTTTTCTTCAGACTTAATCTTGTCTGCAGAGAACAGAGAGATCTTCTGAGCTGATGGTGTCTGAAGGCTTCACTAAATCTTATCATAGCCACAAGCTGGTCAGCTACCTGAGAACCTAGCAATTAATTTTTGGTAAGCAGAAAGTCTTTGTCATTGATCAGTCAGCACTTATACTTACCAAGGCTCCACTTGGACGCAATCCCTCAGCTCCAGCTTGTCTGTAACCATACTTTTACCATTACTGGAATGAGCAGCTGTGTAAATGATACTTACCATGAGCATCAGGTTTAGAGATTGTAGGAACTGCAGATGCTGGAGAATCCGAGACAACAAGGTGCAGAGCTGGATGAACACAGCAGGCCAAGCAGCATCATAGGAGCAGAAAGGCTGACGTTTCGGGCCTAGACCTTTCATCAGACCCTTTTTCTGATGAAGGGTCTAGGCCCGAAACGTCAGCCTTTCTGTCTCATGAGCATCAGGTTACTTGATTTCAATTCATGCAAGAATTCTGCAGCAATCCTTTCTTTAAAAGGAAAGGTTTTTTTTTCATTTCAGTTCAAACTTGAAAATATAGAACAAGTAGAAAAGACATGTTCTTTACACAATTTCTGCTGCAGTTGAAGAAGGCAACTCACCAGCACCACTCGAGGACAACTGGGGTTGGGCAACAAAAATGCTGTCCCAGGCAGCAAAGTTCACATCCCACTGTTGAATTAAAAAAAAAGGCGCTCACCTAGCCACTCCTGTACTGAACTCATGGCAAGAGCAATAGAATGCAAGTCTCAGTGTATATGAGTCCCATGATTGACCTGCCTCTCCATAGTAGTCAGTAACCTCCCCAGTGAGGTGACAATGGAAGTTCACAGGTCTAATACAACTCATGGCTCAAATGGACTCTTCCATCATCCACTCGAGTCCGTACAGCGCCTCTGACATCTCCAGCACATATTTCCCTGCCTTCTTCTTCACTATGCCTCTGTGGGAGAGGCAATGACCCAGTGATATTGTCTCTTGATGTGATCTGGATAATGTTCTAGGGACGCCGGGTTCAGACGCTACCATGGCAGTTAACGGAATTTCAATTCTCTAAAACTTAGGAATTAAAGTCTAATGATGTTTGTGAAAACATTCGTAATTGCAATGACTTTCAGGGAAACAGACTGCTTTCCTTACATGCGACTTTTGATCCACAAGAGTCTGGTTGACTTTTAATTGTCAACAGACATGGGTAGCAAGCTTAGCAACTTGCTACAAAGTCTAAAGGAAGGAATGAAATCAGATAGATGACTTGACATTGACAGAGCACCAGAAACAACAACCCTATCAACACTGCAAAGTCCTCCTTACTAACATCTGGGGTCTAGTGCCAAAATTGGGAGAGCTGTCTCGCAGGCTGGTTATGCTCATGGAATCATTAATCCTAACAAACAATGTCTCAGACAATAGCAACGCTATCCCAGGATTTGTCCTGGCCCATTGACGGGACAGACATAGCCCAGGTATCAGAGCAGTGGTATATAGTCAGAGGGAGTTACCCTGGGAGTCCTCAACTTTGACTCTGGGCCCATAAATTCTCATGGTTTCAGGTTAACCGTGGGCAAGGAAACCTCCTGCTAGTCATCATGTACCATCCTCACTAGGTTGAATAATCAGTAATCCTCCATTTTGAACAACACTTGGAGAAAGCACTGGAAGCAATATTGTGCAGAATGTACTCTAGGTAAAGGACTTCAATGTCCATCATTAATAGTGGCTCAGAAGCTCCACTGCTGACCAAGCAGGTCAGGTTCTATAGGACATAGCTGTTAGACTGCATCTATGGCAGGTGGTAAGGAAAACAACAAGAGGGAATAAAAATACACTTGAACTCATCCTCCCCAACCTGCCTGCTACAGATGCATCTGTCTATAACAGTAGCAATAAAAGTAACCACTGCACAGTCCTTGTGGAGACAAAGTCTGATCTACTACGTTGTATGACAATATCTCCATACTAAATGGGATAAACTTCCAATAGATCAAGCAACTCAAGACTCGGCATCTGTGAGGTCCTGTGGTCAAACAGAAGCAGCAGCAGAACTGTACTCCAACACAATCTGCAACCTGGCATATCGACACCTCAACCCCACCTACCTTAACCATCAAGCCAAGGGATCAATGAAGAGTGCAGAAGGGCATGTCAGGAGAAGCATCAGACAGATGTAAAAATGAAGAGTCAACCTTGTCAAGCTACAAGAGGAGATGACTTGTATATCAAAAAGCACAAGCAACAAATAATTAAAAGAGGTAAGTGATTCCAAAACCAACAAATCAGATCTAACTTCTGTAGCCCTGTCACATTCAGTCATGGATGGTGGGGGACAAATAGACAACTCATTAGAGGAGGCGTCCCAACAAATAACCCCATGCTCAGTGATGGGGAAGACAACTACATGAGTGCAAAAGATAGGGCTGAAGCTTTCACAAAAATCTTGAGCCAGAAATGCAGAGTAGATGATCCATCTTGGCCTCCTCCAGACATCCCCAGCATTGTAGATGCCAGTCTTCAGCTAATTTGATTCACTCCATGTGATATCCAGCAATGACTGCCAGCATTGGATACTGCAAAGATAATGGATTCTGACAACATTCCGACCATTGCCCAAAGAACCTTGCTTTAGAACTTGCCATACCCTAAGTCAAGCTGTTCCAGTACAGCTACAACACAAGCATCCACCCAACAGTTTGGAAAATTGCCCAGGTGTGTCCTGTATACAAAAATCAGGACAAATTCAATTGAGACAAGTTGCAAGTAACATTCACACCACGCAAGTACCAGACAATGACCATTTCCAACAAAACAGAATCTATTTATCACCCTTGACATCCAATAGCATCTTGTGGTCAAGTGACTGTGGTCCCAAAATTGGACATTCTAAATTGACCCACAGCCAGTGAAATCAGGCCTTACAGAACATTGGCCAAACTAAAGTAAACAATAGCCAATAGCAATCAGCTACTGATAGCAGAGGAAACCAAAGATAAAGAGGTTACAAATGTTCAGGAAAAACCAGTTACAAAAAGCATGGGCATTGTGTATTGGTAAAGTATCAATCAGACTTTCTGGCACCTTGACTTCCGGCCAAAGCCTGAGGACATGCACTTTATACATCCCCAGCATGGCAACAGTGAAGGAGTTTGGCTTGACCCCTTTGGATGCTTTGAACCCTATTCATGACTCCTTTGGCCAGGTGGACAGAACGTTCTGGAAGATCCAGGCAAAGAGAATAAAAGCACACATCTGGAAGCCACCCCCTCAACAAAAACTCACAGCAAAACACATGGTGGAAGACCGTGCAAGAACCCAAGAAGACCCAAGAGAAGATCCGCTCTGACCTATAAGAGCCACCTTCATGGAAGAAAGCTTGCCCTATATCGGAGATGAAGGAGATTCCAGCAAACCAGTTGAAATACGTGCCTCATTGTGAAAAATATTCTTTCTCAGATGGATAGAGCTAGACAGAGAGTAAATATTGTGGGAATTTGGGAAATGCTCACATATTGTTTTTAAAAGGAATATTTTGTTAATAAAATTGAGTTGAACCAAACTGAATTCTGTGTCCCTTTGTGTACCTTACCGACAAGAGAACTTGTCTAAGGTCTTGTTCATACATAAACTGATCTAAGTGTCCAAAACATGGACAACAATCCCCATCGCTGAAGCCCCACTTTCAACATTCTGTGAGTTACCATTTGACAAGAAAGTCAACTGGTTTCATTGTATAAACACAGTGACAACAAGAGCAGGTCAGATGCTTGGAATATTGCAGTGAGTAACTCACCTCCTGACTCCCCAAAACCTGTCCACCATCTACAAAGCAGCAGTCAGCAGTGTAATGGAATTCTCTCAACTTGGTTGCCCGACTGCAGCTCCAACAGCACAGAAGAAGCTTGGCCCATCCAGGACAAAAGCCCACTTGGTTGACATCACATCCAAAAATATTTACTCCCTCCGCCACCACTTTTCCTGAATAGCAGCATATACCACCCATAATGCCCACTGAAATGATTTACCAAGCTTTCTTATACACCACCTTCCAAACCCACAATTACCTCCATCTAGAATGACAGGGCCAGCAGATACATGGAAACACCGACACCTGCAAGCTATCCTCCAAGCCACTAACTATCCTGGCTTAAAAATATATCACTATTCCTTCAGTGTCACTGGGTCACAATCCTGTAACTCACTTCTTAACTGCATTGTGGGTATGTCAAATGGTTTGCAGCAGTTCAGGAAGGCAACTCACTATCACTTTCTCAATGACAGCTAGGGATGGGCAATTAATGCTGGCTCCGCTTCCCATGAGTTAATAAAAACTAAGATTTCAGGGAATGAGACCAGAGGCTCATCATTAGTATGGGAGTCAGCATGAGCTGGTACCCCAACATGCCTCCATGAGTCATGGACATTATCTATCACAGCCTCCTTCAGTCAGTGCAATGTACATGGGTGCTAAGAAAGCAAGCTCAGAGCTATAAGATACACCCTGAATAGATGCATGAGATGTATGTGTATCCATGACAAAATCATAGCTCTGCAAAATTTGTTTTACAAACTGTCATTTATGTGATTTATTGCTTTTATCATGTATTTGAACAATTTTGGAAGCTGGCGTCATTACAACTTAATAGTTTTTTAGTAAGCCAATGATAAAATGACCTAATGAAGCATATGAAGAAAATTTCAAAAGATTTTTTGGGACATTAAACAACAATTTATGCAGATGAATATAAGAAACAGAAACAGGAATGGGTCATTCACAGCCCTTCAACCTTACTCCAAAAACGACAATTGTATTCTGACTCACTTCCCACTATCCCTCATTATTTCCACATCCTTTGATTCCCTTTATATCCAAAAATCTATCAGTGTTCTGGATTGAGAATTTTAAAGATTAACATTGCATTGAGTGATCTCCTCATCTCAGTGCTAAATGGCCAATCATTTCCTCTGAGACAATGAGTCCATGTTTCAAATTAGCCAGCCAAGGGAAACTGTTTCTCAGTATTTTCCTGTCAAGCCACTTAATGAATTCATATGTTCCCATGAGACCACGTATCATTCATCTAAACAGCAGGGAATATAAAACTTATCTGTATCTATAGCCTATATTCGTGTCTACAAGGGGCGAAAGGGTAAGAAGAACTATTGCCAGACGAAAATGGACTCAGAAAACATGGGTGTAAGGGCTGGCAGGTTCCCTGGATCTAGCAGACATGTTCAAAGGCACTTACCTCCCACATTAGACTGTTCTCACCTAAGTTAAGTTATTGGATTTTCCAAGGCTCAGGAAGGCTGCCTGACCACAGATAATGTCAAAATGTAGACTACAAAGAAGCCAAAACTAATGGAAGTAAAGGTTCACAGGTTCCCTAGACATGATCTCTTGTGGAAAAGAGACTTATAGGAAGTTGTTGCAAAGATAGTAGATGTAGCACACATTGACATGACCATTGTTGTCATGCCTTCCTGCTCAGAGTATCAATGTGAGGCATGTTAGCTTTTTTGGAGGAACTCATCAATGTCAGTGATCCTGTCTTGCCACCTGATCTGTCTAATCCATTCTGTTAACTTAGGTTTCCAGATATGACATGCATAGCCGCCCACTTTTCACAGAAAGTAGTCATCAGAATGACATCCACTTAGACTTACAGCTGTCCTGCAGGCTTAGATCTTTTCTGTCCCACACACAAATGGAGGATTGGATTTTATAGCTCTCTGGGGATGAACTACAAAGCACAGAATCTCTTATAATGATAGACGTCGACATTGGCCATCACTTTCCACCACTATGGCATTTTACCAGTAGCAGGGAACATGGAGTCCTACAATAATAAAGCCTGCCTGAATGGGTCCAGAACCCATGTCCTACCCAGCTGCCAGAGATATATCAGTATCGGTTGGATGCGGTTGCAGCTATGCTCACCTCTCCAGCTGTTGAGACTGTTGAGACTAAAGAGCTCCTGACCCTCCAAGTGGGCTTGTAGCTCTTTGGGATGGCTTTACATTCTTTAAGGAGACAGGTGGTCAGACAGCAATAAATCAGTTGCCAGGTGAGCCTAACATTTTATTGGTGGTGTCTCAAATGACTGAGAGAAGGCTTCTCCTGGATTTTATGTTAGTTGTCTGGGTTAATGTTGCCTTCGATAATTCAGTCCCTTAAACCTGCTCTGCCATTCAATAGGATCATGGCTGATCAAACAATTCTCTTCACATCCACTTTCCTGCCCTTTCCCCATAAACCTTGATTCCCATGCTGATCAAAAATCAATTTACCTCAGCCTTAAATATACACAAGGACGCTGCCCTCACAGCTCACTGCACCAAAAAGTTCCAATGACTCACAACCCTCTGAGAGAAGAAATTCCTCCTCATCTCAGTCTCAAATTGACACCCCTTTATTCTGAGACTATGCCCTCCAGTTCTAGACTCTCCCATGAAGGGTATAACCCTTTCAAAATTTACCCTGTCCAGCATCTTAAGAATCCTATATGTTTCAATGAGATCACCTCTCATTCTTCTAAACAACAGTGTGTAGAATCCCATCCTGTTTATCCTTTGCTCATAAGACAATCCCTTCATAATAAATATCATCCTAGTGACTGTTTTCTAAATGCTTCCAATGAAATACTTTCCTTAAATAAAGGGACCAAAACTACTCACAGTACTCCAGATATGGTCGCACCAGCACCTTGTACAGTTGCAGTACTGGTAAATTCCAACCCCCTTGAAATAAGGACCAACATTCCATTAGCCTTCCTGATTACCTGCTGCATCTGTGTGCTAGCTTTCTGTGTTTTGTGCACAAGTATCCCCAAGTCCCTTTGTTTTGCAGGTTTATGCAGTTTCTCTCCATTTAAATAACCCTGTTCTTTTGTTCTCCCTTCCGACATGAATAACTTCAAATTTTCACACATTATACTCCATTTGACAACTTTTTACTCATTCACTTAACCTATCAATATCTCCCTGTAAACTGTCTGTATCCCCTTCACAACATGCTTTTCCACTTATTTTTGCACTGTCTGCAAATTTGAGTACAGTACATTTGCTTCCTCCCTCCAAGTCATCAATATATATTGTAAACTGTTGCAGTCCCAGCACAGTGTAACCCCACTGGTGATGGTTGCCAAGCTGAAAAAGGAAGCTTTATCTTCACTAACTGTTTCCTGCCCATGAGCTAACTCTCTATCCAGGGCCAAATTACTACATGCAACACTTATCTTATCTTATATTTTAACTTTTTGTGAGGTACATTATCGATCGCTTTCTGGAAGTCCAAATACAATACATCTACTGGTTCCCCTCTATCCACTCTGGTTAAGAATTTCTCAAAAATCTCTAATCATTTAATCAGACATGATTTGCCTTTCAGGAAGCCATGTTGATTCTGCTTGATTAAGTTACGATTTTCCAAATGTTCTTGTATTACTTCCTTAATAATTAATTCTAATATTTCCAACAACAGATGTTAGGCTAATCAGCCTTTTTGCCCCCATCCCTTTTTGAATAGGGGAGTCACATTGGCAGTTTCCCAATCCTCTGGTACCTCTTGAGAATCCAAGGATTTTTGGAAAATTGCAACCAATGTATCCACTATATCTGTAGCTACCTCTTTTAGGATCCTGGGTACAAGCCATCAGGACGAGGTGACTCATTGGCCTTAGCCCCATTAGTTTGTCTAATACTATTTCTCTAATGATAGCGATGGTACTTAATTCCTCCTCTGCATTCTTTAGCTGCCTTTTTACTCCACTAGTGTCACACAGACAGGTGGATTTTAACTTAGCTTCCTCATCAGGAATGGGGTATCAGGAGAACTAGGGAAACACAAATGGCAAAGCCAAATCTTCCACAATCTGGAAGTTTTAACTGCACTGTATGTGTGTGACATCACCAACAAGTTTGTCTGCCTGGAAGCTAACCTGATTGACAACCGTCTTCAAATTGGACTTTGTGAAGATGGTATCCAGAGGAGCCTAAAGGACAAGGTAGGTCCATGTGTCAGGCCAGATCTGGGGCAGGACATTTCCCAGCATTTCAAGGCGTGGCTGAGAGCCAGAGATATTGGAGGAAATTCAGAGGACTGAAAGGATCAGGTGGGAGTCTTGGGGGAAGGGCTGATTTGGTTTGAGGGAGAGATCAAAGGTCAGGTGGAGAAGATCAGTGGGAGATCGTAAGGATTAGGGGGAGCCTTCATATTCAGGCATTATCCTTGCAGGTACACAGGATCTAGCAGATAGCTGAGAACCTCATGCATTAGACAGTGCTCACTTGAGATTAGCCAATGGATTTTCCAAGACTAAGGAAAGTTGACTATTCACAGAAAAAAAATCAAAATGTTGACGATCAATGAAGTCCACCGACTCATGATAAAATATGCGCTCTAAGTCGGTGAGTTAGAGCAGGTTGGTCTCAGATATCTGATATTTAATACTTTACGACTCCAACTGAAGCATACCCATTCAATTCCCATAGTTAATATTCCTGTGTAATCTTCAGTTTCATCAAGATTTATTTACAAAATCGACCATAAACTTGTGATTGCTTGGTTGCGATTATTCTTTACGCATGTTAAGTGCGGATAGTGATTTTTTTCAAATAGTTTCTTTATATCATTTTATTAAGCCAGTCATAGTATTTAAAGGTGCCCAAGGCTTCTAAAGCTGAATTATGGTCTGTGTCTCTGAAGCTGATTCATTCAGCTTCAAAGTCATCAGATATTGTACGTGCTCATCTCAGGGTCAAATATCACAGCAAGACTGTGAATAGTCTGCTTCAGCCTCAGACACTTAACATTTAACAGTGTTTTGGGGGCAACGTGAGAATGACATAAGTTAACCTGTAAATCCACACAAAGTTCCAACGGGGATTAGAATGAGGCAGAGAAGTCAATAAATGTGAAGCTGGAAAGGCACAGCAGGTCAGACAGCATTCAAGGAGCAGGATGGTCAATGTTTCGGGACAAAAGCCTTCGTCAGGACTGGCAAGGGCAAGTGGAGCCCAGAAATAAATAGAGGAACAGGGTGGGGTGGGGGAAAGGTAGGTGGGATGGTGATAGGTGGATGCAGGTAGAGGGTTGTTGTGATTGGTCAGTGGGAAAAGTGGAGCGGATAGGTGTCCCCAAGAATGAGGTAGAGAGTTTTAGTTAACGTCATAAGCAACGATTGTATAAATCATTTTTCATTTATTCTTAGTCAAGAAAGTGCTCAGGTTAAAAGAAAAGTCCGTTATAACATATAAACACATGCAGATGTTGATGCAGCAGGCAGCCAGTTTCTTTGAAAATGTATGGCCGAACCAACATTAACCCTGAAGCCTTAGTGGGAATTGGAATGTGAGGATAACTCCATATCATGCCAAGAAGGACAGAGCAATGGGATTTAATCAAGGATGGGAACGAAGCACAGGCTTCAGAGAGGAAACAGGATGCCACCTGGGAAAATAGGGAGTGGTAAGACCGGGGGTAACAGGTACCTTACCACTTCTGGAATGTGTAAAAAATAATGGTGTTTGTCTAAAACGGACTATTTTGGAATTCAAGTTACGTACTGCCTATGTGACTTACAATGTATAAATATCTGATGACACTCGTTGCGTGAGAGTACTACCTCTGAATCTTTACTGGAGTAGATTCTCTCAACATTGGCTCAATAAATGATCGTTGACCTGTACCTCGAGGATTCTAAGATTATTTAGGATTACTACAACAACAGCGAGTGTTGGGGTCAGTGACTGGAGAACAGAGTTTGTAAATGGTGACCAAAGGCCATGGCTTCCAAATGATAATGGTCTTCTCAGAAATTTATTTGGAGAAACTTTCAGCTCATCCGATACTGGATGTCAAATAAGCAGTCAAATAATTTAGCAACAATGGAGGAATCAAGAGAGGTGATGGCAATTTAGAGCTGGTGCCATCAGTGTACATGTGAAAACCAATGCTGTGTTTTTGAATGATTTTACAGAAAGACAGCATGTAGTTGAGAAAGAGTTGGGCCAAGAACAGATCCGTAGGAGATAACAGAGATAACAATGCAAGCGTGGGATGACAAGCTATTTCAGGTGACAGTTTAGCTACGGTTAGACAGATAAGAAACAAATCAGTCAAGTTGGATTGCACTTGCTGGATGATGGTAAATGGTGGAATCAACCAGTCAGAAGTCCTGTCCCCCTCTGCCTAACACAACAATGCACTAATGACAAATAAAGAAAAGATATCACTGATATAGAAACTTTCCTCAGGAAGTCTAAAAAGTGCTTTTTAAACTGTAAAGTAATTTTCAGTCACTGTTATGTAGCAAATACAGTGGCCATTTTCTGCACAGCAAGCTCCCAGAAACAGTAACCGATAATGAGAAAATTATCTGTTTTGTTGATGTTAATGGATAGATAAATATTGGCCAAGGCACCAGGACAAATTCCCTCCTCTTCTTCAAGATTTTGCCATGGGATTTCTTCTAC
Organism: Rhincodon typus; assembly: GCF_021869965.1. NCBI lineage: Eukaryota > Metazoa > Chordata > Chondrichthyes > Orectolobiformes > Rhincodontidae > Rhincodon > Rhincodon typus. The sequence continues at coordinate 36,703,273 of NC_063338.1, forward strand.
ATCCACCTGAGACAGCCGATGGAACCTCAGTTCAATGTTGTATCCTTGAAAAAAAACACAACGTCAGCCAAGGTGCCTATTAGAACCATATAGCTAAAAGACTCTAAAATTAAATCCTCTTTAAAATAAATTCTAATGGAATACTATGTAAACAAAATTAAAACAAAGAAGATTGATAGCCTAAAGAGAATCAGAAACTGATTTCAGTTATTGATCACTACGTTCAGAGAAACTTAAATTGCAAACAATGTAATGACAACAGCATTAAATTGTTTCTACTATAAAATATAGGAAAGCTGTATTCGGACAAACCTTGCAAAATGACCCTGATGATCACATTGAGATCCACTGTCCACACTGTCTGAGGTCCAATAAGCAATGCATAATCACTAATTTAAGATAAAGAAAACTAACAGATTTCCCATGGAGAATGAGTTGCTGTTCCTGCAACCTTCGGGTGGCATCGTTGTGGCACTGCAGGAGGCCCAGGATGGACATGTCGTCTGAGGAATGGGAGGGGGAGTTGAAATGGTTCGCGACTGGGAGGTGCAGTTGTTTGTTGCGAACCGAGTGTAGGTGTTCTGCAAAGCGGTCCCCGAGTCTCCGCTTGGTTTCCCCGATGTAGAGGAAGCCACACCGGGTACAGCGGATGCAGTATACCACATTGGCAGATGTGCAGGTGAACATCTGCTTGATGTGGAAAGTCTTCTTGGGGCCTAGGATGGGGGTGAGGGAGGAGGTGTGGGGGCAGGTGTAGCACTTCCTGCGGTTGCAGGGAAAAGTGCCGGGTGTGGTGGAGCTGGAGGGGAGTGTGGAGCGGACAAGGGACTCATATTCCGCTTGGGAACCCTGCAGCCCAATGGTATCAATGTGGATTTCACAAGTTTCAAAATCTCCCCTCCCCCCACCGCATCCCAAAACCAGTCCAGCTCGTCCCTGCCTCCCTAACCTGTTCTTCCTCCCACCTATCCCCTCCTCCCACCTCAAGCCGCACCTCCATCTCCTACCGACCAACCTCATCCCGCCCCCTTGACCTGTCCGTCCTCCCTGGACTGACCTATCCCCTTCCTAACTCCCGACCTACACTCACCTTTCCTGGCCCCATCCCCGCCTCTTCGACCTGTTTGTTTCCTCTCCACCTATCCTCTCCTCTATCCCTCTTCTATCCGCCTCCAACTCTCTCCCTATTTATTTCAAAACCCCCTTCCCCTCCCCCTTTTCTGATGAAGGGTCTAGGCCCGAAACGTCAGCCTCTCTGCTCCTATGATGCTGCTTGGCCTGCTGTGTTCATCCAGCCCTGCACCTTGTTGTCTCAGATTTCCCATGGAATTGCTCACAGTGCTTTAGAGAATGTGATGTTTGATAACTACAGAAATGATAACTAGATCTTCCAGTTAGCATCGATTCCACGTACACCAACATTGACTGCAAAGATTCCTGCAACATGGCCCTTTTGCGACTGTTCAGCCAGGTCTTCCAATCCCAGCCGAAGCATCAATGGCTCAGTGCAGACACTATCAGAGGAGGTCAACAAGTACAAGAAAGGATGGTCAATGACAGAACACAAAAGTAGCTGCTGTAATCAGGTAAGTTTATAAAGATCTCAAGTCTTTTAGTAAATAAGTAGATTACTGAATGGATGTTTGGATGAGTGGATGAGTGGCTGAGTTGGTGAACAGGTCAATGGATGAATGAGTGAATGCATGAGTACATTAATGGGTATCATTTGGTCAGGAGTTGCGGATAGCATGTAGTCTGGCCCAGTCCAGACTGGTCTACTCAGTGGAGAATCTGATGGGGTGTAATTATATCAGGGTGCTGGGAGTATAGTCTGGTTCTTGTGGGGTAGTTCGGTGATTGATGGTATTCAGATCTAGTGGTATGGGGAGTCTGATGGGGCAGTCAGGTAGGGTGTTGGTTGAGTGGGAGGAGATTGGATGGGGGAATATTTGAGTTGGGGAGTAAGTGGTTCAGGTAGTAGTTAATTTGGGGCTTTGGTGATAGTATTCAGCTCAGTTACACTGACTAATCATGCAGCTAAACCAGATATTAACCAGCATAGCATAACCAGTGTAACTATGCAGGTAAGTCCCTTGTATTTGGTTCAAGTTTCTGACACTGAGATCAATGATGGCACATTTGTGGATGGTTGTGGGCAGAAAAATCAGCCCAAAAGAAATTTAATGTACCCAGGAAATTTCAGCATTTGTGATGTAAGGTCCACAATTCATATGTATTTTGAAGTAATTTATTCTAAACATTGGATTTGAACTGGTAGTATGTGAACACACAACCATAAGGAAGAGGAGCAGCAGTAAGTCTATCAGCCCTTCATGCCTGCTCTGCCATTCTTTAAGAGTCTGGCTGACCTGGCCCAGGCGTCCTCTCCTCTTTCACGTCAGCTCCTCATAGCTCTCAAATCCTCAATGTCTCAAAAATCTATCTACTTCTTCTTTAAATATTTACAATAATCTAACCGCCACAACTCTCTGGCCTGGGAAGTACCCTCTGAGGGAAGAAATTCCATCTCATCTCAGTTTTAAATGAGTGTCCCTTTATTCCGTAACTGAGTTCCATATTTTAAGGTTCTCTCACAAATGGAAATATCTTCTCAACATCTACTCTATCAAGCCATTTCAGAATCTTGTATGTTTTAACATGATCATTCTTCATTCTTCTAAACTCTAATGATTAAAGTCCTAGCCTGTTTAGCCATTCTTGGTAAGTCAACACCTTCATCCCTGGAATCAACCAAAGGAATTTGCTTTTGAACTCCCTCCAATGCCAATATATCCTTTCTTAAATATGAGGACCAAATACACAGAATTCCAGGTTCAGACTTACCAACATTCTGTACAGTTGTAATCAGGCTTCCCTACTTTTTTTAAAAACCCCTTAGCAATAAAGGCCAAAATTCAATTTTCTTTTTAATTGTTTGCTGCACCTACATGTTAATATTTTGTGTTTCATATGCAGAAACACTCAGATCCCTCTGCGCTTTACTTTTTAAACAGTATGTCTTCATCTTAATAATAGTCTGTCTTTTGATTTTTCCTACCAAATTGTATGACCTCACACTTTCCTACAATAAACTCTGTCTGCCAAGATTATGCCCACTCACTCAACAAATGTCAACCCCTTGCGGTTTCCTTACATCCTGATCACAACATGGTCTCTCACCTATTTTTGCATTGTTAGAAAATTTGGATACAGTACATTCTGCACCCTCCTCCAAGTCATTGTTATAGATACTAAATAATTGAGGCTCGAGTACTGATTTTTGTGGCATTCCATACTTAAGTTTTTCAAATCTGAACAAGGTCTATTAATCGTAACATCCAGTCTTCTGTGTATAAACCTATCCTGAATACATGCCAATACATTACCCCCAATACTGTGAGATCCTATCTTGTCACATTTTTTATGTAGCCCCCTATGGATGCCTTCTGGGAATCCAAATGCATACATCAATCAATCCCTTTTATAAACTCTGCTTTGTTATATTATCAAACAAATCTAGGAAATTTTAAGACCAAATGACCATAGATGTAAGAACAGAAGTAGGCTATTCAGCACACTGCATTTGCTCTGTCATTCAAAGAGATTATGGCTGATTTAATATTCCTCAACTCCACTTTTCTGCCTTTCCCCTTAACTCTTGAGAAGGATGCAGAAGAACTTCAGCATGATTTGAACAAGTTAAGCGATTGGGCAAACTCATGCAGCAGGTAGTGAAGAAGGCAAATGGTATGTTGGCCTTCATAACAAGTCCAGGAGCAGGGATGTCTTGCTGCAATTGTACAGGGCATTGATGAGAACACACCTGGAGTACGAAGTGCAATTCTGGTGTCTTTATATGAGGAAGCATCTTCTGGCTATGGAGAAAGTGCAACAAAGTTTTACCAGTCTGATTCGTGAGTTGGCAGGACTGAAATATGAAGCAACTGTATTAGTTAGGACTGTATTCACTGGAGTTTGGAAGAATAAGAGAGAATCTCTTAGAAAGTTATAAAATTCTAACAGAATTAGGCAGGGTAAATGCAGGAAGGATGTTCCCAATGACAGACAACCCAAAACCAGGGTCCACAAGTGTAAGAATATGGGATAAACCTTTTAGAACTGAGATGAGGAGAAATGTCTTCACCCAAAGAGTAGTGAGCCTGAAGAAATCGCTGCCACAGAAGATGTTTTAGGCCAAAATATTGAATGTTTTCGAAGGCTAGTAGGGCCAAAGGGTATGGGGATGAAAGAAGGAGCAAGGTTCTGTTGAGGATGATAAGCCATGATTATATTGAAAGACAGAGTAGCTCGAAGGGCTGAATGGCCTATTCCAGATCCTATTTTCTATGTTGCCTTTTTTTATGATCATCTTTCATTAAAAACTAAAAGCTTATTTAAGGAGGAACGGAGCACAAGCTGTCACTTCAGTATAAAGACACAAATGCTTTCTTACTATATGTGCTGCTTAGTTTTGTCTGACACTCCATAAACATTTAGAATAATATTGAAAAGTTTCAAATGTGGTGTTATAACGATTACTGGACACAATCATGTGAGCATCTTTCTCACCAGAGTTATCCTGTGCGAGACAATCATCAAAGAAGTACAACTTTTGCAAACAAAGAGAATGAGGAATAAAGTAACACCAAAAATAATCTTCTACCACAGAGTGACATAGAAACTAATTGTGGGTCATTTTGACTGGGGTCGATAATGTAAACTGAACAATACTGAATCAGTTGCCTGATGTACCTTGACTGCATCGAAATGAAAATTGGGAGAGATATATAACTCTCATAAATATGAGTTCAACTGCACTGAAATAAATAGAGAGGGGGGTGCCAGTGATAGAAGGTGGATAGTGGAACAGATAGGTGAAGAGAAGATGGACAGGTCAAGGAGGCGGGGTTGAAGCTAGTAGAGATGAGTGTAGGTAGGAAGTGGGGGTGGGGGTTGGTCAGTGAGGTGGGAAGAGCGGGTAGGTGGGAGAGAAGACGGACAGGTCGAGAAAGCGGGGACGACATGGGCTGGTCTTGGGATGAGGTCGGGGGTGGGGAGATTTTGAAGCTCGTAAAGTTACATTGACACCATTGGGTTGTAGGGTTCCAAGGCGGAATATGAGGTCCTGTTCCTCCAGTTTTCGGGTGGCATCATTGTGACAATGGAAGAGGCCCAGGATGAACATGTCATCCAGGGAGTGGGAGGGGGAGTTGAAGTGGTTCGCGACTGGGAGATGTTGTCGCTTGTCACGAACCGAGCGTGGGTGTTCCACAAAGCGGACTCTGAACCTCCACTTCGTCTCCCCGATGTAGAGGAGGCCACATCGGGAACAGCGGATACAATAGACCACATTAGCAGATATGCAGGTGAACATGTGTTTAATGTGGAAGGTTTTCTTGGGCCTGGGATGGGGGTGAGGGGGGAGGTGTAGGGGCAGGTGTAGCACCTCCTGCGGTTGCAGGGAAAGGTGCCGGGGGTGGTGGGGCTAATGGGGAGTGTGGAGCGGACGAAAGAGTCGCGGAGCAAGCAGTCCCTCTGGAAGGCAGATAAGGGTGGGGAGGGAAATATATCCTTGGTAGTGGGGTCAGATTGCAGGTGGCAGAAGTGGCAGAGAATGATGCGTTGAATCCGGAGGTTAATGGGATGACACATGACGACAAGGGGAATTCTGTCTTTGTTTTTATTGTGGGGAGGAGGTGTGAGGGCTGAGGAAAACACAAGAGATGTGGTCGAGGACGTTTCAACCACTGCGGTGGGGAAATTGCAGTCCTTAAAAAACAAGGATATCTGGGATGCCCGCGAGTGGAACGCTTCATCTTGGGAGCAGATGCGGCGGAGGCGGAGGAATTGGGATTTCCTCCTACAGAGGAAAGGGGTGGCCATAGGTACCCACATGGGCCCAAGCAATGCCTGCCTCTTTGTAGGATACGTGGAACAGTCCATCTTCCGCAGCTACACTGACACTATCCCCCACCTCTTCCTCTGTTACATCAATGACTGTAAAATGCGAAACGTCAGCTTTCCTGCTCCTCTGATGCTGCTTGGCCTGCTGTGTTCCTCCAGCTCCACACCTTGTTATCTCAGACTCCAGCATCAGCAGTTCCTACTATTTCAGATCTAAAAGGATGACTGTTTTATTTAAAATTAGAAAATAGAGATTGTGACTAAGCATGTCATTTGAATTGTATCATTTTGTGTTCCTGTGAGGGAAATTCCTCATATGGTAGGTTACTAGGCTGAGATTTATCTGTCTGCTGCCAGAACATATCAAGATTTCAAGGTTTTTGAACAATAGAAAATCTTTGGTACAACTTTCCACTCTAAGAATCTACAGCAAAGTCTACAAACTCACCAAAGAAGGTCAGAAGCAGAATAGAATATAAATGGAAAACATACAAATATTCATTGAAAAGTTTTACTGTGGAAAACATACTTTATATGTTCTTATAATTTTAAGGAAGCAGAGAAGAATTAACAAATAAATTTTAAGCATCTGCTACAAACATTGCAAATCTATTTTGTGTGTTAAAGCAACAAAATGTTACTAGGAAATGTTACTTGGAGAGAGAAATGAAAGGTGGAGTCTTTCCTTTGCTGGTGGGATATGAGCAATGTCAAGTCAGGTGAAAAATACGGAGACAATGAAAAAATCATATTTTCAACATCAAGAAAATTTTTTTTGTGATTTTCCCCTCATGCTCTAAATAATTATTTCAGAATCCCTTTATCCAAGGAATGGATGAAACATTGCATGCTTATAGACACTCCCTCCACTGTTGACACTGATACATTTGGCATGCTTCATATACCTTCTTGAGTTGTTGAATATTCTGATTCTGCCCTGACAAGTACACAGATGCACGTGCTCACCATCTTGGGCTTAGGTTGTCTTGAGAAGAAAATTCTGGAAGTCCTGTGTGTCACTTCTCCTCCTTATGTGTGCCTGTTGGCACCACCCTGTCTCTCTGAGAGGAAAAGTGTACCAGAAGTGAGGTTCCCTTTCACCATTAATGTTGAGATACTATGACTAGAGCAATGGAGTGCAGGTCTCTGCACATATCTAGCAGACACTGAATGTGCTGGACTTGGCTGTCCATGGCAGTTGCCAACCTGTCCATGGAGACAGCCAAACCAACACATGCCAGAGGATGGTAGTGATGACATCAATGAATACCTTTCTTCATCCAGCCTACTGAGTCCCTCTGCCAAACCTGCCTGATGTTGCTGTACAGAGTGAGCAGTTTGTCAATGTTATTAATGGCTGAGACCATGGGCTCATCTACCACACTGGGGTAGGTAGCTGCCTGGTTTTGACAGCACCCCAGTGTCAGAGACCTGGAGCACTTCTTCCTTGACTGGTTGTGGAAGGTGCTCACCAGATTCTACTCCTGATGAAGATAGAATATCCACTGAAGTGAAAGTCTTTGAGCTGGTGGAGGGTAGAGGTGAAACATTTGTTGGTGCATCCTCAGAGGGGTGCCTTCCTCCTCAGACGGGAGGTAGAACTGAGGGTCTCCAGTGCTTATTTCTTGGTGAAGGTTCACTGGGTACCGAAAGTACCTGCATAAGAGAATAGACAAAAGTAATTATCGAAGTGGGATAAGAGCGTGTGCAGGTTATGAATGAGTTGATGGTGATGGGAGAGCAACACAATCTAATGAAGCTTATTGGCTCCCTCACCCGTTGAGGTCACTCCATCTCCACATGAGCAGTTACTATCTCCTCCAGCCAAATCCAAAATCTTCTCCCTGTACAGAGTGAGCAACCTGATGTCCAACACCCCATTCCAGCACCAATCTTCACCCTCTTGTCCCACTTGTGGACCAACTCTTCCTGAAATAAAGCAAAGATTGAGCATGATGGAAATGGATGACAGAATTGTTAGTGAGTGGTGATGCATGATAAGGAAAGTTGGTGAGGTGTCTCCAATAAGTGTGGTGGAAGTGCAAACGTCAGCAAAAGGTTAGTGGTTGGTGAGGATGAGGTGCATGAAAACCACAGTGTGGACATGATGCATGAGTAATGATTGCTGTACTCTATGAAATGTGGTGAGAGATGTTGGCAGTGGCAGAATTAAAGTGAGTTCTGGGTTCCTGAAAGGTTGGCATTTACCATTGCAGAGAACTTTGGCCTTCTTCATGCAATGCTAACCATCTGGCTTCACTCAGGACACAGGCTGGCTGGCTGCAATGGTGTGATCTCCTGTGGTAGTCAACTGGAAAATGGACTACCTTCCTCTCTGCCACTTCGTCCACTGAGACCTCCAAGTCCCTGTCCAAGTAGTGGAGAGCAAGTTTTCCTTTCCTCTGGGCCATGTTCTGAATGTAGAGTCTCACGCACCATAGGGTTGTACCTGGTTTGCGGTGTCTGTTGTGGTTTTGCACTGGTCTTTAAATATGGCGCGAGTGGTTTAAATGTCAGAAAGTCCTGGCAGGGCAAGCACATCCACATCTCCTGCCATGTGATTTCCCCAAGAAAGGCACCTAACAATCCTGTTGTATAATTATTGAGGCAAAGAACAGAAAATTACATGAGAAAAGTCATTCCGGCCATGGTAAACTAAATGTCATATCTAAACTTTAACTCCAAAAACAGTAAGATTCCACCTGAGTAATGAACCTCTCAAATGAGATTTTTAAGCTGGTAGAAAAGGAATATTGTAAATACTATCTCTGAGAATCTTTTACCTTTAAAAGCCAACTTCATATTTTCATTTTGTTTTCTAATTATGGGATGTAGTGCTTCAATATATATATGCAGCATTACAGTGAGTGTTAGCTGCTGTTACGGGACTTGAGTAAACACAGAAACTATAACTGGTTCAGAATGATCCACTAGTCAAACCACAGGAATTTCCCTTTTCATGCCTGAATAGTGCATTTTGTTTGAGGGGAAAAGTGCAGAGGAAAGTTAAAAAAATTAATTCTTAGCTTAAAAAACTTCAACTACTGAAGTAGAGAAAAGAACCTTAGTCAATTTTCTTTCGCAATCAATATAGACTTCGAGATGACCTGATCGAATCACCAGCAAGACCAGCATTTGTTGGCCATCCCTAATTGGCTTTGATCTGAATGGTTTACTGAGCCATATCATAGAAACATAGTTAGGAACCTAGTTGCAGACATAGACCATTTGAGCCTTCAATCCTGATCCACCATAATATGGCTGATCTGGTCTCAGCTGCACTTTCCTGTCAGCACACCACAACTCTTGACTCAATTGTCTATCAAAAACTCCATCTAACTCAGCCTTAAATAACTCTCCTGTTTTCGGCAGCAGCAGAACGATCCAGAGTGCCGACGGGAAGGTAAGGTTGTTTTTTCCTCCGGTATAAAAACTTACCTCGTGCAGCAGAGGCCCTCTTGTTTTCAGCAGCGGGTGTGTGGAGAGAATGCGAGCCACGAAGGAACTGATGTATTTGGGCATTGGCGAAACCCGAAACACTACACGTGTAGTGTCTCCCACCCATCCTCCTCCTCTAACCAAAAAAAAAAGATTGTGTGGAGGGTCGGTAAGGTAAGGATTTTTTTAATTCTTCTGGAAATCTAGAGTAGAGGGAATGGAAGCTAGGGCAGTTGCATGCTCCTCTTGCAGGATGTGGGAGGTAAGGGTCACTGCTGGTGTCCCCTCTGACTTCACCTGCGAGAAGTGCACCCAACTCCAGCTTCTCAAAAACCCTGTTAGGGAAATGGAACTGGAGCTGGATGAACTCCGGATCATTCGGGAGGCTGAGGGGGTGATAGAGAGGAGTTATAAGGAGGTGGTCACACCCAAGGTACAGGAAAAAGGTAGATGGGTGACTATCAGGAAGGGGAAAGGGGATAGACAGACAGTGCAGGGAACCCCTGTGGCCATTCTCCTCAATAATAAGTATACCATTTTGGATACTGTTTGTGGGGGCGGGGGGATCTACCAGGGGAAGGCCATAGCGGACAGGTCTTTGGCACTGAGCCTGACCCTGTGGCAAAGAAGGGAAGGGGGGAGAATAGGAAAGCAATTGTACTGGGGGATTCGATAATAAGAGGCACAGACAGGCGGTTCTGTGGACGCGAACAAGATGAACGGATGGTATGTTGCCTCTCGGGTGCCAGGGTCCGTGATGTCTCGGATCGTGTCTTCAAGATCCTTAAGGGGGAGGGTGAGCAACCAGCAGTCATGGTACACATCGGTACCAATGACGTAGGTAGAAAAAGGACAGAGAATGTGAAAAATGAGTACAGGGAGTTAGGTTGGAAGCTGAAGTCCAGGACAAACAGGGCAGTTATCTCTGGATTACTACCAGTGCCACGTGATAACGAGGTAAGAAATAGGGAGAGAGTGCAGCTAAACACGTGGCTACAGGGCTGGTGTAGGAGGGAGGGCTTCCATTATGTGAATAATTGGAGCACATTCTGGGGAAGGTGGGACCTGTACAGGAAGGATGGGTTGCACCTGAACCGGAAGGGCACAAATATCCTGGGAGGGAGGTTTGCTCGTGCTATACGGGATGGTTTAAATTAGATTGGCAGGCGGTGGGGAACCGGATTTATAATTCAGAGGATGAGGTATTCAGACTTACAACGGACACAACAGGGAGTGAGGTTGTTTATAAAGAAATGCGGTCGATGGAGCGTAATTGTGGACACAGAGATGGTTTGAGGTGTGTATACCTCAATGCTAGAAGTGTCAGAAATAAGGTCGGTACTTGGAACTACGATGTTGTGGCCATTACAGAAGCTTGGGTAACTCAGGGAGAGGAATGGATGTTGGAAGTTCCAGGATTTAGATGCTTTAAAAGAAATAGGGGGAGTGGAAAAAGAGGCAGGGGAGTGGCATTGCTAGTCAGGGCGAGTATAGCAGCTACTGAAAGGCAGTTCGAGAATGATATGTCTACAGAGTCAGTTTTGGTTGAGGTCAGGAACAAGAAAGGAGCAGTCACTTTGTTGGGGTTTTTTTACAGACCCCCTAATAGTTGCAGAGAAGTAGAGGAGCGGATTGGGAGGCAGATACTGGAAAGGTGCAGAAGTCACAGGGTTGTAGTCATGGGTGACTTCAACTTTCCAAATATTGATTGGAAACATTTTAGTAGGAGCAGATTTTGTCCAGTGCGTTCAGGAAGGATTCCTGACACAGTATGTAGATAGACCAACACGAGGAGAGGCCACTTTGGATTTGGTGCTTGGCAACAAACCGGGCCAAGTGTTAGACCTGTTGGTAGGAGAGCATTTTGGTGGTAGTGATCATAACTCTGTTACTTTTACAATAGTCATGGAAAAGGATAGGTACATATAGCAGGGTAAGGTTTATAATTGGGGGAAGAGTAATTATAATTCTGTTACGCAAGAACTGGGGAATATAAATTGGGAACAGATGTTGTCAGGGAAGAGCACTATTGAAATGTGGAGATTGTTTAAGGAATGCATACTGCATGTGCTCGATATGTTTGTCCCTAGCAGGCAGGGAAGATGCGGTCGAGTGAGGGAGCCTTGGTTCTCAAGAGAGGTCGAACGACTGGTTAAGAGGAAGAAGGATGCTTATGTAATGTTTAGGAAACAAGGAACGGAAAAGGCTCTAGAGGGATACAAGTTATCCAGGAAGGAGCTGAAGAAAGAGCTTAGGAGAGCTATAAGGGGGCATGAGAAAACCTTGGCAGATAGGATCAAGGAAAACTCCAAGGCTTTTTACACGTATGTGAGGAATAAGAGAATGACCAGAGAAAGGGTAGGGCTGATCAAGGATTGTAGAGGGAATTTGTGCACGGAGCTGAAAGAGATAGGAGAGGTCCTGAATGAATACCTTTCTTCGGTATTCACAACTGAGGGGGACCGAGTTGTAGGGGAGGACAGTGTGAAACAGGCTGGTAGACTAGAGGAGGTCGATGTTATTAAGGAAGATGTACTAGGAATTTTGAGGAAGTTGAAGATAGATAAGTCCCCCGTGCCTGATGGGATTTATCCAAGGATTCTATGGGAAGCGAGGGAAGAGATCGCAGGGCCTTTGCCGATGATCTTTTGGTCTTCATTGTCCACGGGTATAGTGCCGGAAGATTGGAGAGAGGCAAACGTCATTCCCTTGTTCAAAAAAGGGAACAGGGATAACCCCGGAAATTACAGGCCAGTTAGTCTTACATCAGTGGTGGGCAAATTATTGGAAAGGGCTCTGAGAGATAGGATTTATGATCATTTGGATAGGCACAGTTTGATTCGTGATAGTCAGCATGGATTTGTGAAGGGTAGATCATGCCTCACAAACCTTATTGAATTCTTTGAAGAGGTGACCAAACACGTGGATGAAGGTAGAGCAGTGGATGTGGTATACATGGATTTAAGTAAGGCGTTTGATAAGGTTCCCCATGGTAGGCTCATGCAGAAGGTAATGAGGCATGGGATAGGGGGAAATGTGGCAGATTGGATTCAGAATTGGCTGACGCTAAGAAGACAAAGGGTGGTAGTTGACAGAAAATATTCAACATGGTGCTCAGTGGTGTACCACAAGGATCTGTGCTGGGTCCTCTTCTATTTGTGACTTTTGTAAAGGATTTGGATGAAGGAGTGGAAGGGTGGATTAGTAAGTTCGCGGATGATACGAAGGTGGGTCACATTGTGGACAGGGCGGAGGGCTGTTCTAGGTTACAAAGGGACATTGATAGGATGCAGAGCTGGGCTGAGAAGTGGCAGATGGAGTTTAACCCTGAAAAGTGTGAGGTGATTCATTTTGGAAGGACAAACTTGAAAGCAGAATACAGGGTTAATGGAAAGATTCTTGGCAGTGTGGAGGAGCAGAGGGAATTGGGGTTCATGTTCACAGTTCCCTGAAAGCTGCCACCCAGTTGAATAGGGTTGTTAAGAAGGTGTATGGTGTGTTAGCTTTCATTAATAGAGGGATTGAGTTCAAGAGCCATGAAGTTATGCTCCGGCTATGCAAAAGCCTGGTTCAGCCACATCTGGAGTATTGTGTCCAGTTCTGGTTGCCTCATTACAGGAAAGGTGTGGAGGCGTTGGAAAAGGTGCAGAGGAGATCTACCAGAATGTTGCCTGGAATGGAGGGAAGGTCTTACGAGGAAAGGTTGAGAGAGCTAGGGATTTTCTCTTTAGAACGACGAAGGATGAGAGGTGACTTGATAGAGGTGTACAAAATGATCAGAGGTATAGATAGAATAGACAGCCAGAGACTTTTTCCTAGGGTGGAGGTAGCTATTATGAGGGGGCATAGTTTTAAAGTGAGTGGAGGTAGATATAGGGGAGACGTCGGAGGTAGGTTCTTTACTCAGAGAGTGGTCGGGGCGTGGAATGCATTGCCGGAGAGGGTAGTGGAGTCGGCCTCATTAGGGGCATTTAAGCGGCTATTAGATAGGCATATGGATGATAGTATACAGTAGGGGTGGAGATTAGACAGACTTTAGGATTAGGGTAAAAGTTCGGCACAACATTGTGGGCCGAAAGGCCTGTACTGTGCTGTACTGTTCTATGTTCTATGTTCTATGTTCTAAATTTAAAGTTCTGCCTGTTAACACCCAAGTACATGCACAGGAGCAGCAAAATCCCTCAAATATATGTCAATAAAGAGTGATAAATACATAATAAACATGCACAAGTGAAAAATAATTGAAGAGTACATCAATGAAGAAGATGGTTTTATATCGTGCATGTGTAGTAACCTCCATTACCTTCGAGAGAAGAGAATTCCACACTCTAGTGACCCTTTGGGAGAAAAGAATTCTACTCATCTCTGTCTGAAAAGGGAGACAGACCTCTTATGAATAAACCATGTCCACTGGTTTTAATCTCCACTGCAAGAGAAAGCATCTTCCAAATGTCTGCTATATCCAGTACCCTCAAAGTATTTCATGTTTCATAACATAAAGGGTTGGGGGGGTTATGTTGGAAAGGAAGTTTCTGTATTTTTTTCCATTATTATGCCATTATTGTTCTTTCCATTATTATTTTGGAGGGTTTTGCCCCGCTAGAAGGTATAAACTGAGGGGGCAATGTGGGGGAGGTCACAGAAGGAACGCAGTGTTTGACCATGTAAATTCCAGTAACTGTGCTGTGCAGCAGGCTTGATTGCTAGCAAATCCTTTTCTGTTCATCATTTTTTTCATGTCCGTTACAAATTTTTAAAACCCAGCCTATTTAGGCAGATATTCCTAACCTTATTTTACTTAAACATCATGCCTGAGCTCATGCAAATACATTGATTTACAAAGTGTTACAAGATCCCAGGAACAGACTGTTATCTGATCAAAGCATAGCTGCTTAGCAAACAATTGGGTAACTCATTATCCCAAAATAGAACAATTTTCTTGATAACAAACAAAATAGAACAGTAGTTCTTGATGTTTTCACACACATCAATAGATGTTTCCTTTCTGACTAGAAGACTGTTTCCAGGATTCAGTAACTGATCCTTAATGTTGCAGTATATCAATGATTTACAGGTTAGAACTTTTACTCCTATTCTTTATCCATTTCCATAATGATGTCAAATTTAACCGTATTATGGTCACTCACTGCTACTTTATCAAATTACCCATTTTAATTTCCGGAGATTAAATCTAAAATGTTCTGCTTGTTGTTAGAGATAGTGGGAACTGCCGAAGCTGGAGAATCTGAGATTTTCTTCATTTTCTGAAGAAGGGTCCAGACCCAAAACGTCAACTTTCCTGCTCCTCTGATGCTGCTTGGCCTGCTCTGTTCATCCAGTTCTACACCTTGTTATCTCTGCTTGTTGTTAGGTTTGTTACATGACAACTGAAAGCAGTTTTCATGAATGCAATTCAAGACTTTTGTGCTCTCTTACACACTGTTTGTATCCCAGTTGATATTAGAGTTATTAAGTCCTCAACTGTTATTGACCTATTGTTTTTATATTCAGAAATTTACCTACCTATTTGCTTCTCTCCTACTATTTGAGGTATATAGTACACTCCTATCAGTGTTGTTGCTCCTTTCTTTAAATTTCTGAATTTTAAATTTTAAATTTCTGATCTTTCATTTAACGTACCATCCTTCCTCACAGCTGTAATTGATTTTTTAACTAATAATGCTCCAGCTTTACCTCTTTTGATCTCTCTTTCCATCCAGTAGGATTGAGCTGCCTTTTTTGACCCTCTGTAACCATGTTTTCATTATAGCTATGATATAATACTGCCATGTGCTTTTCTGTGCCCTCATAGGAACAGGAGTAGACCATTCAGGCCCTCAAGCCTGTTCCCCAATTCAGTGAGATCATGGCAGATCTGTGGCTTAGCTCCATGGACCTGTTTTTGGCCCATATCCTATAATACCTCTGCTTAACAAAAGTTTATCTATGTCAGACTTAAAATTAACAACTGATCTAGTATTCACCGCTGTTTACGGAAAAGAGTTCCAAACATCTACCACCCATTGTGTGTAGAAGTGCTTCCTAACATCTCTCCTGAATGGTTCGGCCCTAATGTTTAAATTATGTTCCCTGGTTCCAGAATCCCCAACCATGGAAACAAGTTTATCTTTCTCCACCCTATCTCTTCCTGTAAATGTCTTGAAGACATTGATCAGATCAGCCCTTAACCATGTAAATTCTAGAGACAATCGGTCTAAGTTGTATAAACTCTCCTCAGCTCTCACTTGTTTCTTCTAAAATGAAAGGATTGAAAACATGAAGTCAGAATTCAGCAGCTGTGATAGCTTCTCTAGTCAAATTGTTAGAGTTTGCCTGAAAGTAGACTCAATAGGTAGAGCAGCGTCAGGGAGTGATTGAACATCCTTGTTTATAATAGTTCTGCTGGCACCATACTTGAAAACTGCCTGTGAGCCTTTTCCACCACGCTGGAATACTTTCTAGATACCTTTTCTCTGCAGCTCCCAGTATCAGAAAGAAAACCTAACTCTTGCACTTGTTTCTTTTATCTTGTCTTTCAGGTTGGCCTTGAGGTCAGCTAGAACTTTCTTAGGCAGATGCTGAATTGGTCTTGCATTCTCATCTACATTGAAATGATATATTCTTGGAAGACAACATAACCCTGTGGACAGATCTTTGTATTAACCTTGGATGTGTTCCACAGTGAATGGTTTAGTGTGCTACAGTGCATAGCAAAACTCTCTTAGCACATGGAGAGTTACAAGTCTAAGTTTTAGATTTGGTCTGGCTGAGATGAGGGTTGCTTGCCGTCAACAATGTGGAACTCCAGATCCTCCTTTATATTATTGCATTTGCCCAACAGAGTAATCTGTCCTCTCAGCATGAGTACGGTGCCATCATACAGTTTCAACCATACCTTCGAGAACTTCACTTCAGAACCACCATGATCCTCTTTACACAGGTTTGTGAAAGTTATAATGTTGCACTGTGCAACAGTGTCCGTCTGAAAATTTATGTTGCCCTGCTGTTCTCATTCTGCCTATCAGATTTTCAGCAACCCAACCCATTATCTTCAGAGGGTACGGCTGACAGTCAGCCTCAAACACAAACTTTTCAACTCTATAATTGACCTTGCTGTGGAGCCAAAGAAAGCAGAACTACATCTCCAGTCCCCACTGTGCTTCTCAGGCCCAACTTGCACACACATTCCCAAAATCTGATTGCATCCCTCCAACACCCTTCCATTGTTTTGTACCGACACAACCCCATTAGCCATCTTCTGAGTCTCTTGAAGGTCATTTTTAGTATCACAGACAACTGCAGTTAGTCGTCTCTGAATGGGTGAGCTGCTTTCTATGAGTATTTTCATCTTCCACTCAATTAAAATACATTCAATGCCCAACTCATTTCTGGGTTGTTTTAGACATGCATCTCTTCTGTTTCAGGCTCACAAACAGGCCTAAAGTAATTTTGCAGCCACAGTTTTATAAGTTGGTCAGTCTTATCTATGCCTTAGGCCATTTTGTGTCACTTTTTTCACGAGTTAGTTACAAGGTACGATTATGATTCCATTGTCATAACCTGAAACAATTTTTAGCACACATTTCATTCCACTTTAACATTCACAGAGGTAAGACAGGCATGGTTAATCATGGAGAGAACCATTGTTCTTATTGAAATTTGTTGTTTGTACTCATTATGTAGGATGGTGTACAACCTAGACAGACCAATACAGTTGGCAACAATTAGCAGAAACAATGAACTGAAAGACGCAAATTAATTTTCCTGTTCCTGTTTTTTATGTTTCAATGTTCCTATGTTTTAAAGGAACTTCATTACCAATGCGAATTTTAACAGAGCCATATATTCAGTCAAATTTCCATCCCAGACAATGTACAATCTTGCAAAATGCCTGGTCTATCAGTTAGTTAACTATATATAATTCATCATAGTACGGCTACAATGAAAAGCTATCCTAAGACTGGAATTTTCTACGAAACCTACATTTTGAAGTGAAATAATTACCAGAAGAACAAAGTAATTATTTCTAAAACTACAATATAATTTGCTGACTTTTTTTTAACTCAACTCTTGCATTTTTTTCTCAATACGGGATCAGGTCTCTCCATGAATTTGAAAATTCCTTATAGTCCTAGTACTTCTATAGGAAAGAATGACATTCACAGCTGGATGTGAAAGCTGTTAGGTAAGGATCATGAAGCATTCAGCAATATTCTCTGATGTTTATGTATTAAGCCAAGCAAAGCATTTAATCATTTTCATTACTGTCTGCTGTTGATATTTCCAAGGATCTGTAACTCAGATAGATATTTCAAAATTCATTCTGCATGTAATGTTTAAAGGTTTGTTACAACAATGGCTGAAGATTTTTCAGACAGGCTTCCATCTGACTGAAGTTCTAACTTTAGTAAAACATTGCTGATTACTAATGTTAATCTCTCTTGAAGGAACTGCCAGCCTTAATTTAAAAGTTGCTTGAAGGGTTTGCCCTTGAGTTTGACACAATTTAGTTCGAGCACTGGTGATCTTGATCTTCTATTGGAAAACAAAATTGTTTGAACTTCAACATAAGCATATTAATTCTTCAGGCTAATATCACTGGGTTCAGTCATGCCTTCAAGTCATATAGCTGGAATTGTTTAAACATTTGTTCAAAAAAAGTTAATAGAAATTATTTATGAAATATAAGTAAATGAATACATTGACAAGTTTGATTCCATTTGCTTTTAACTAGTAATTTCAAAATGATAAGACTTTCTTGTTAATATTCATATTTATGTAGCATTTGCTACAACATTACACTGGAGAGCTGAAAGTTACAGCTGTTTTAAGTTCATTAAGCTGTGGGGTCTGATGATGCAAATGAATCCATTCCATAACTTTTACAGAACAATAAGGTATGATACTGTAGTGTCTCATCTGGTGCTTGGTTGTTGCAAGCTCCTTTTCTATAATGAGACACCAAGTTAGCGTTGCATATGTTATGTAGAAAATAACAGATGGTTAAGAATGTGTTACAAGGTTGTAGCACACTTCAGTGGTTTGAATGATATCCTAAGCTGTGAAAGCTAAACCAGTTCAAGAATATCATGCGAGTCCCAGGAGCGTTCAGTAGTCTTGAACAAAGTTCCAAGTGTTTTTTTAATAATCATGCTGCCTTCTGGGAATTGTGGGTTGTGCTGTATAAGTTTTCCACCTCAGCCTTGGCATTGTCAGAGTTGCCAATCGAGAAAGCTAGCAGCTTATCAAAAATTGACACAGCAACCCAAGAACTAACAACTTAAAAATGGTCTTTCTAATGGCATGTAGTTACACAGAGAGTGCATTGGTGCATTGGGCTGTAATATATCAAGCTGCAGATTGCTAAAGGTTTTAGCAGCTATAAATGACTGCAAGAAAATCTGAAGATCAGTGCAAGATTTATTTTCATGGAGACGTGGTGGAAGGATTTAGGGATTCATCTACTCCAGAAAAAGAATTATCGTGAAGAGATTGTACGTATTCTGTTGATTTGAAACTTTCTGAAATTCAATTATGAGTTTACCAGGATTGCAAGTCCTGACAATCATACAAATATTACTCATTTTCAATTTATAGGTCATCAATTTAAAACTTGAAATGGGTGACGAATGTGTACTGTGGGTCAGGCAACCTTGGAGTGGATGTTAAAGCAGCAAGATTCTGTCAGAATCCAGGTGCATTTCTTTTTTGTCAGTGACCATACGAGGCCATTTGATTTTAATTGCTGGATCTTATTCAGAAAGAAATGACTCACATTTATAAAAGACCTTTCCTATCCACCACACGTCCCAAAGCGTTTTGCAACCAATGAAGTACTTTTGAAGTGCTTTGCAAGTGTTATAAGAAACATTGTTATGCAAGGCAATTAAGACTTGATAGCGTTAACTGACATTATGGAGATAAGTTTCACCCATCAGGACATAAACGTCTGGGACTGGGAAGAGCTAACAAGGGTTTTCTAATGGATCTTCAGTTGTTCTGAAGTTCTGTGTTTATTAAAAAAGCTGTGTGAGAATGTTTCACCAGTAGTAATGTGAACTTATTCTAAGTTAAGCATGATGTCTTACAAGAGATCGTCAGGAATCTTTCTAATAATGTAACTAGCTATTAGTAGTATGTAATAAATACATCCTATTTGATCAAAAGTGAATTAATCTTCCAACTAAGATGTATGAACATGATTCCCCACTGGGTATCAGTAATGTAGATGAATACCCTTAAGAAGGATTAATGAAATGAATTGATCCAAGGCTAGTTGCAGTAGAAAGCAACAGATTCAAAAAGATGCCAATAGTGATCATCTTCAGATTTAATTTAGCCACATTTTCTAAAAATCACAGCAGTCAGTTTAGGTAAAGAAAACTGTCACAAACAGCAATGAGATATTTAGACATAATCAACTGTAATAGCAGTAAAAACATTGGCTGGGATGCTGGGGATTCTACTCTTGGTTGTTGAATTGTAATACAGTATCTTCTATGTCAGGCTGCAAGGGGACAGGACCTCAACTTACAGTCTTATCTGAAAGATGGAATCAGAGTGATGTGAGAAGCCAACCCTTAACACCAAGGCCACGTTTGACCAAGTGCTTCACTGTAACCTCTACGTCCCCAAAGAGTCTATTCTTGACGTCTCCCTGTTTCATATCTGCATACTGTATTGCAGCAACACCATACAGAAATACATTTTCAGTTTCCGTTTGTACTCTACCACTCAACACTGCATTAATTGTCAGACAGCTCGTCCAACATTCAGTACTGGATGTGCAGAAATTTCCACCAATTAAATATTGAAAAGTACAAAGTTATTATCTCCAGGCTCTGCCACAAACTCCCTAGCTATTAACTCCCTTCCTCTTTCTGCAACTGTCTGACTCTGAATCAAACTGTTCACAACTTAGGACTTGTATGTAACACCAAGATGAACGTTCATCAACATGTTAGTTGAATACATGACTAGGAAGGGAGTAGAGGGATATGGATCCTGTAAGTGAAGACTGTTTCAGTATGGAAGGGCAAAATGTGTCGGTGCAGGCTTGGAGGGCCGAAGGGCCTGTTCCTGTGATAAATTGTTCTTTGTTCTAGTTCTAAACATCACTGTGCCAATACAATCTCTGGCCTTTCATATTCTACTCCCATAAGCTTGAGGTGAGCCAAAGCTCTACTGTTCATGTCCTAGTACACACCAAATCACATTCACCCATCACCCCTATGTTTGCTTACCCACATAGGCTCCTGATTAAACAATGATTTGATTTTAAAATTCTCAATACTTTCAAGTCCATTCATTGCCCCACTCATTCCTATCTTTGTGATCTTCTCAAGCCTTGTGAAAAGGTTAAATAGTTTCAGGTAAAAATGACTTTTATCAAAATAAGTTGGAGGTAAAAAAAGAGCAAAACAGGAGATTACCAAATGTGCTTTAAACAGAATAAGAAATGAGACTAGGGCAAAGGACCAAACCAGGGAATGAGTGATGAAACAAGGACTCAGACTAGACTGCAGAATCAATGAGATAAGATGGGGCCTTGGATGTGTAAGAAACAATGCCTGATGTATATTTAGGAACTGAGTAAATGGAGGCTACGACATATGTTTAATACACGATTGTAAGTTGATAAGACTAGAATTGAGTACCAGTACTTTTATGTGACTAAAGATGTATATAAGGAATGAACACTTGTGGCTTTTCAGATTTCAGTTTTGGACAGCCTAAGGTTGGCTCTCCTTGCATATGCTTGAGTAAACTATTATAAAATTGAGTACCTGAGTATCTTGGTGGTTTGTCAAGTTGCACGACACTATCGGCAGCATGTCGTGCCGTGGCAGCATGTGAGTTCATTTTAATTTACCACTGTAGGTAAGGCAATTAGCATCACCAGACAAATGTGGGCAAAGCCAAAAGAATATAATGGAGGACTCAAGCTGGATTCAGATCAGTGAACACATTTTGCACAGCCAGTGGTCAAGGAATTTTGTAACCCTACCACCCACAGAGCCCAAGCATAGTTAACTGAATGAATAGGGATGTTAAAGAAAGCAGGTTGTTCAATAAACAGGGAGTCAATCTGTTATCTAATGTCCTAATGGGATTGAAGGCAACATACAATAGAATGACCAGACTAACTCCATATGAGTTAATGACAATAAGGGTGATTTGATTTCCAGGGAACATCATGACTGTTTGGTACTGAGGAAGTAGGACCCATGACAGAAAGATTTAAACATTTGGTGAGAGAGCTGTGCAAGCAGGTTTAGACAAGAAGTTAGGGATCAGCAGATCATACATGGCACATAGCAAGAGGCAGGGATTGAAAAGGTGAGTTTCCCAGTGCAGGAGATAAAGTTATGACAAAAACTTATGCTGGAGAAGCCAGGATTCACATCAAGATGGAGATGGCCCAATAAAGTCATCATGATTGGTGATACATGTGCCAATGTTGACATGAAAAGAAAATGTCATTGAAAACATTAGTCACAGTTGAAACATGTTACTAACTGATTTTGTTTTTTTTTTCAAGAATTAACTACTAGGAGTGACTGGGAGGTCATTTGCTCATAATCCACAAAGAGTTACTCATCATATTGATGGCTGTGGGAGTGGTGGCAAGCAGGAGAGAGAGGTTTTGACTAGCATTCATTGACACACTGAGGTTATCAAGTCAGAAACAATGGCCTCACATTCTGACCACTAACCAGTGACAGAGAAGCATCCCAGGGTCCTGGACAAGAGATTTAGTGGCTTTGCCCATGAGGATGTCATACCATGGCCATGCTGATCATATTGTGAGATATTGTGTTATGATTTTCTTTACTAACTCATTCAAAAGTGTTCTGTGTTTTCTTTACCGCATATCCATCCATCCATTCATAAAACCGCGTTTTTGTAGTACATTTTACACTCAGAAGATAAACTAAATTAAACATCCCTTCATAGGCTGCCAACCGATTACTGTTTCTTTACACCTTTCAATTCTTATTGGCCCCATGCTGTAAGCAGCATTCATACCTGTTTCTGTATCAAAGGCTATCCCTGAATAAGTGTTAATACTGTAACCTACTCAGAACAATGCCAACATGTCCCCGCAACTCACTCAAAACTATGGAAAGATTATAATATTAATTCACCTTTAGTAACTATCTCTCAGCACCTGAATACGCTGCAGGACATCAGTTTCCTCTATCAGCATGTCCCTACAGTCTGCTGCTTTTTATCTCTTTGAAATTTCCTTATACACTATCTATTTCTATAACACTGTACTACTTATTTCCAACTTTTATTTAGGACTACCATCTTGTACTAACGTATGGGTTTATACTTTTTAAATACATATTAAAAGGGTCACTACCCCCTTTAAGAAACTTACTAACAAAACAGTACTTCTATGAAACTGCATGAATGAATGTGTAAGAACTGTCAAAAACCAGCAATTGTAGATGAAATCTCACAACCCAGTTGTGGGAGATTAGTTTAGTATCCTCTAGACTTTTATTTAGTACACATATAACTTCTCATTTATTTAGATCACATAGGTCTAGTATTTCTGCTAACATTACTAACTTTAAAGACAAAAGGACTAACACCCCTTAATTATGCAAGCTCAGACTGGAAAGATATTCTAACCCCATCAGGAGTAACAAGCACCATTCAGCAAGTACTTAAACTATCTCCTGCTTCCCCAGGACAGATATCACTCAAACCTGTGTAAAATAGATACAATTATGTGACAACATAATGCTAAAATTTTAATGTAGGTAAAATCTGTGTATAAAAGAGGCTACTATAAAACTGTACTTTGGATTCCATTGCCACCTCAAACTGTGCCACTGCAGATGTTCAATAATGGGGCTATTTTTACCACTCACTGATCTCGGTCGCTACTGAACACAAACCCACAACTTGGTGTAATCGGCAGGATCATTGGGGATGCCTTTGAAACTGACCAGTCACTGACACTATTCCAAAGGTAAAAGACTTCCTTCTTAAAGTCTTGACCTAGTTCCTGAACACGATCCCAAACCTCTCGTGAGTTGGCCTCGTGCCCAGACTTCAAGCACTCCAAATCCACCTGAAATAGCCCATGGCAAGAAATTGCCCACGCCGTGGGTATTTGGATGACAATGAGTGACCCCAGTAAGCAGCCTACAGCCTCCAAAGGTGGGCAGGCCCATCCTGACATAACTGAGGAAGAAATGCTGCAGCAGTTACAAAACCACATTGAAGTACAGTTCTTGTGAGGGAAAACCTGAACCAAAATCGGGCAGAAATACAATTTTCCCGAAGGACAGTGGAGCCTAGATGACATGAACTGTGTCTGGGGAAAACCACCTGACAGAAAGATGAGGACAGAACGAAATGGTCCCTTGTGTTAAAGGGACAAATTCGCCAAAGCAACAAAATCATGTCCTCACCAGCCCATGATCATGCATTAAACCATCTTAAAGAGCAATTAAAAGCACATGAACAGCTGAAAAAGGAGAGATCAAAACGGGAAAAAGCTGAACTTCAAAAATCAGGAGCTTGAGAAAGAAAACAAGAAACTGAAGGATGAGATAACAGTCCTGTCAGTTTCTTCCCCAGTTTCTAAGCCCATACAGAATTTGTGTCCAACGACCCATAGCATCCAGGAAGTGGTTCAACAAAGCCAACCTATCACCCTTGGGAAACAGAGGGACAAAAGTGATGGGTCCTGTAGCAGTGAAAGAGATGACGACTGTATGTCCCCGGCACCACTTCTACAGCCCCTTAAAACCAAGAGGGTAAAAATAGAAAAAGTGGTAAGGCAAAGGTTAGAGGATGGCACTGAGGTGGATGTTCCAGTAAAACATACCAAAAAACACACTGTGAATGGACCTGCGACTCCTGGAAACATAGACAGGTGGTCTGAAGAAATGTCTCACCCAAAGAAAGGGCCAATGACGACATGGGAAAGCCTAGACTGGTTAACGGGGGAATATATATGCTCCATCCCTGGGACAGTGTACAGATTCTGAATGTTATTGTCATTAAAAGAGAAGGAAGTCTTCTCCATGAGGCAGTAAAAGGTGCCCTTGGAGATACAAGCAGGAGCTGCAAGCTGGCTGGACAGAAATAAAACATTGGTTACAGGGGTATAGTTCACCTAAGACCAATTAGACAAAAGTCACGGTTTGCTGTCAAAAAGCTACAGAGGAAGTCCGAGAATACGAGGAAAGGTTTAGGACCACCTGGAGACAATATGCAAGAGTCCCAAATGTGCAGGACGATAGGGATTTTGAAGGTTGTGATAATGGCCCACTGAAATCTTGTTTTGTGGCCGGACATAAATCTGAGCTTACTGAGATGCTAAAGCTCACCAAACCAGACTGGGACCAGAGGGGGACTAATTATTATGAACTGGTGGACTGAGCCCACCAGCTCGACAGAGATGTAAGTGCCAAATTGTGAGCCCTACAGACAGAACAAATGGGACAGACCCCCAGTAGCCCCGGAAAGACCCAGGACAAACACTCAGGAAAGCTTTACGTCAGTGGGAAGGAAGGCCACTGGGTTAGAGAGTGTTGGCAAAAGGGGGAAAAGGCAAAGTCTCCCAATAAGCAATAAGGAAGAGGAGACCCCAAAGACTGGGAGGAAGGCCGATCTCTGAGAGCAATTTAAACAGCTAACCACCCAGCAGCAGCAGGAGCTGCTGAAGATGACAAAAAAACTGAGACACCCTGTCCCATGCCCCTCTGTGCTTCTGCTGGCTTTATGCCAACAGAGGGGAGATGGATTGTACGTGACCATGGGGGTGGGCGACCTGGTCATTGAGTGCCTTTTGGACGCAGGAGCAGAGTTGATGTGCCTACCCAAGAAGTATGAGACACTGCCATTAGACGGGGCAGAGAGAACAGCTTACAGAGCAGGAGCTGACAGGACTGAAATTAAAAGGACCAAACTCATGCACAGTGCATTTGGCCCTGTAATCTTTGTATGGGTAGGACCTGTAGCCCAGCTGCTCTTTGGAATGGATATCCTCACCCAACTAAAGTTTACATTTTGATGATGGACAGATAACGTGATCCATCAAAATCCTACAAAGAGAAGAATTAAAAGACCATCCCATCTGGACTAAAGACAAGGACGACTGCTGGTTACTGCAAATGGAACCTGTGACTTTTACAGCAAAACCTCCACCTTGCACTAAACAGTATCTCATTAGCCCAATGTCTATTGCAGGAATCCTCCCAATAATTCAGAGGTTAATGGATAAAGGGATTTTGGTAAATACCCACAGCACCTCTAACAGCCCAGTGTGGCCCGTGCAAAAGGCAAGTGGGGAATGGAGGTTAACTATAGTTTACAGGAAAGTCAACCAATGCATCGATCGAAAGGTCCCATTAGTAGCCGAACCCTCTACTATATTCAGTGCCTTAACACCGGACTACAAGTGTGATATGGCTAACAGCTTACAGTCAGTGCCCCAGCAGCTGAACTACAGTCGTGGTTTGCCTTCACTGTACAGCGACAACAGAACACATGGAGCTGACTCCCACAGGGATTCCACAACAGCCAGACTGTATACCAAAACCATTTCCACAAAATGCTGCCAACCAAGTCAGTTATCATTCAGTACATGGATGATATACCGACAGCTTCAGAAATGGAAAAGCATCATGAGATATACTGTAAGACCCTCCTAAATCAGCTGCAAGGGGAAGGTCATAAGGCCAGTATTGAAAAGGTTCAGATCACCCAGGAAGAGTTGGTCTACCTAGGACAGAAAATCTCCCATGGGAAAAGGGAGATCACTCAAAGTTGAACTGCAGCCATACAGACTACCAAACAGACTATGGCAATTTGAGGACTGAGGGCTTTCCTGGGTCTGTTTAACTTTAACTGGTGCTGGGTTGATTTGCATATCCAACTAGCCCAGCCCCTGACAGACATCCTGAAGGGGAAATGGGACTTGAAAGAACAAATTGCACTGACAAAGGAACAGGACCTAAAGAGAGCACTTTGTTCCGCACCAGCACTGGGGTTCCTGAATAATGGAAAACCCTTTATATTACATGTCCACAAGAAGGAGGGCTATATGACAGCAAGTCCCTCCAACATCTAAAAGACCCAAGTGGTACGTTTGAGTTATGATAAGAATTGAGTGATTCTCTTCAAAGGGTCTCAGGCAATAGTATCAAATAAAGGAAAGACGCTGAGATTGCAATAACTGATCCACCTTGTCTAGTATTAAAGTCCAGACCAGAACATTGGATGTGTGAATTTCACAAATGACTGTGATTGTCCGTAATTAATTAGGTATTCATTTGTGTTTTGGGTATGTACGGCACTGAATACTACCAAACCTGCAGCCACTATCTTACGGAGGACAGGCAGAAATGTGGAAATACAGCCTAAACCGATTTTTTGGAATGCCAGAAAAAGGATTAAAGAATTGAAAGGCTGAATTCTGCTCCTGCTGCTTATGATCTTATGATGTACTTTGTATTAAACCTGAAGATTGGCTAGATAATGTGATATTGGGTTGGCCTGGAGTGGATGAACAGGTCTGGGGTGCTTCTCTTCAGTTAAGTTTTAATATCATCTAGCCCACAAAATGGAAAGGGGTGCTTCTAGTAATATTGAACTGCGACTAGCACATGTCACTGGCCTGTCACTCAAAAACATATAGAGACAAGTTCTGGCCTTCCTTGATTAACAGGCTTTCAAAATTTTGATCCTATCTGAATGCTAGGATCCTGGTTAACACATCTTAATGAGTCACGCAGCTCAGTAAGGTGCATGTTTCAAGTACTGGCCATTAACATCACTATAGAATGGACATTGAGGCAGGTAAAAAGAACCATTTTTTTCTGACAGAAGGTGACTGGACTTAAAATATTAACCCTGATTTTTCTCTCCACAGATGCTGCCAGACCTACTGATTTTCTCCAACAATTTGTGTTTTTGTTTTCACTTCATTTCTAGCCCCATTCACCCTAGCTTTTGACCAAAGGAGAGAGTTAAAGTCAACACTAAACAGTTCCCATCTTAGATTTAAGCATTTCAAGGCCATAATAATTTTCTTCAATTAACAAGATTCCATCTAATATCATCTCTTCAAAAACCCTCAGACTTTCTGGAATCCAAATTAGGGCCCAGATTGTATGTTTTTAAATGGAAAGTTTCAAAGTATACTTTATATAGCTGAAATGTTATGACATACAAGGTATTTGACCTCTGTTGGAAAGGCAGCATAATGCTTGAGGCTACTAAGGTGACAATTTCTAAGTGGCTGCACTCCCATACAACAAACTTACAGGCCTTGAAATCAGCCCATCCCAATTTAGATCTAGGTTCACTGAGCAATGGGTATAGCTGAATCCCATGCAATTCAATGTGATGTTTCTCGGTCATACATCTGCTGTGTAGCTATTATGTCTTCGGGCAATGTGTTTACTTGTCACTATAAATTGAATCTCTTGGGTTTAGTAGTTGGAAGCTTTGGATGTAGTTTATGAAGGTGTTGTGTACATGTTCCCATTTATGTTGCTTTCAACTACCCACAACATCGCTGTACCATTTTCTTTCTCCTAATGAAGACGAGTATCAAAAACAAAAATAACATTCAATAAAGGCAGATTTTACTTGTGAACATTTCCCCTTAGTTTAATATTGTTTGGACTGGTCTGGGTCTCTGACATTGAGGATCTACAAATTTTATTTTATGGAAGTGGGGGTGTTACCGTACATTCACCTTTAATTTACATTGTTGCCTTTTAACAATAAGAATACAAGATTATTTTAATTTTTAACTTTTTCTTTTGAGCAATTACAAAGCATCTTAGCAAGCACCTTTTGTGATTACAACAAATCTTTGCATTAATCAATCAGTCAGTGTGTGTGTGTACACATGAGCACTTCTTTCACAGTTTGTAATTTTAAGCTTTGTCCACTTTTTGTATTTTGCTTTGTTCTATTCACCCATAATATTTTAACGGCCAAGCAATTTCTTGTATTAGATATAGCATAAATCATTTTAAAAACTGGCTGAGCTAGTTCCCATTATTGATGATGTAATGTTTCTTCTGTCTTTCTCAAGGCTCATAAGGAAAAAACATTGAAAATCAATGCAGAAATTCTGAAATCTAATACTTAAAAATCGTGCCATCAATCAGGCAAGTAATCCATATTACACTACTGAATGGAAGTGGGGAAGGGAAATGTTTCCATATCAAGTACTAGTTCCTTCATACCAGTGGGGAATCTCTGCAGCTTTGTTCAGTGTGAGTTAGAGCCTGTACTATTTTATAATCTGTTATTCTAGAATACAGTTCTGAAGATAGATTTTCTCCTGTGCCACTTCTGGGATTTTCTGTTAAAAACAAGCGGCGATATAGATAGACATAGGGCTGAATTTTACTGGAAATCTAAGTATCAATTTTAGAGATTTTTAATGGGCAGTTTTTCTCTGTGGGTCCAAGCAAAATTTCTTATCTGATTATCTGAAAAGCATCTTATTAGCTATGCACCATGCCTCTATGGCACCCCTCTCATCTTACCTTGTCTCAAGAGGAAGGAGTCCTCGCTGCTGAGAAATTTCGGGATTCCCTTAGCCATGCTGCAGGTAAGCACTGACAGCCAAGAGTTGCTCTTCATTACACACATAATCAAAAAGGCATATAGGTGGCACAGCTGACACTTCATTTCAAATATATGTATACATCTGTAAATGAATTGGTGTTTAAAAACAAAACTAGGCAGATAACCAATTGTCAGCCTCATTCTATCTTTGAACCTTGTTTAAGGGAGTGCAACTCTTCCTCCAATGCCCAGTGTAACCTACAGCCTAGTCATACTAACCATTATGCTGCATTATTCCCCTATCGAAGCCATCGATCACCCTGCCCACATCAGGACTAACTCATTGTCCTTCATAATCTCCTACCCTTATATGTTGAGTTGCTCCCATTTAAAATTATTGTCCCTTCTGATTTCCAGCACGCTGCCTCCAAACCCCACAAGTGACTTCCCCAACTTCCTTACACAGCCTTGGTCCCTGAAAGCCCCTCCTTGAACTTCACTGAGCTGCACCTCAGGACTAACCACGACCCAAATCCTGACCAACTTAGTCAATCAGCCCCAACTGATGGCAGATAACGCTAAGCTGGGTTTGCTGTGAGGAGGATGCTAAGAGGCTGTAGGGTGACTTGGACATGCTGGCTGAGTGGGCAAACACAATATGAGGATAAATGTGAGGTTATCCACTTTGGTCACAAAAAGTAGGAATGCAGATTATTATCTGAATGGTGACAGTTTAGGAAAAGGTGAGGTGTAGCGAGACCCGGGTGTCATGGTGGAACAGTCGCTGAAGGTTGGCATGCAGGTGCAGCAGGCAATGAGGAAAGCTAATGGCATGCTGGCCTTCATAGCGAGAGGATTTGAGTATCGGAGTAAAGATGTCTTGCTGTGGTTACACAGGGCCTTGGTGAGGCCACACCTTGAGTATTGTGTGTAGTTTTGGTCTCCTAGTCTGGGGAAGTACATTCTTGCTATTGGTGGAGTTCAGCGAAGGTTCACCAGACTGATTCCCCAGGATGGCAGGGCTCACATAATAGGAAAGACTAGATCGACTGGGCTTGTATTTGCTGGAATTTAGAAGAATACGGAGGAGTCTCATAGAAACATATAAAATCCTGATGGGACTGGACAGGCTAGAAGCAGGAAGAATTTTCCCAATGTTGGGGAAGTCCAGAACAAGGGGTCACAGTCTAAGAATAACGGGTAAACCATTCAGAACTGAGATGAGGAAAAATTTCTTCACTCAGAAAGTTGTGAACCTGTGGAGTTGTCTCCCACAGGAAGCTGTTGGGGCCAGTTCATTAGATATATTCAAAAGGGAGCTGGATGTGGCCCTTGAGGCTAAAGGGATCAAGGAATATGAAGGGAAAGCAGGAATGGGATGCTGAAATTGCATGATCAGCCATGATCGCATTGAAGGGTAGGATGCAGGCTTGAAGGGTAGGATGGTCTACTCCAGCATCTATTTTCTATGTTTCTATATCCCTAATTGATCTCTGTGTAGCTCCCTGACTGACCCACCGCAAACCCCCACACTGGTTGCACTGGACTTGCAGACCTGATTGTGGCCCACTTCCCAAACTGTAGAGGTTCGGACCCCCTGACCATCCATGTAGCTGACTGATCATGTACAAGCCCCTGGACTGAAAACAGATTATACCCTTGACTGACCATGCTGGCACCAACTGAGTGAAGGCTGTCTCCCTTGGTCTGAAAGAGTGCTACATAGACTTTGACACATGGATATTTGGTTGAAGCATATGTAGGGTGTTGCCCCATATTCTACTGGCACAAATTGCAGGTGTGATATCGATGTAGCGCAGCAACATGTCCAACTTCTTGGCTGATCATGTGTGGACTTGTTGGGCCGAAAGGCCTTTTTCCACACTGTAGGGATTCTACATGGATTCTACGTGTGCTGACAACCATGACAAGTTGTCTAGCTTTGTGTCTGTGCTAAAGAGGAAAGCAAGACAGAAGAATTGTAAGGTCTTAAGCTTTGGCCAAAACAGGAAGGTTCCAAAATGCAGGGCAAAACAGAGAGGCTGTGAGCATCCAAGTAGGCGCAAAGTGAGTGGGCATTAAGATGCACAGTGTTCAAATCTAGGGATTGGATGCATGTCCCTGCGTGCAATGTGCCTAGACAGCAGCTTTACACTAAAAGATGCCAGTGCACTCTGCAATGCTGCACTAAAGTGAAAAACTGTATCGTAAGTGAATCAAAGATGTGGTATGAGGGTGTGGTTAGGCTGGTACATGTCCAAAGCAAACATCCATGGACAGTGAATGGGAATGTGTGGATGATCAAGGCTCATGATCATGGAATGTGTCCTGCAACGCTGGTGACTACTGTCCAAGAAGGAGGTTCAGAGGAGCAAGTAACAAGCTGGAGTGACAAGGAATCCACTCTGACTTACCTTACTGAAATTGTTGCTGCTTCATTCTTCCCAACAGCTGGGAAAATGGGAAATTGCACATCAATGAAGTGAAATTCAGTAAAAATGGCATGTTAATGGTTGCAAAAAGGCCTCTAGCCACTAACAAGCGTGACTTTATCTCACCATTCAACATTTAAGTCACAAAATCATCGTAATAGAGTCATGCAGCGTAGAAGCAGGCTCTTCACCCCACCATGTCTATTACGAACAACAAAAATTAACTACATTAATTCCATTTACCTCCACTTGGTCCACAGACTTATGTTTGGTTGGAGGATCAAACTTTTTGCTCTCAATATCAAAAATCTCATTACTGCCAATCTCACCTTAATTTCCCACCAGTTTGACAATGCCCACATCGTTTCAGGAATGGATAGATTCCACCCACACCGAATATGTTCATAAGTGACAGAAACTTGTAAATTAACAGTTACGTCATGATTGGTACTATCACAATATTTGACACTTTTCATGGCAAACTAGTCTGCATCCAGGGCCAATATGGTGGGGGAATGAGAGGGTTTTAAATTTGAAGGATTGGCAGACTTCAAATGCAGAGAGTGATCGATTGCAGTAAATGTGATTTGCTGAAATAATTTGCTGTTCCAAATCAGTCACACGAAACCTACCCGATCCATATGTTTCTCTGAGGTGGTCCTGACAGAGGAAGCACACCCACTAGGATCCTTCCAAAATAAACATCTAATTAGCCTGATGCTAGAAAACAGTTTGGATTCAGGTGGACAGCTAAGGGTCAATTGTGAAGCTTACCCTGTTAAATCATGCTGAGAATCAACTAAGTTGGAGTGTTGTGGAATTCATCTCCAGCACCTTTTTACTGGAGAAAAATAAAAGCAGATTTAGCAAGTTCCGCCAGCAATTAACTCTCCCTTTTCGTGCCAACTCTTATTGTTTTGTTGTTTTTGTCTGTCTTTTTCTGTCTGTGGCTCTCAAACATTTTACTCACTGGAGTGAGAACAAGATGATAAGTGCAACATTCTAATATTAGAGTCACAAATGTTTCACTTCTAGCTGACAGACTGAGTTTAAATTAGCTCGAGAGTGAATTAACCGGACTGGCAATTTCTTTAATGGAAATTTAATCATGCATTATATGAAATATAAAACAAAGAAATAAACAGTAAACTGAATGCTTCACAGAGTCATGGAGTCATACAGCATGGAAACAGACCCTTTGGTCTAACTCGTCTGTGCTGACCAAACATCCCAATCTGATCTAATCCCATTTGTCAGCATTTGGCCCTTATCCTTCTAAACCCTTAATAAAAGCCGAAATAAACTACGGATGCTGGAAATCAGAAGCAAAAACAGAAAATGCTAGAAAAGATCATGTCTGGCAGCATTTGTGGACTGAAGCCAGATTTAATGTTTTGGGTCCAGTAACTCGTCCTCAGAACTGACTTCTCTCCACAGATTCTGCCAGACCTGCTGAGCTTTCCCTGCAATTTCTATTTTTGTTCCCTCTAAACCCTTCCTATTTATATACACATCCAGATGCCATTTAAATGTTGTAATTGTAGCAGCCTCCACAACTTCCTCTGGCAGCTCATTCCATACACACACCACACTTTGAGTGAAAAAGTTGCCCCTCAGGTCCTTTTGAAATCTTTCCTCTCTCTCCTTAAACCTATGCCCTCTAGTTTGGACTTCCCCACCTTAGGAAAATGACCTTGTCTATTCACCCTATCCATGCCCCTCATGATTTTATAAACCTCTATAATGTCAATCCTCAGCCTTGTGCTCCAGGAAAAAAAGCCCCAACCTAATCAGCCCCTGCCTATAACTCAATTCCTGCAGTCCCAACAACATCCTTATAAATTTTTTCAGCATCCTCTCATGTTTAAAAACATCTTTCCTACAGAATGGTGACCAGAAGTGAATGCAGTTTTATAAAAAGTGGCTTCACCAAAGTCCTGTAGACCTGTAGCATGACATCGCAAATTCCTGTACTCAATATTCTGGCCAATGAAGGCAAGAGTGCCAAACGTCTTCTTTGCCATGCTTCCTCTTTGCTGTATTTTTCTTAAAGTACATATGCTGGCTGGGAAAGAAGCAGATAATGCTGGAACTACTGATCTGGCAGCATCTGTGTAGAGAGAAAAAGAACTCTTGGGCAGAACTTATGCCTCATGGACCTGCTTGCTGCAGGCCTCTGGCAGTGGGCGGGGAAGATGATAATTCTTCAAGCATGCTTTGCATTGGCTCCTTACATCAGGAAGCAATGACAGCTCACACCTTATCAATTGATGGGTCGCTACTTCAAAAAGGGACTCATTGTAGATATTAAACTGGCTTTGTTTTATATCCATGCCTGAGGACAGAGGAAGCATAGGTATGGTCACATAAGGCAGTGAGGGCTACTCATGTTCATTCTAATTTATGTCTTTCTTCTTCCATAAGACCATCAAGAGAGGTATATGAGCTGACATTGAAGGAAGTTCAGCCACCTTGAAAGGAGGTCAACATTCTGAGGGAGCACTGGTACAGCATCCATACAAACTCTCCACGAGCTCAGATGCACACACCTCACTCGGGCATCCAAGGCAATTAACTTTCTAGTCTCTTGGTGAACCACAAATCACAAATGGGCAAGTGTTAGAAAGAAAGAACAGTAATAAAGAGTAAAACAAAGATGCTGGAAATCTACAACAAAAACAAAGTTTTCCCAATACTGGTGCTATTGCTTCATGTATTGAAACCCACTTCCCCCATTGCATTGCAAAAGTTTCTCTAATCTTACTTGCCCTATGCAAATTTGCTTCTGGCTCAGGCAATATCCAGAGATTATTACCTTTGAGATTCTGCTTAATTTGTGGCCTAGTTCTTCACATTGTCTATGCAGAACCTTTTTTTTGTCCTCCTTACGCCATTGGTACATACATAGACCACAATGGCTGGATCCTTCCCCTTCCATTGCAAGTTCCTCTCCAACCCTGGGACCATGTTCTGAACCCTGGCACTGGGCAAGTTATGGAGCTGTTTTTCTCTCACTCTTTGCCTCAGAAAACAATGCCACTTCCCTTCACTACACTGTCCTGGACTATCACTCCATTAATTTTTGCTCTCCTCACTTAAATAGAACCCTGAACTACAGTGCCATCGTCAGTTAACTCATGCACCCCTCACTTTCATCCAAACAAGCCGAGACTATTTCAAACCTGTTGGACAATTGCAAAGGCTGAGGTCTCTCCATGTTGTTTCAGTCATCAGTTTGTAGCAACAAAAAGTCAATGAGAAGTAAAGACTCTGCAAAGTTTTGATCAATCTGTGGATAGTCCTTTCAGAGTGATATTTTCCTCAGTGTATAGCAATCTTGGTGATCCATGTAGTACAGCCACAATTATCATTCAGTGCAAATGAGGCAGAAATAATGATACTACATAATACCACCTTATTTTTCTGAAGAAGGGTCTAGGCCCGAAACGTCAGCTTTCCCGCTCCTCTGATGCTGCTTGGCCTGCTGTGTTCATCCAGCTCTACACCTTGTTATCTCAGATTCTCCAGCATCTGCAGTTCCTACTATCTCTGAAACAATTACTTTTATGAGACGTTGCTTCTGCCCACCTCGAAGTGAAAATAAGACACATACTAAAGTTTCCCTGCCTTTGCTCCAAACTGAATGAATACCACATGTAAATTGTGCACTAAGTCGAGGAAAATTCAGGGTCTGGTATCCCAACATAGAGGGATAACAAGAATTGCTTGATCCTTGCTTATACTTCATTATTTGTTATGTGATCACTTTAATTTTTTGTACTTCTTCTGCAAAGCAATCTTTTCATTTACCATAATCTTTTTATCATTTTTATCTTAAGATCATATATTTCCCAAGTCAAAATGTAAAATATGCATTAACAGGAATGCCTTTGTAAGTTTTGCACATCTGTTCTGAGAAATGTTCGTTGGAAATGCTGATCTTGCTTTTACTGTTCAGCAATTCAATTCCTTGTAAACGCTCCATCATCCGATATTATGGAACTTGCAGCGGGTAAGTGATCCCCTATTTCGAACTGATTAGTATTATCCAGTCAGCATGTTCCAATCAATACACTGTCTAAATCACATTACTTTCGTCTACAGTGCATTTATTGTAAGATTACTGAAGCAGGAAGGTCTACCATTCCGTTAATGGATTTGATCAGTGATAGTACCAAACCTTTAACTGTGCAATATCACCAATAAAATTCAAACATACATTTCTACACTGACCTTCTATCTCCTTATATTAGGAATAGAAGATAGTACAAATTTCCCATGAGCTTGTGCAGGGTCTTTTTTGTTGATGTTAGAAGTTCAACATTATTAATCAAGTTGTTTTTTTAAATTTAAAAAAGGCAAGGCAATAATGTGGAACTTAAACAGAAAAACAATAGAATTACTCAGTGGTCAAGCAGCATCACAGGAGCAGAGAGGCTGACGTTTCG
>NC_063338.1:36739454-36751302 GCF_021869965.1 Rhincodon typus
AGCAGAGAGGCTGACGTTTCGGGCCTAGACCCTTCCCGAAACGTCAGCCTCTCTGCTCCTGTGATGCTGCTTGGCCTGCTGTGTTCATCCAGCCCTGCACCTTGTTGTCTCGGATTCTCCAGCATCTGCAGTTCCTACTATCTCTGAATTACTCAGTGGGTCAGGTTGCATCTGTGGCAAACAAAACAAAGCTAACAAGAGAAATTATCTGGACTTTGCCTCGGCTGAAATTGTGGGACCATTTCTTCGTCAGAAAATTGATTAGTCAATGGATGCTGTCAGGGATCCTTCACTGATGTGTGGCATTAACATTCCTCCTCTGGGTTGCCTGATTAAATGGGAAGGGTGGCCAAAATCTTGCACCTTGGCATTCAGTAAAGGATCTTCAGTTGAAGAAACGCTGAGAGAGTTCACAATAACATCAATGAGTAAAGCATAGCGCATACCAGCGGGAAGGAAAAAACAACTGTAGGATGAAGGAAGGTTGCCCCCCAACCCCCCAAGTTCTCAGCCTTGACCTTTGGAGATGCTGATGGATAAAGTCAATGTCAGATGAGAAGAGGCCATCCTGACCAAGCAAGTTTGGCTGCGCATTGTATATATTGTGAGCAGCTGGAGTGCAGTGCCCATGACCTGGTTCCAGTGTAACAGGAGATTTAACGACCTTCTGAGGGCCATGCATGTGAGTGCCCTACAACTTCCACTGGGCTGCTATCAATCCCCCAGTTTCCTCATTTTCTCCTTATAGTTGTCCTCTGACTGACACATGCATTCCTTTTTTCTCCAGCCTTCTCCTTAAATACCCATTTCCAACAGATTGTACTTAAATTCTGCCTGATCCTATTGTTGTCTCACATTCATTCCTCTACCATCTTGGAATTTTCTCTATTTGTTATCAGTACTTAATCTATTTCTCACAGGGTCAAAGAATTTTGGAGTTATACAGCACAGAAATAAACCCTTCCATCCAACTTATCCACGCCAACCAGATATGCTAAACTGATCTAAGGTGCAGGGCTGGATAAACGCAGCAGGCCAAGCAGCATCATAGGAGCAGAGAGGCTGACGTTTCGGGCCTAGACCCTTCATCAGCCTCTTTGCTCCTATGATGCTGCTTGGCCTGCTGTGTTCATCCAGCACTGCACCTTGTTGTCTCGGATTCTCCAGCATCTGCAGTTCCTACTATCTCTGCTAAACTGATCTAGTCCCATTTGCCAGTATTTGAATTATATCCTTCTAAACCCTTCATATTCATGTACCCATCCAGATGCCTTTTAAATGTTGTAATTGTACTCATTTCCAAAACCTCTCCTGGCAGTTTGTTCCAAACATGCACCAACCTTTACATGCAAAAGTCAAATCTTCTAAATCTTACGCCTCTCACCCTAAACCTGTACCTTCTAGTTTTGGACTTCCCTACCTTGGGGGAAAAAGACCTTGGATTTTCATCCTAGCTATGCCCCTTATGATTTTATAAACCTCAATGAGGTCATCCCTCAGCCTCCAATACTCCATGGAAGAAAGCCCCGGCCTATTCAGCCTCTTACTGCAGCTCAACCCCTCCAATCCCAGCAAAAGCCTTGTAAATGTTTCCTGTACACTTCCAAGTTTAACAAAATCTGTCTGGTAGCAGGGAAGCCAGAAGTGAATGCAACACTCTAAAAGTGGCCTCACCAATGTCCTGTACAATCACAATATGACATCCCAACTCCTGTACTCAACGCACTGACCAATGAAGGCCAGAGAGCCAATTGGCACTTAACTGTCACACATGTTGAATTTGAGTGACCAATACATGAGTTGTCATTGTCTATAATATACTAAGTTTTTACTGTATTTCACATACGTAAGCTCATGGTCTTTATTTCTCATAGCTCCTGATGGAGAGTACAATTGAGGAGTTCTCAGAAGAGGATACACACTCTAAAAAGGCTCCATCATATGCTTCCTGCACAGCTTTACCTTGTGTAGGTACACACATTGGTGGATCTTGCAATGAAAATAGGTAAGGTTTCACATGGTGAGGAGCACATTATTTGAAATGAAGCAGGTGTTGGAGTGAAGGGCAATAGTAAAATGTACCATTGGAGCATATAATACATGACAAGTTCTACTCTGTTAGATACAGAAGCTGAGCCTTGGGGGTCATCAATAAAAAGGGAACTGACAAAAAACAATGGAAAGGCGCATGGTTTGAGAGGTGGTGCATACCCTTGCAGAGAGATTGGAGAAGCCTATCTCAAGCATTTGGTTCCATTGTATATCAGGCATTTGAACTTTTTGGGAGAGAATGACCACCTTCATTGACTATCAGATATGGTAGGTCAGCAGTTCATATTGGCCCAAACTAATGGCCTACATATAATGGGTACCAGTTTGCGTAGGATTGAGCAAGCCATCGCTTGGGTGGCCTAATAACAGGCAGCCAAGTTTTCTCTAGCTCCCAGCTAGTGGGAAAGTGACGCTGGATGACAGTGAGTGGTGTCCCCCAACTTCTTAGCTTATAACAGTGTTAGTGTTTCAATAATGCTCTTTATTTCAATGGAACCATGAATGATATGAATTTCTTATTACAGTGGTCACAATTTTGTTGCGTCCACCATACACCTTCATCAGTTTCCCTCTAGTGAATGGAATGATCAGGCTTGATAAGGTGAGAAAGATGAAGCTGGAACATTGCGCGATGGAGACAGACAAGACAGGGGTCTTAATGGAAAGCTTGGGCTGGTCCAAGCAGGCTTTTCAATCAAAGTATTCCTGAAGGAGTCCTTGTTGGCTTCTCTGGTAGCCAGGCATGCTGCTGCAGGCACCAACAGTGTATTGCCTCCCCAAGGTGCGGTCCTGTATTGGGTCCTGTGAAGCTCTCTGTGGCTAAAGAAGAGGCAGCTACAGCGACCATTGGAGTTTTTGCTCCTATTGCTGTGGTTGCTCTCCTGGATCAACCTTCTGTTTCTCACCTGGAACAACCTCCTGTTTCTCCTTAGATCTCCAACTTAGTGCACCGTAGATAGCTCCTGTATTTCAGGAAGGTCTCACAGATAAGAAGTTGAGGTTGTGCTCAGTCAACTCCAAGGCACTTGAACACAACTGAACAAAGTTGCCATTCCCAGTGAAAGTGGCAAATACAGGCAGAAAAGGACTATACCTGTCTGTAACATCTCAGGATGAAATAACACACTTGAGTAACTTTAACAAAGATTTAAGAAAGCTTTCAGAGATATTACTTCTTATTGCCTTTGCTTGCGCTATCTGACTTTCTATGTTGTTTCCAGTGTAATTTCAATTTCTTATTCCAACGGCGTATAATATCTAATAGTTAAGCCAGCGCCCTGACATTTCCAGCAATAGCTACCATCAGAGATTGTACGAACACTGGAGAATCTGAGATAACAAGGTGTAGAGCTGGATGAACACAGCAGGCCAGGCAGCATCAAAGGAGCAGGAAAGCTGACGTTTCGGGTCTGGACCCTTCTTCAGAAATGGGGGAGGGGAAGGGGGCTCTGAAATAAATAGAGAAAGGGGGAAGCAATGATAGAAGGTGGATAGAGGAGCAGATAGGTGGAGGGAAGACGTTCTGGTCAAGGAGGCGGGGATGAAGCTAGTAAAGGTGAGTGTAGATCGGGGTGGGGGGGGGGGTAGGTAAGTAAGGAGGGAGGGGCAGGTAGGTGGGGGAAAAGACGGACAGGTCAAGGAGGCGAGGACGAGATGGGCTCGTCTTGGGATGAGGTCGGGGCGGGGAGATTTTGAAGCTCGTGAAGTCCACCATTGGGTTGTAGGGTTCAAAGGCGGAATATGAGGTGCTGTTCCTCCAGTTTTCAGCTGGCATCATTGTGACACTGGAAGAGGCCCAGGTGGACATGTCGTCCAGGGAGTGGGAGAGGGAGCTAAAGTGGTTCGCGACTGGGAGGTATTGTCGTTTGTCATGAACCGAGCGTAGGTGCTCCACAAAGCAGTCCCCAAGCCTCTGCTTGGTTTCCCCAATGTAGAGGAGGCCACATCGGGAACAGCAGATACAATAGACCACATTGGTGGATGTGCAGGTGAATATCTGTTTAATGTGGAAGGTTTTCTTGGGGCCTGGGATGGGGCTGAGGGGGGAGGTGTAGGGGCAGGTATAGCACCTCCTGCGGTTGCAGGGAAAGGTGCCGGGGGTGGTGGGGCTAATGGGGAGTGTGGAGCGGACGAGGGAGTTGCGGAGCGAGCGGTCCCTCTGGAAGGCAGATAAAGGGTGGGGAGGGAAATATATCCTTGGTAGTGGGGTCAGATTGCAGGTGGCGGAAATGGTGGAGAATGATGTGTTGAATCCGAAGGTTGATGGGGTGATACGTGAGGACAAGGGGAGTCCTGCCTTTGTTTTTATTGCGGGGTTGGGGTGTGAGGGCTGAGGTGCGAGAAACACAAGATATGCTGTCGAGGTCGTTTTCGACCAATGTGGAGGGGAAATTGTGGTCCTTGAAAAACGAGGATATCTGGGATATCTGGGATGTCTGGGAGCAGATGGCTACCATCAGCTTGTCGACTCCAGCTGATGATTAGTTTCAGTTTGTTCTTCCAACCAGATGAGATGTGAAAATGCAGTGAAACACAATATTCAAAGCTATAGAAACACTTAATTGGTTTTTAAAATAACTGATTTCCAGACAAATCCAGGCAGAAGTTGGAAGTAGGGAGGGTGCTGGAGTCCCTATCCTTGTAAACCCATCCCAGGAAATCTAGGAAAAGGTGAGGGGACCTCAGGATCCTGTCCTCATGTCATGGTTAGAACTATTGCTCCTCTAAACTGATCTCCCCTTTTCTATAACCCAGCTTGTTGGAGGTCAGTCATCTCAGCTTCAGGTCATTTCTGCAGGAGTTCCTCAGGTAGTGTCCGAGGCCCAACCATCTTCAGCTGCTTCATCAATGACCTTCCCTCCATCATAAGGTCAGGAGTGGGGCTGTTTCCCAATGATTGGACAATGTTCAGATCAATTTGTAACTCCTCAGATACCGAAGAAATCTATGTTCAAATGCTACAAGAACTGGACAAAATCCAGGGCTGACAAGTGACATGTAACATTCGTGCCACATAAATGCCAAGCAATGACCATCTCCAATGAGAGATAATC
Organism: Rhincodon typus; assembly: GCF_021869965.1. Lineage (NCBI taxonomy): Eukaryota > Metazoa > Chordata > Chondrichthyes > Orectolobiformes > Rhincodontidae > Rhincodon > Rhincodon typus. The sequence goes on from NC_063338.1 coordinate 36,744,560, forward strand.
TAACCACCACTCCTTGACATTTAATGGTGTTATCATCACTGAATTCCCCCACCCTTGTGGTTGCCATTGACCAGAAACTCAACTGGACTTGTCACATAAGTGCAGTGACTATAAGAGAAGGTCAGAGGCTAGGAATACTGCAATGAACAACTTCCTGACTCGCCAAAGCTGGTTCACCATCTACAAGGCACAAGTCAGGAGTGTGATGGAATACTCCCCACTTGCCTGAATAGCTGCAGTTCCAACAACACTCTAGAAGATTGACACCGTCCAGGACAAAGCAACCCGCTTGATTGGGACCGCATCCACAAACACCCACTCCCTCACTGATGCTTAATAGCAGCAGTGTGTATGATCTACAAGATGCACTGCAGAAATTCACTGAAGATCCTTAAACAGCACCTTCCAAACCCACAAATACCTCCATCTAGAAGGACAAGAAGGGCAGTAAATACATGGGAACATCACCACCTGCAAGGTCCCCTCCCAGCTGCTCATTATCCTGACTTGGAAATATATGGCCGTTGCTTTACTGTTACTGGGTCAAAATCCTGGAATTCCCTCCCGAAGGGCATTGTGGGTCAACCTACAGCATGTGGACCTCAGCACTCAAGAAGGCAGTTCACCACTGCTTTTTCAAGGGCAACTAGGGAAGGGCAATAAATGCTGGCTAGCCAGTGATGCCATTGTCCTACAAATGAATAAAAAAAAAGTTGGAGTACAAAAGGAAGAAATAATAAATATTTGTCAAAATGGCATGGTGATAATCTTGGTGGTGGACCAGGTCAGAAGTTACATGACACCAGGTTATAGTCCAACAGGTTTATTTGAAATCACAAGCTTTCGGAGCGCTGCCCCTTCATCATGTTGTGTGACTTCTGACCTTGTCCACCCTAGTCCAACACCGGCACCTTGACATCAATCTTAGTGGTGGTAAAATCAGGCAAATGTAACATAGAAGCAGAGTTCATCGTATGTTTTGGGCCAATCCCTTAGTGCAGTATGTCTGTAGTTTAACCATTGATCAAATTGTACTCACCTGGTATTGTGCAATGAATTAGAATTAATTAATGAAGGGAAGGTGCCTAAGGTAGCAGCAATCATTATATGATTAAAATTTGCACTTAGTTTGAGCAAGAGAGAGGTAGGAGGGCCCAAGACTGGGATTGTAAACCTAAATATAGGTATTTATGAGGGCATCCAAACTAAAGTGTAATAAAGCAATATAAAGCAAATTTGATGAGGGGGATGTCAATAGAAATGCAGTAGCAAATATTTAAGAAAATATTTCAGTATATACAGAGTAGATACATTCTAATGAGTAAGTAAAATCCAAGAGGAGGACCCAGCATCTGTGGTTAACTAAAGAAATTAAAGGTAGTATCAAACTTAAAGAAAAAGCATATAAATGTGTAAAGGTGTCTGGCAGGTCAGAAGATTGGAGACAATATAAAAAATAGCATTGGAGACTGACCAAAAGACTAATAAGGAGGAAAATATTAGAGTTTGAGAAAAATCAATCTAGAAATATATAGAATTTCTGTACATATTTTAAAACAAAAAGAGCTAGCATAACATTGGTCTTATTAAAAAAAAGTGTCTGGGGAATTAATAATGGAAAATAAGGAGATGGCAGATGAACAAGCATTTTACAGAAGCCTTTAATGTACAGCATACAAGTAACATCTCAGAAATTGCTGTGAATTCCCTATATTCATGGAAGATTCCATCAGAATTGAAAGCAGTGAAATCTAATTATTTTCTTCAAGAAGTAAACGAGATAGAAAGCATGGAAACTGCTGGCTACCTCAGGGAGGCAATGGCCTAGTGGTATTATCGCTGGACTGTTATTTCAGAGACCCAGATAATGTTCTGGGGATCCAGGGTCGCATCCCACCACAGCAGATGGTGGAATTTTAATTTGATAAATATCTCAAATTAAGAATCTAATGATGACCATGAATCTGTTGTTAATTGTCGGAAAAACCCATCTGGTTCACTAATGCCCTTTAGGGAAGGAAACGGCCATCCTTACCTGGTCTGGCCTACATGTGACTCCAGACACACAGCAATGTGGTTGACTCGGAACTGCCCTCTGGACACTTAGGGATGGGCAACAAATGCTGCACTAGGCAGTGATGCCCTCATCCCGTTAATGAATGAAAAAAAACTTAGCGAAGCATATGTCATGGGGAAAGTTTTCGAATCAAAACATAACATAATAATTAGCATGCTTGCTTTCATCAGTCAGACATTGAGCACAAAAGTTGGCATGTAACATTGAAACTGTATGTATTGAATATTGTGTGCAGTCCTGGCCACCACACTGTTGGAAGGATGCGGAGCTTTGGAGATGCTGCATAAGAGGTTTACCAGTATAACACAGTGTGGAGCTGGAGGAGCACAACAGGCCAGGCAGCATCAGAGGAGCAGGAAAGCTGACGTTTCGGGTCGGGAACCTTCTTCAGAAAAGGTTTACCTGTATGTTGCCTGGACAGGACTGTATTAGCTAGCAGTAGAGGTTAGACAAACTTGGATTGTTTTTGCTAGAAATTCAGAAGCTGAGGGACAACCTGATACAAGTATATAAAATTATGAGAGGCATGGATAGAGTGTAAATATCATAGGGGGCATAAGGTTAAGGTGAGAAGGGGAAACTTTTAAGACGATGTGCGAGACAAGCTTTTTACACGGGGGTGGTTGGTGCCTGAAACATGTTGCCAGGGAAGGCAGTAGAAGCAGATACAATAGCAACATATAAGAGGCATTGAGACAAGCACAGAAACAGGCAGAGAATAGACGGATATGGATCATACACAGGCAGATGGGATTAGTTTAGAATTACATCATGGTTGCCACAGACATGGTAGGCTGAAGGGCCTGTTCATATGCTGTACTGTTCTATGTTTTATGTTCTGTTTGAAAAATCAAGGCAATCGAGCAGAGACAACATGGTTTTGTGAAAGGGAAATCATATGTAACTAATTTATTGGAGTTCTTTGAAGAAGTAACATGTGCCATGCATGAAGGGGTACCAGGGGATTCAGTGTACTTGGATTCCAGGAGGCATTTGATAAGGCACTACATGAAAACAAATTGTGGAAAATAAAATCTCACAGATTAGGGAGTAACATATTGGCATGGATAGAAGTTTGGTTGGCTAACAAGAAATAAAGAGGTCATTTTCTGATGGCCAGATGCGCCAAAGGGATCAATCCTAGGACCTGACATTTTGACAATTTATGTAAGTTTCTTGGATGAAGGAACCAAACAAATGATTAATAAATTTGCCAATAACAAGTAGGTAGGAAAGTACAGGTATGTTATGAAGAGGACATAAGGAAGCTGCAAAGGGTTAAAGGCAGGTGAAATGAGTTGGTAAAAATCTAGCAAATGGACTATATGTGAAAGAATGTGAAATTGTCCCTTCCAGTAGCAATGACAGATCACTAATATATAAAAACACAGGAACATAGGAACAGGAGTAGGACATTCAGTTCCATGAGCCCGTTCCACCATTCAATTTGATCATGGCTGATCTGTGGCCTAACTCCATAAACCTGCCTTTGGCCCATATCCCTTAATACCATTCTTAACAAAAATGTATCTATCTCAGATTCAAAATGAACAACTGATCCAGCATCCATCACCATTTATGGAAGGGCATTCCAAACATCTCCCACCTGTTGTGTGTAGTATTGCTTCCTAACATCTCTCCTGACCAGTCTGACCTTAATTCCCTGACTATGCCCCTTAGTTCTAGAATCCCCAACCAGTGGAAGTAGTTTTTCTTTATCTACCCTGCTTTTTCCTGTTAAAATCTTGAAGACAAGTATTATATTTTACGAGGGGACATAGTTTTAAAGCGAAAGGAGGTAGATATCAGGGAGATGTCAGAGATAGGTTCTTTACTCAGAGAGTGGTAGGGGCGTGGAATGCATTGCCGGAGAGGGTAGTGGAGTCGGCCCCATTAGGGGCATTTAAGCAGCTATTAGATAGGCATATAGATGATAGTATAAGGTAGCAGTGGAGGTTAGGTTTAGGGTAAAAGTTCGGCACAACATCGTGAGCCGAAGGGCCTGTACTGTGCTGTACTGTTCTATGTTCTATGTTCCATATTCACAGTCACGTCAGTGTTTGCACTGAAGTTAAGCTATAAATTTATGCAGACCAGCATGTTTTCATTAGTGTATCTAGGAGATCCAAGTCAAGATGAAGTATAAGATCTTTATGCCTTCAGGTTACATGCTATGATACAGTATGATGAGCACATATCTTAAAGGTGTATCTAACATACTGGGTATCGTAAAGGCACTCTGACCTACTGATTAAGAACAAAAACCAACAAAGATATAGGTAGATTTGTAATAAGCCAAGGAAGGAAACCGTATTGGGGACAGGCTGGAATGTGGAGTAATCAGACCAACAGTGATTCAAATGAATGGTGGAGTAGGCGCATGGCCTATCTCTGTTCTTAATTCATATGTTTTATGAATTCACCATGAAAATCTGAAATTAAAGGTGGTGAGACATGCAGCATCTTAAGTCCCTCACTGCAGTTTCTATCTGGTATTCTATACCACCCAGAGGAGTTTCTGACCATTCCTTCACCAACAGATGCTAGTAAACATGAACAGGGGGACAGATGATCTCTCCTTTCCTCCCTCTGCTTTCTGGTGCCAACAGGTATCACTTTGGAGGCCAGGCAGCATCAGAGGAGCAGGAAAGCTGACGTTTCGGGTCTGGACCCTTCTTCAGAAATCTGAAGAATTCCTGAAGAATAGTCCAGACCCGAAATGTCAGCTTTCCCGCTCCTCTGATGCTGCCTGGCCTGCTGTGTTCCTTCAGCTCCACACCTTGTTAGCTCAGACTCCAGCATCAGCAGTTCCTACTATCTCTGAGTGAGGTATCACTTTGGATTGTCTTCAGGAAGCAGAAGTAAAAGGTCAGACCTCCCACTGCAGGGAAAGGTATTTTATTTTACCTTCTTCCTTCAAAGAGATTCTATTCTTTTAAGGCTCTTGCATCTGCTGTTACTGAGGAGTTCTCACTGTAGTGCCTCCAGAGTTTCCTTGCATGCATTGATAGACCCCGTTTTATTGCAGGATCTGCTCCAGCACTCCATCCTGAAGAGGAGCCTTCACCTTCTGCGATAATAACATCAGTATATTTGCATTATGAATATATTAATTTCAGTGACAGTAATGTGTCAACTGAAATTGAGTCTCGGTCATTAACAACCCCAGCATACAAACCCAAGCAAAACATATATCAAGAGAAATCAAAACAGGCTGATGTATGATGTACATAGCATCATTACACTGCCTGTTTTAAGAGGAAATTATGCAATTTACCTTTTAATACTACTTTCGAGCATAAAGATTTAAAATAAGTCCGGCAAGAATTCTCTGTTTTTCAATTATTCCAAATTGTAAATGTGACTGATTTCATTTCAGAGTGACTTTTCTGCTTCACCATGCACTGCATACCAAACTCATTGAAAGTCTGGGTCTCCAAGTGGAACTAAATTAGAAAGGATTGCTTCAGGGTACAATTCCTCCTGTTGATAATTTAATGTAGCAGCATGAGTAGAAAATAAGAAATCCGTTCATTAGTTGTCTAGTCTGGCTCACCTGCAGTGTAAACTTCACGTGGCATAATTAGTATGTTGCTTTCAATTTATTTAATCAATGAGAATCTCCTATGTCCATTATTCAGAACTTTGTTTCTCTCAAACAAGTAGACATTCCCTATTATCCATTTAATTATCTGTGTCAATATTATCAATGTAATCTTCATTAAGTCAATCAACTATTTTTAATCCTTTCTCCCAATGTGCATTTCCTCAAATGGATAACTTTTCATTTTAAAATGCGCATTAAGATGTATATTTTGAAGAAACACTTGAATCAGAGAACATTTCCAAGTTTTCATTAATGAAGGCCCTCATTTCACAAATGTTATGACTCAAAATTAGAATGGTGTTTTTGCAGGAACCAAAACTAGCAATTATTCAACAGAATCAAATTTGTTTTCCTTCACTGGAGGTCATGACTATTGAGGAGTGAATTAATTGGAAGATGTAAGTGAATTTTGAAGATCAACAGAAGTGTGTATTTGATTGTATGGTGAGGGCAAACAGTGGCAGATATGACAAAGAAACAAAACAGGAGACAGCACACTGTGTCAAGTGTAGTGATTCTAACGAGGTCAGTCAGCTCGACCTCATAGAATATGAGTTCCCTGACTGGGGCTATTAATCTGGTCCAATTAGGGAGCCCTAACTGACAGATATAAACAGGAGTGTCAGACATCCTGTTCACTCTGAGCGCTGCCTCTGAGGGAGTTGGATCAGTATTGAGGACTCTCCACATGTAAGTAAAGGGCGACCTCATGATGGGATATCAGCCTCTGTGGAGTAACTTCAGTGATAATGAAAGAAAAGCACATTCCTGGAGAATTCACTTGCAACAGTTGTCTTTGAGTGGGGTAAGAATTTTAGGCATCATGCCAATATTTAGAAAGCTTAGCTCGTTTGATCCTGCTAAAGACTGGGCCCAGTATGTGAACAGAATGCGTTATTTTTTCTTAGCAAATTACACTGGGGCAGAGTAATTCTCTTAGAGATAGTAGGAACTGCAGATGCTGGAGAATCCGAGACAACAAGATGCAGAGCTGGATGAACACAGCAGGCCAAGCATCATCATAGGAGCAGAAAGGCTGACGTTTCGGGCCTAGACCCT
>NC_063338.1:36751702-36777281 GCF_021869965.1 Rhincodon typus
CTTTTCTGATGAAGGGTCTAGGCCCGAAACGTCAGCCTTTCTGCTCCTATGATGCTGCTTGGCCTGCTGTGTTCATCCAGCTCTGCACTTTGTTGTCTCAGGGTAATTCTCTTGACAGCTTGTGGACCCGCAACTTTTTCAGTCATTAGGAGCACAATGTTTCCTGAGGCACACCAGATACTAAAATCTTTCAAGAGTTGACAGATTCAGTTAAGGAATATTATGAAACAAGCCTACTGTAATTCTGAGACTACATCAGTTTTACTCGGCAATTCAAGAACCGGGGAAACCGAATAGGTATTTTTGACAAGGTTAAGACAATTGGCAGAGGCATGTGACTTTGGTTTAGCCCTTAATGCGATGCTGAGAGCTTGTTTGATATATGGGATTGATGATGTAACCATGCAAAACTGCCTACGAGACTTCCAACAGGCACTACACCTGGCTTTATCATTGGAAAATGCGGCAAGTGGAGCATATAAGTTGCAGGGTATTCCAATGGGAGTGGATACCCTCGCCAGTTTGACTGAGCTTGGGATATATCACTTGAGTAAAGATAATTGCATAGCCTCACTCAGGACATATCCTGAACAGAGGAACTCTTGGTCAGCCCATAGCAAAAACCCAAAACAAAGCCAAACCTCAGGCAAATGGTTAATAATTTCTTCAGGATCCGGGTTGGCATACCATTGTAATTGCTGCCAGTTTGAGGACTCAAGACAGAAAAAGAGTCCCGCTAGACCTAAATTGAGTAAGAGAACTCATCCAGCAGAGTGCATACGCTGGAAAGTCCACCTATGTCTGGTCTCAACAGTTAATTTGCTCAGCAACATCCAAATCAGAACGAATCAAAATAAACATCTGGTTAAATGGTCACTTGGTTCTAATGGAGGTTAATACCATCCCAGCTGTTTGAGTGCTCGCACAACCAGTCTTTAACAAAATTTGGTGTGAACTCCAACCCTGAAGTTGCCGCAAGATCTCGGCTAGACTGAGAACAATACCAGAGAACCTTTTCAGGTTAAGGGTACAACTTCAGTTCTGATCTCCTATGAGAAGCAACCAGTTCAGTTACTGCTGACTGTAGTAAAAGGGTTGAGTCCCTGGGCTGAAATTGATTGAGAAATATTCACCCTGATTGGCTCAACATTTTTCGATTATAAAATGGTTAAATAAATACCTGGAAGCTTTTCAAGAAGGTCTAGGGATTATCAAAAGAGCCAAGACCACTTTGCTGTCGACCAGGAAGTAATTCAATGATTTTGCAAGGCCCATCCAGCGCCATTTGCCTTACAGGCTGTAAAGTGAAGGAATCTGCAAACCAGCTTGTGGAATAGGGCAGCACCGATTATACTGATTATGAAGCCCAATGGGTTGGTTTGCCTTTGAGGGGATTTAAAACAAACAATAAACCTCTTTTCACAGCTGGATAAATGCCCAATCCCTCGCACAGAGGATCAATACACCAATCTGGTGGGGGGTGCTGTCCTTCACAGAGCTGGACATGAGCCATGCATACTTGCAATTGCAGTTAGATGAAGATTCCCAGAAACATGCTACAATTAATAATCATAAGGGTTTGTATCAATACACAAGGCTGCCATTAGGGGTATTGTCAGCCTGTGCAACTTTTCAACCACAGATTGAGAACATTTTACAAGGTCGACTCCTGGTTGCGTTTATTTAGATGACATGCTAACAACAGGGAAGACCAATAAGGAGCACTTAGAAAACTTGGACACAGTCCTCAGATGTTTCTCCAAAGTGGACATATGCCTTAGAAGGGAAACATGTGTGTTCCTGGCACCCAAGTGACCTACTTGGGCTACAGAGTTGACAAGACCGGGTTAGGCTTTTGGAAGATAAAGTCAGGGTGATCAAAGGTGCCCGGCTCCTACGTCTGTACCGGAGCTTAGGTCTTTCCTTGAGCTGGTGAATTATTATAGTAAGTTTACACATAACCTGGCCTCCATCCTGGCATCTTTGCATCAACTCTTACTAAAGTCTTAGCCTTGGAAATGGTCAGCTAGCCAAGCTTTCAGGGAAGTGAAGAAAGAGCTATCATCCTCTAAGATGATGGCACACTATGATCCCAAGTGAGATCTGGTATCAACATGTGATGCCTCCCCACGCAGCATCGGAATGGTATTAGCTCATAGGTGCCCAATGGAGAGGAACACCCAGTAGCGTATGCATCCAGGACTTTGGCTAATGCAGAGCCTAAATATGCCCAGATAGAGAAGGAAGGTTAGGCAGTCCTACGTGGACTCAGGAAGTTCCACCAATACCTTCATGGAGGTAAATTTGTAATAATAACAGACCACAAACCCCTGCTAGGTCTACTTAAAGAGGACATGACTGTCCCAGCCATAACTTCAGGTTGAATTCAGTGGTGAGCTCGAGTAGTAAATGCATATAATTACAAGTTGGAACATCATCCAGGAGGCCAAGTAGTAAATGTGGATGGATTGCGCTGCCTCCTGCTGGCAGATTCACCACCGATGGTACTGTTGCTGGAAGAGTCCATAATGGTTTTAAATTTTCTGACACACTTCCAGTTACAGCTGACAATATCAGAGTTTGGGTGCAGAAAGATCCAGTCCTGGCAAAACAGAAACAGCTGGTGGTGATGGGGGAAACCAAAAGGCTGTCACAACCATAATTGGAATCTTTTTGGACCCGGAGAGACCAGATCACAGTAGAGGGCTACATATTATTATGGGGAGTGAGAATGATTGTGCTGAGAAAAGGTCGCCACCAGATACTGGCTCAACCCCATCAGGGTCATCCAGGGGTTTCCAAAATGAAGATGTCGGTGAGACGTTATGTCTGGTGGCCAGGATTAAATCCAGACATAGCTGCGTTGGTGGGCCAGTGCCCAGAGTGCCAATTAGGACCAAAGTTACTGCCAGCAATGCCCCCACATGCATGGCAATGGCTGGGTAAACCCTGGACTTGGTTACACATCGATTCTGCAGGTCCTTTCATGGGCTCAATGTTCTTAGTCATTGTGGATGCCCACTCAAAGTGGCTGGACTTGCACAGAATTAATTCATCAAACATGGGGACAACAACAGAAAAATTGCGTACATCTTTTACCAGAAATGCTGGTCACAGATAACAAGCCACAGTTTACCAGCAGGGTGTTTGCGTATTTCTTAACATCGAATGGTATTGATCATATGAGAACTGCCCCACACCATCCATCATTCAATAGTCTGGCAAAAACAGCAGTCCAAACTTTGAAGGCAGGCTTAAAGAAACAGCCTACAGCTTCACTAGATACAGCCTGTCCTGGTTCCTATTTGATTATAGGACCACCCCCCATGCAACTACAGGGATAACTCCAACAGAGTTGTTAATGGGGAGAAGACTCCACACCAGGTTAATCTGATCTTCCCAGAACTGGGGGAGAAGGCTGAAATGGCATCAGAAATGCCAATGCTGGATATAAGACTCAACTAAGCAAAAGAGACCGTTTACTTCAGGGGACGAAGTTTTCTGTCGGATCCATGAGAATGGCCCTGCATGGGTAATAGGCATGCTCAATGCGATGTCAGGTCTACTGATGTATAAACTTCGGGTAGGTGCGATGGTCCTGAACAAGCATGTGGACCATATGGAAGCTGCAAACTTGCAAATGGTGTGGGAGTAAACTGCCCAGCTCCTCGACTACCTTTCCAACTGTTCCAGAACCCATGCATTGAAGATACCTTGGACTCTGAGATGGACACAGCGGATGTCGCCACTTTGACACCTTTACCATCTGAAGAGGAGAATGAATTTCTTTTGAGATGCTCTGGGCACATTACACACAGCCGGTATTAGAGGCAGAGTTGGAGGAACCTGACCTGGTGTTAAAACGCCCCAGGAGGAGCTACAAAAAAGAGAGCCGGCCTATGTCCATGGACTCAACAGGGAATGGATGTAGTGACTGTAACAAGATCAGCCAGGTGGACTTCATAGGATATGAGTTCCCTGATTGGGACTGTTAACCTGGTCCAATCAGGAAGCCCTGGCTGACAGACATAAACAGGAGTTCAGGGTGCAGGCAGATCAAAGGATCTTCTTGTGGGTCTGCTCCTAGTCCTGGCCAGACTGGCTATAAACAGGTCCAGGCAGCCGGCTGTGGAAGGGGTCTTTTTGGCCGATTGTCTGGCCTTCTTCCGCAGTTACATTCGCACCCAGGTGTCCTTGAAGAGGGACACGCAGCGTCCGCCAATGCTCTCAATGCATTTAGGGACAGGTGGTGGGGTGGAGCACATTATTTTCCCCTCCAAATCTATTTTGATTTAATCCCTATCCTCCCCCTTTACTTTCTTCACATAAGCATAGCCCGTATCGGGCCTTGCTTGTTACTGGTTCCCTGGCCACATGGGTGTTTTTCCTGGTGGTAGAAATATTGAATGACATTACTTGCACAATGGTGTCTTCACTGAGTCCCTAAAAATAAGAGAGGAAAGAAAGTAAACAGGAGTTCCTCCAAGAGCTACCCCTGAGGAAGTTAGATCGGTGTCAAAGACTCTCTATGTGTTGATGGGATAGTGGCCTCTGTGGAGTTATTTCATCAAGGTGATTTATTTTGGGATAAAATAACGCTGTCAGAATACTATAGTCTGTGTTAGCCTGTGTAAAATACACTATGCATACTGGGTTTATTATTGAGAGAGATGTCTTAAAGTTTATTAATACTAACTGTTTACCCAGCTAGATTTACACATTGTCTGGTCTCTATGCTTTCTGACTACATATAGCAACTAACTGTAACTACACCTCCTATTATTATTACTGCTACTGATGTGAGGTGGGTACCTTTTTGTATGTCCTAATGCCACATTAGCCATTAGCCTGCATGGCTGGTCTAAAATGTATGCAATAATTAAACACAGGAAACTCATCTATTAGTAAACAAATAACAGAAAATGGTTTACATTTTTCATTGGGGTCGTCCTAGAACAAGGTGTGTGGAGTGATCTCTACCAAAGATTTCTAAAAACTGAAAGAACTGCAGGTGCTGTATTCTATCGTTTACTCCTTACCCCATCCTCCTCCCTATTTTCTGCATATAAACTGACTTTTTCCCAGCTACCATCAGTTTTGAGGAAGGGTCACCGGACCCGAAATGGTAACTCTGATTTGTTCTTCACAGAATCTGCCAGACCTGCTGAGCTTTTCCAGCAACTTCTGTTTTTGTACCAAAGATCTCTGATATGTTTAAGCAAGGGCAAAGTTAAAAGTAGTCAAGAGTTTTCAATTAACTTTTTGAAGAGTCAAAATTCAGGAACATTTCAATTTTTCTCATGTATCCACCAATGCTAAATACCCGATCTAATTCACTTCAAAAGAATTTGTGAGCTGCCTTTACTGGAAAGCAAATTGCTTTAAAAATGTTCAGGCTTTAATACATGCAATAATGAACTCCATGTATAAAAACCATCACAATTGACCATGGATATTAATTATTTATCATTTACAATCTGGAGAGTTAAATAGGTTCTTCTTTCCAGTCAAAGCATTATGGTTTATTTTCATAACACAATTTTTATGCAACAAAATATATTTTAGTAAGCACCTATGTGTAATTAAACTCAGTGTTATCATACATGGCCAAATTTGTTAATCTACACCAGTTTTACAGGGACAGAAAGATCAAACACTCAGAAATTGGAGAGAGCTATAGGCACAAATGTAAAACAAAAAGCTGCAGCTGCTGGAAATATGAAACAAAAAGGAAATTGTTGGAGAAATTGTCAATCCACGCACAAATGTTTGCTTTCCATTTTACTATGCTCATTAGAAGGTCAGAATAAAAAATCTGCATTGCAATATAGTTTCTTTCTGTTATTTTATTGTTGGCTTCTCTTTCTTTTCTTGTTGTTTGAAAAGTAGCAAGCTAGTGCTGATCAGTGACATTCACAGCATAAAAGAGAGAGCAGTGGCATTACATTTGCCTTTTTTTTGGTTTTGTGAAAACTGAACTCTTCCCCAGCTTTCCCATACTCTCATCCACAAATGAGTTTCCTTTGCAACAGCTGTGTTCACTTATGTGAAATCTACACAGTCTTAGTGATCCATTTGATTTCAGTACTGCAACAATACCTGAAGATCAAACTGTAAGGTTTCTTTTAACAGTTATCAAACATCTTGCTATAACATTGAGTCATCTTCTTGTTTTACCATCTGCAACAGTGGGTAAGAACATTATTCTCGGCATGAACAATCACACGGGCTTTGTTTCAGGATGGTAGGTGATGTTATCAACTGTTTTTAGTTTCCCAAACCCTTTGAACAATTGTGGAAATACAGCTGTAAAATCTTTGAGCTTGTCTTCACTTTCCAGTTTCTACACATTGTAAATTAGCTATAAATATGTACAAGCCCTTCTACTTAAAAGTGAACATTACTGTTTCTATATTATATAATAATGTTTGTGTGATTTTTCTCTCTTTATATTGAAACGTGATGGCTATCTGCTCCATGACTTTAAATCATATACCTCCTGGTCCCTGGAATTTATACCTGATGGTTGACAAAGCTACTCCTCCTTCCACATTGGAAAAAGTTGAACGTCCCGTATCCAGTTTTAAGACATTATGTCTGTCGACATAAATTACTGCATTCCAGCAACTTTCAGTTTATTCTTTAATGTCATCCAGGAGCAGGACCTCAATACCATTAATATTTTCGGTTTACTGACTCTGCTGTCCTGTGAACTTTTGCTTTTATTTCTGAAATGCAAGCTTGCCGAGACACAGTGACTTTAAAATGTCCCATCACTGCTTTAGAAAAATGCCATATTGCAGTTTGGATGGCACAATCTCTGCGCTGTTGCTGTTTATGTCTCCCACGCTAGTGACATTGGATTATGGTAACTACTGCACCCTCTTCACAATTACCCCGTTTCTGTGCAGCCATGTGTTTACTCGTGAACTTAATGGACTGCACAGAATCAGTTGTTTTTTGCCAATACATCTGTCACCTCCAATTAGTAAATTGTATTTTTCTTGCTCTTGTTATCTCATCAAGTAAATGGCCTTCAACAAAGTGAAGTCATCATTTGACTATAAAAAATTCACAATGTTCATCTAAGACCCTCAGATAATGATCCCGATTTGGATTAATGCTTCCTTTAAATTTGTAAATTCATAATATTCTACCAGCCAACATATTTTTTTTTAGAAAAAACACAGTACCAGTTCACCTACTGGTTTGGACCTGAAGCTTGTTGAATGTACTTAGGTAATTGCAACGACTTCTCCATTCCTTTCTTTTGTTTGTTGCTGTACTCAGTGTGCTGCTAAATCACTGGCTAATCTTCTTTCTTGTTACCTGTTCACTTTCTGCCTCGATATATTAAAAATGACTACCAACTGACAATTCTCACACCAAATGCCCTTCAATGTATTATGTGGCATCATCATTGTGCTAAATGCGATAAACTCAAAACGGATCCAGCTGTTCTAAACTTGGTATCCACAAGACACTGTGGGCCATCAGCAGCAACAGAATTGTAATCAACCACTATCTGTAACCTCATAACTTGACATACCACTCATCCTACTCTTAGAAGGAGAAAACAATTAAGCTCGGGAATTACACTTGCTGGTCCAAATCCCCTTCTATACCTCAAAATGGAGATCCAGTATGACTATTGTGAGGTCTGTTAACTATTGTTGCCTCTAGGCTACTATCATTAAACTGAAATGTCAACCACGTTTAAATGAGCTGTGCAGGACAGCATGTCAGGTGCAGTACCAGACATCAGACGCAAACTAATAATGCTATTGTATGTAAAAAAATTGGCAGCAGCATCCTTTGGACAAATGTATGCAATTCCACAACCAGTGGGTCAGATCAATGCTCTCCAGTCTTTACAAACTAGTTATGAGTAGTTGTGGACAAGTAAATGATGAACTGAAGGATGAGGCCCCAGAAACATTCCCAGGATCATTAACGGTCGAACCTTGCATTCCAAATCAAAAGACCAGTGACAAGTGGCTGATCCGTCTCGACATCAACCTGTGGCCCCCAACAGCACAGATGCCAGTCTTCAATTAATCCAATGAATTCCAAAAATTATCAAGGAATGATTTATTGAACTGGATACAGCAAAGGCTATGTGCCCCAACAGCATCCCAGCTGTAGTACTTAAAGATTTATGCTCTATAACTCACCATCACCTTAGCCAAGACAATCAGGGATGCTCACATTCCCAAAATTTATTTTCAAAAAGCAACACACTATCTCATTTGGAAAAACACATGGTCTAATTGGTAACAACAAATAGCCATTCAGTTGCTGAGGTCCTGCTCCTCCTGTGACATTATCACTTGTTCTATCTCACAAGTGTAATGTGATTTCCTCTAGCTCATTATTTCATACTCTGTGACTGTGTGAATGCTTGGAACTGCTAACAAGAGGGAGGCAGAGTGTCAAGTGTTGTTGACTTTTTCTAGGCTACTGTCAGTGCTGACAAGCTGCTCTTCCAGGTCTACAATGGAAAAAAAGAACGATCAGAATGCCTACTACACACATCAATTGTCTTACAATAAACTGCATGGCATATTTGTGTAGTTATATGTATAACTGTGTAGCAGCAAAAGTGAAGGTGAATTGGCCATAACGTAGGGTGATATGGGCCCTGTCTCTGTGCTTGAAAATAAAAATGTTCATCACAGCCTCTAAGAGAATTGCAGGCATATCATTTCTGAACCCTATAGTCATTTTTTTAATAGAATCTAAAAGAGATGTATTACAACTTGAAGCAATAACTACACAGTCACAGAAATTAGACCAAGTTATAAGTCATTCTGCGCTTCAATTAGAGATGGTCCTACAGTCCTTAAATGGTGCTATGATTCCAGATGAGATCCCTGAATTTATTTTATAATCTCACTAGGAATGAGCAAATTTTCCCTTGAAGTAAATGAAGTTTGAGATCCTAGGTACTTACTAGGGCAATAAAATCTCAAAGTTCAATGGTTTTTGAACAAAGAAAATACTTTAGTATTTTTAGTGGGTGAAGTTAGTAAACTAATCTATGATATGTCTACAACTTATACTCCAGCATCCAGAAATAACATTGGACAAAAAGGGACATTCTGGGTTATACACCTTACAGAAAGCATAAAATATTAAATGCTGTCAAGGTAGATCTTATAGACTTCTCAGTAATGACTGTGGGTCATCAATGATTATTAAAACTTTTTCTCCTTACAACGGATTACAATGCTTTAGTTTTGAAAAGCTAGCGTCGGAACTACCTCCAAAGCTGTTTCATCATAGTCTGCTTTAATGACTGCTCATGCAGTGATCCCTACTTCTGAGTCTAGATTCCTAAAGTTCTACTCCAGCGCCTACTCACAGGCACAATTCCAGTACTTTCACAGACAGCTAGCTTCACTGGCCTGACACTACCCCTTGGGTTTCCCTGTACTCTGATATTTCATAGCTACACCAACCAAATACTGCTTCCGGGCTTTCTTCACCCTTTTTCTGAAAATACACTGAATTATCAATGGTATCCAGGACTTCTTCTGAACCACTATTACTGCAAATTATTTCCAGGATTTCTCGAAGCCATATCTGCCATGAGCCTGCTATAGCAGTATGGAGCCTAGCCACCTGATTGTGTCCTGTGCTAACCGCTTTAGTGGCCTTCCTGGTCACATTCAGTGGTCTGCTTTTCACATTACCATCACACTGCAAGCACAGTCCTGTCTGCAGTTGACTACAACCAAAATCAGAACGCTGGGCCAGGCACACATGTCTGTTCCACTCTGCACATACATTTGGATTCCCGGGGCCATGCCTGGGATTGTAGTCATCAACCTCCATCCATGAGAAAGGTGGGTTGCATTCTTAACGGGCACTATGGTAACAAAATTAACTATACAGAGGCCTCCCTTTATTTCTGAGAGTTTAGTCCAAGTCTAAATTTGTTGAGGCCTCATTTTGACTTCTGGGTTCTTCTGGCTTTGAGAGTTGTCTAAATTAGGCATATGCATTTTAGTTGTGCATGATAGAATTTCAAACCCACTGAAAAACCCAAAATCACCAATAATTTAAGTAAATATTTTAACCATCATTTTGTTGTGGACCAGACCAAAACCCCTTCAAACATATCAAGGAGATAGCCTAGACTTTAACTTTTATCTTATTTAAAGGCAAATGTAAGGTGCTCTGTTGCAGATGTGATTCAACTGGTCACACTACTTGGCTTTAAGTAAAACACACTTTATTCTTTCCCTGCCCTTTAAAATACAAAGAAAAGAAAGAAACATTGATATAACTGTAACTCAATTGGAAAATTTAACAGAATGATAGATTATTTAACTATTAAACTGCAACTGTTCCAATGCAGCAAGATCCCATTAAAACATCCTTGACAAAGGCAAATTCAATAACACAAGTTGTCTCACTTGCTCTTTCTCTAGACCAGGACCTTTCTTAAATTCCATAATTCCAAACATGCTCATTTCTAAAGCCTGAGACTTAAGTCTCAGCTCCGCCGTCTGTAACTGAATCCTTCGCTTCCTGACCCATAGATCACAATCAGTAAGAATAGGCAACAATACCTCCTCCACCATAATCCTCAAAAATGGTGCCCTGTGAGGCTGTGTATTCAGTTCTGTGCTATACTCCTTATTCACTTAAGACTGTGTGGCCAAATTCTGCCCCAACTCCATGTACAAGTTTGCTGACAACACCACAGTTGTACGGTGGATCTCAGATAACGATGCGACAGAATGCAGGAAAGAGATTGACTGCTTAGTAGCATGGTGTAAAGACAACAATCTCTCCATCAACATCAGCAAAATGAAGGAGCTGATCATTGACACCAGGAAGCAGAGTGGAGGGCATGCCCCTCTCTGCATCAGTGGTGCTGAGGTGGAGATGGTCAAGAGCGTCAAGTTCCTGAGAGTGATGACCACCAACAATCTGTCCTGGTCCATCCACATTGACCCAATTGTCAATAAGCACAACGGCTCTACTTCCTCAGGAGGCTAAGAAAATTTGACATGTCCACAAGAACTTTTTACTAATTTTTATAGAATGTTTTCTATGATGCATCAACTGGATACATCATAACATAATTTGGGAACTGCTCTTCCCAAGACTGCAACAATTTACAGAGAGTTGCGAACACAGCCCAGTCTATCACGCAGACCAGCCTTCCATCCATTGATTCCATTTATCCTTCTCGCTGCCTTGGGAAAGCAACCAACATTATCAAAGACCACTCCCACCTTAGTTATACTCTCTTCCACCCTCTTCCATTGGGCAGAAGATGTAGATGTTCGGACACAGGCACAAATACATTCAAGAACAGCTTCTTCCCCACTGTTATTAGACTTCTGAATGGACCTCTCAAATTATAAGTTTAATGTCCATTTTGCTCTCTGTGCACCTTCTCTACAGCTATAACATTGTATTCTTCACTCTTTTCTATTACCTTCAGGCACTTTGTATCATATGCTCTGCCAGCACTGCATGCAAAACAAAACTTTTCACTGTACCCAGGTACATGTGACAATAATAAATTAAATCAAATCTGTAGTACATTTATGACGTTACGCTATATATTGATGCTCACATTTTCATAATCTAAGGTCTTTTTTGAGGTATCAATGTTGAAATTTACTTTGCAGAGTAGATTGTAAAATGGTTAGTGACAGTTAAAAACATGGAACATTGCCTTAATAGCTTATTGGGTAAAGGCACTACTTGGCTAGTGCATTAAATTATATAAATAGGAAGCACTCAGATCCTATTTACACTTTAACAGCTAAAGAGTGCTAGAACATTAGAACATTCTGTCAGTAACCTGAATATTTTATTCTGTGGTCCTAGAGAATAGAGTTAGCTAATCCCTGATCACAGTTTGGGGGCTGCAAATGGTCTCAACATGCTGGAATGAGGGATGGAAAAACAATCACATTCCTTTCTCCTTCCTGCTATCCAGCAACACTTACTGAAAGAAACATAACCCACAAGACACTGAAGAGCTTTGCAAACATCATTCAAATGAGCATACAAATGTAACTGTGTCATTTTAAATTGCAGTTCAAGGAATCAGTAGGGTACAGAACCAATTTCCTTTCCACTATATTTTAACTATTCAAATTAAAATTAGTCTTTTAATACTTATAATACCTTTACCAGAAACTATGAATACACAGAAGTGGGCTTGACGAGTATGTCTTTCATCATTAAATCAGCCCCCAACAATCACTATCTCAACTCACGTTTGAAAAGAAATCACTTCTTGAGGACTAAGTTCAAAACTGGTACTCATGCAACCGTTACATGAGCAGGAGATAAAAACTTCTGAATTTAAAGGGAATAATATAGAGCTATAAAATTCAGAATACAAGCTTGGAATCCATAAGACATTAAACCAGAGATCAGTTCTGAAGTAGAGACATACTGGACTCAAAACATTATCTCTCTCTTTACAGATGCTACCAGGTCTGATGATTTGCTTCTGTGTTTGTTGCAGATTTCCAGTTCACAGTATTTTGCATTCATTTTTATCCCCCAGAGACTGAGCTTGTGGTAGAGAGGTCAATAGCTATGACACTCTTCATGTTTGATGCTGCACTAAGTCCAGCAATTCCTTGCACAAAGACGGATGTGGGATGAGGTTCCTCAGCTGTTAAATGCAATATTAAAACAGGACTTAAAGCACCGATTTTGGAAATGAGTAAAAGCTGCATTAGCCTTAAATAATTCAATCCTACCTCCTCAAAGGCTTATTTTCAGCCCTGTAAGACTCAGTTTCAAGTTTGAAGCATTTATGTTTGTGAATGATTGACTATACTTTCTAACGCTAATGAGCACTAAAGCTGCCGAATCTTTTATAAAAAGTCAGAGAAGCTACAGTTTGTGTCAGATTTGTTGTAAGCTACTTCTCACTGTCAATTTCTTAGGATTGTAGCATAACAATCTAGAATTTGTTGGAATGAGACAATTTGCAGCATATCCCATTATCCTCACTTTTTAGCTGAAAACTATACCTGCTACAAATTTCTTGAAGTATAAGCTGATAGCGTATGGGTCATTCAGAACCTTAGTGAATGAAGGTGTTGTATGACAAATCCTCACCACTTCTCAGCATGTTGTACTAGCTATCTAGATTATTGATGGTCAAAACGCAGATTTTTTGTCATCGGCCAGATTTAGGGTTGGGACCAACATGGCTTACTTAGCCTAGTGTGGTGGTGGAAAACTCTAGATAGTCTATCAAGAGGCTCTTGTCTTAAACAATATGTAGTTTATTGCATGACAGCAATCAGATACAAGTTAAAATGATAAGATATCATAGACTTGGTTTCCCTCTTAGTCATTGTAACAAACATAGGTCAATCTCCTTCAAGATCCACACAAGTCTCCCATACAATCCATATGACGTCATCTGACTCTATGGTTCATAGTGCATGCCTCACCATTAAACCTTTCAGAGACTAATTCTTTTACGCAACCAACAGGCCCAAAGTCTTACCTCCTTAATCAATGAGATTCAAGAATTGAGAAAGAAGATCAGAAGGACAATGAAGAAGGAAATATGATGAATTAAAGTCAAATTGGACCCCGAATAAAAAATAAAGGGATAGAAAAATTGGATCCAAGAAGAGAAAGAAAGGGAAAGATTGAAAGGAAAAGTATAAGAAGAACCAATGCTTCCCTAATCTCTGTTCCTATTTCTTTTTAGCCCTCAGGATGCAAGCCATTGGGTCCAGAGACCTGTGAGCTTTTACTCCCATTATTTTGCCTATTACTTTCCCTCTTGATAATGATTGTTTTGTTTCCTCCCACTTCACTCCATAATTTTCTATTATCGGTTTTTACTGCCTTCTACTGTGAAGATAGATACAAAGTGTTTGTTAAAAGTCTGCCCTTTTCTTCATTATTATTTTTCTTATCTCACCTTCTCAGGATAGAGCATTTATTTTAGCAACTAAACTATTTTATACTGTTGCAGAACGTTTTATTATCAAGGTTTTTATATTTCTTGCTAGATTATTCTCATAATCTATTTTTCGTCTTTCTAAAATCCTCCCCCAATCTTCTGTATGTTCAATCTTCACTACAGGATTCTTTACTATAATCATTCATGTTTCATTAAGCATTACCATATCTCAAGTAACTTGTTCCCTGGTTGGTTCTACAATATATAGCATAAATTTACTTCAACTAAGAAAAATAAATCAGAAGAACATATTTGAATATTCCAATTTTATCTCTTACATTATTAAAATTTTGTGGAGTTTCTCATTGAAGGAAATTTGAGATTAATGAGATTAGTTCAGTATAAGCAAAACATCCTTGGTTTGGTCCTAAATTCATGAACCTCCTAAGGTAAAATACAATTCCTAAATGGCAGGGGGCTCTCTTGTAATATGAAAACAAAACAGCCACAAATCAAAATTATTCTACAGTAAATATACTCCAGCACATTTGTTTGTCTGCTGTTTGCTAACAATAACGCTCAGCCTTTTATTTTATACATGAGAATATTACCTCAAACTAGTGTTCCAAGCCTAAAATTTGTTCTTTTGATATTCAACAATTTTCATAGATAAAAACCATGGTTCTTATCTCTACTGAGCTGGTAAACTAGATAAAAAAACAGTCTCTCCCATGCATACCTTTCATAAAACTGTGGTGACTCTGAGGCAAATTAGTGGTTGCCTAGCCACAAAGTAAGCTGTCCTTTAATTGAGAGAGTGATTCACAGAAGATAATAATCATTTCAGTTCTATTTATTTCTCAATACGTTGAGATTGTTGCTAAGTTTCATTAAAAAAAACACTCCTGAATGGCCAGTGAGACTGTGATGCCTGCACACCAGTTTGAATTAAGATTCTTTTCGTTGCCATAGTTGAACATTGAAACTTTGGCTTGAATACAAATCTGCAACTAGAATCCAGAAGACATTCAATTCAAAGAAAGTTCACAATCATTAAAGATCTTTTTTTTACTTAAATATGATCTTAATTTATTGCATGTAAATTCTATTTCTGTAGTACATAGTTTCGAAAAATTTTATAAAAACAAATGTTGACTGGATCATATAGGCTAGAGGTTTTTTTAAGCATTTGAATCATATAAATGCTAAGGCCAGTATAATACCTATGAGTTGATTAAATTACTGGCATTTCCAGCTCCATTAATCTTTAGCGTTACCACCCGTGTAAACATAACCTGAAGAAAACTTGGATAGAATCTTAAAAACTATATTCATTGTTAGCACCAATGACTACATTACAAATAAACTTACCAAAGGTTAGAAGATGATATTCCCATCATTGTATAATGCATTCCAAGCCATTACACAGATTGTATTTATAAAACAAATTGCTACAAGACAAAAATAGATATCAAAGATTACTTACTTACTTTATTGAGCATTATTCCATTTACAATGACCTCTGCCACAGTCAAGAAAAAAAGAATTTTCTATTCATTCGTTCATTCGTTTTAAATTATTCACATTGATGATGAGTGAATTAAATGACACCTTAACCTCGAAATAGATCAAGACTGTGGTTAAGAGGTAAGCTCATTTATATAATTATGGTTTTAATTAGTAATCCCAACCCACCTACTTTAATTAATGAAATGACTGTTAAGAAAATGAGATTCTGGCATGACACATTTGCACTCTAAGTGACAAAAATATCATGAATAATAATTCTCAGATGCGTGTTACCTTAATGTATAACACCTGGTGGTTAATTAGATGCACAACTCTTGATTTTTTACCTCTGCTATCCTTCAATTCCTGCACAAAATTGGGTGGGAAGTCAAAGGAGGCAGCTGTATTGGTCATATCCCACAGGAAGACAGCTCAAAAATGAACAAAGTTACATGTTGTTATTTTGAATAAATGTTCATTGTTTGTAAGAAACACAAATAAAAGCAGCAAGCAAACAATTGATGTATTTATTGATTTTGTATGCTTCTCAAGATTTTTTAATTCAGCTCAATCCATGAAATAAATGCTTCAAAGTAATATTCTTGATATCAGCGCTAAAATGTTAAATATTGACCAAAGTGACCTGAAACTATAATGTAGAAGAAAAGATAAATAGTGTCATAGTTAGTCTAAGTAGCAAACCATAGGTTAATGTAATATAAGGTGGCTACTTGACAGTCCTTTTCATGTATAATTTTCGGGTGGTATTTTCGTTTGCCTGGTGTGGAATGGGCAACGGTAAGAAAGGAGAAAAATATTGGATGTAGAAAAATCAATATCCAATATCAAGAAAAGGTTTTGCAACTTTCACTTAAAATTTTCATGCCAACTTTAGAATCTAGCTATTAAGCCACAATTATTTCTCTTCTATGCATTTGAATTTTGTTATTAACCCACCGTACCCTATTTCTAGTCAACTACCAATTCTCCTCCCCTTCCCCAAAATCCCTAGATGCCACAAATTTTCGACATGTAAATCAGAATGGGTAACTGGTAACTGCAACTTGCTTAGCCTCCTCAAGTTATCATCCAACAATGCATGCAGCACGATGCTCTGGCACACTCTGTGACCATTATCAGTCTTGACCCTTCATCCACAGAAATCAACATCAGCAAACCAAAAAACTGTGCACATCATTATGGCTGCTCCTATACCAACTCTCACACTTCGGCCCTTAAGAGCCTGACTTTGCGGCTCATGGACACCAATGATTTGCATGCATCTGCCAGGTCACTTTCTGCTCAAGGACACACTTGCATCTCTTCATCTTAAAAGGAGCATCCTATAGCTCTTAGCTTGTTTACCTTTCATAAGGATCCAGCCTCAGTAGACTGCATTGCTTTTAGCACTGAGAGGCAGTCAGCTTGTCACAGTAGGGAGCACTGAATAGTGAAGGGAATGGATAAGTAATTGTGTAACACCGTCAATGTCAGGCCTGTAGCACGTACCAGTAGTTTATGCGGCAAACACACCACTTGTGCTTCATCTAATTGTCCAATGTGTAAAAGTGAAAGGGGGCCGGTAAGGTCAAGGGAATTGTGTTCAGTCAGGGATACAATCACAGTCAACCAAGAAGTTCCTCTTATTCCACTGCAGGGAGTGGCCACAGTCAGCCAGGCGCTTGATCCTAGTACAGTCAAATGATCCATGTCCTTACAGTCCAGGGATTAGGTCATGGCCAATCCTGAAGGTCAAATGCAACCAATATAAAATCATAGAAGAAATCGTAGAATCCCTACAGTGTGGAAAGAGGTCATTTGGCTCTTCAAGTCTGCACCGACCATTTGATTAGCATCTCACACAGACCCAGCCCCCTACCCTATCCCCATAACCCCACCTTTTCCATGGCTACTCTACCTAGCTATGCACATCCCTGGACAGTACGGATAATGTACCATGGCCAATCCACCTAACCTGCACATCCTTGTACTGTGGGAGGAAACTGGAGCACCTGACATAAACCCATGTAAACACAGGGAGAACGTGGAAATCCAGGTCCCTGGCACTGTGACGCAGCAGTGCTAACCACTGCCCCTGGTATGGGGTTTATAGGTAGGTATTTTGGGATGCCTTGAAAACATCATGACAGGAGGTAGACCATGGTGGTCGGGAGTGATCTGTTTCTGTAATCATGTGGTTAGTTTTTACCTTCAGGGTTTTTGTACCTGATGAGACAATATTTACACTAGCTCCTGTAATATAAGAACTAGCTGTGTATAATGCAATAATGAAAGATTCAAAATACATTTCTTACAGCTCATGGTATACATACATATATTACAACCATAAGCACTCTAGTCTGAGTTAATATTAAGCTACTCAGTTATGAACAGCAACTTGCTTTCTTCAGCATGTCATGCTTCAAATGTCCCCAGTTAAGCTGGAGACTAAGACTTTATTATCCAAAGGTCACATGCTCTGATACAGTGATGATATCATGAACACATTTCTTACAGGTATGCTGCAAAGTATCTGCGAGATATGAAACAGAGGCTTTCCTGCAAACTCAGTCTGGTAGGGTGAGTCACAGTCAGTTATGGGAGTTTAGTCAATAATGATCAGCAGTTTATCAGGAGACAGTCCATGGACTCCTGGGAAAAGTGGTAACTCAAGTCGGGGGAATCAGCTTCATTGCATTGGGTCTCTGAAGGAATGGTAACAATCATAGGAGCAATTAGAGAAATTAAGGTGGGATTGCATGGTGAATAGGAGTGGACTGGAAGTTCAAATGCTACAGTAATTCTGGCGTCCACGTGGAGAAGGCATAGGGCCAACAATGTCATGGGAATTTCCAAAGTCATGAGCTCTGGGGGTAAACTGGGATATTAATAGTTATATAAAAGGGCTAAACAGAAATGGGGGAGATTGAAAGGTCATTCAGGAAACAGAGACAGCAACACAAAAGGGAATATGAAATGGGTGAGGAATTTCACAAGTCACAGTTACATCACTTACACAGTTAAATCACTTACACTGAAACAAAGTTGAAACTTCATGGAATCAAATCAAATGTCAATGTAAATTTTGATATTCCATGCAAAGTGGGTGAAGTAAGTAACTTGTTTTCTTTGGGGGCAGAGTAATATGTTTTCAAGATGAAGCTGTGCAAAAGGACAACTGCAGTAATAATGTCTTCACCAATTCAGTAAAGTCACCCACCTGGCTTCCATTTACACTTCAGCAGTTAATATTTCACAACTTGAGGGAGAATTTACCCCTCCCTGGAGTGTTGCAAGCAAGGGAGAGAAAGGTGGGAAAACACAGAGAGAATGAAAATCTTAAGTTCTCAACATTAAAAACATTGCCCAAGTGTTTCCTCAAACCTTTACTAGCGACTTCAGAATCTCGCCAATGAGCAACAACCTTATTTCTATATATTTACACATCATTAAAATCAAAACAAACCTTATTTGCCTGTTACTTCCAGTTGTCCTCTCTTTCACTGAGAAAATGGGTGGTGCAAATTCCCAATATTATCCAATTGTTTCTTCACAATTATTTCCCTGCATGCTCCACAAGCATTATCCTCCTTGACTCTTCAGCCACAGCAAACTACCAGCCTCACCACATCATCATGTGTGCCACTTCAGTCCTTCAAACTTTATTTTACAGCTCAGGGACACCTTCAACTTGTATGCATCTACCAGGTCATGTTCATGCACAGGGACACATATGCACCTTATGACACTAAAACAGAAATTGCTGGAGAAATTCAACGGATCTGGCGGCATCTGTGGGGAGAAAGCTGAATTACAGTTTCAAATCCAGCCACCATTCTTCAGATATATTCTGAAAAAGGGTCACTAGACTCAAAACATTAACTCTGCTTTCTTTCCACAGATGCTGCCAGACCTGTTGAGTTTCTCCAGCAATTTCTGTTTTTGTTTCAGATTTCTAGTATCTGCAGTTCTTCATTTTATTTTTTATGCACCTTACGACGCTTAGCTTAATTTTGTTGCATCACTCATATAGTACTTACATGGAGGCTGTTCAAATTGGATTTGATGATCAACACCTATTTCTGAAGATCTGCACCAGATTTCCCCGGACAAGCTATCATATTGCTGACGTACTGGAGAACTCACAGGTTCCTGTCTCCTTCCTAAGTAATCGACTCATGCAAGTATGGCTGCTAGGAGACAAGGGTACTCCCTCCAAACATGGCTAAGGACACCGTTATAAAATCCTCATACTGACTTGGAATGAAATAGGACACTACTCACGTTTCTACAATGGCTATAGTGGAGCCGACCATAACCCTCGGTTAGATAAGATTTTCTTGGCTGGATCATTCCAACAGGGCCTCGCAATATAACCCAGAAAAAGTGTCTCTCATTTTTGGGGAATGCAGTATTATTCAAGACTGGAACCAACAGAGGAGGGAATATCCTGGATGCAGACGAACTGGGAGATTGACAGCATTCTTCTGAGAATAAGGATCAGAATCAGGAAATTGATAAGAAGGGCCATCTAAGACAGCATGACAGAGCAAAGTATCATTGGTCCTGATAAGCCAGAGATAAAACCACACTGAAATTCACGTTCAGGCTGAATGAGTTGGGTTTTGGATTCATTTAATTGGCTAAGATTCTGTTGATAATCTGGCAAGCAGCACCCGTTCAGGGTAAAGGGCATGTGGACCTTATTTTTTGACAGTCTTTGGCCCATTGTGTCTCATTATCCATCTGATTGTTGGCTTGATATCTTCAGGTTATCCACTTTCAAGTATCAACACATTGCATGTCACACTGGCATGCCCTACTGTTAGAGAAAATGCAACAGACAATGAGACATGGCACTAACTGTAACCTGGGATTATAACACACAGAAATCCAAAGATTATGAAGCAGCGGTTCTTTGCTCCACTGGCATCAGGTCATTATAAACAGAAATTAAAGACAAACAGGGAACTATTTGATGTATGCATGTGGAACAAAACCTGCGAGTTACACTGAGCTAAGGAATCCTTCCAATCTGCATCTTTCCACCAAAGACATCATTTTTGCCAGCAAGAATCCATTCAACTGCTCCAGCTGTCCTTCCTCACCATTGCCATCTGCTGGTGGAAATCCTGAGCAGCTGCTCAGCTCTCTAGATCAGAGTTCTCACATCACCATCGCCACCTGCTGCTGGACGTCCTGTTAGACGTCCTTTTCTACTTGAAACCTGCCAGCCCAGCAACAGTACAAAGCACACAGCGATTATGTGTTAACTCGGTTGCATGGTTAGCAGGTTTTAACGTGCCACAATGATGAGAATGTTCAAGTCCATATTGACAGCATTCTCTTCCTGCACCAGCAGTCTAGGCAAATGGTAAGCATTGGGATGATAGCTAGCTTTAGAAGAACTTCTCAGCTTCTTATCTGTACTAGTACCTTCCAAGGGATCCAAGCTCTGTGACAGATCAGCCACATTGGGATCCAGGTCAGTCAGCATAAAATTGGCAGCACTTTTTGCTTCAGTTTTTGCCTCCCAGCAGTACCTCCTGCCCATTTCCCGGGTGAGAGTAGGCCTACCCAAACTGGATGCATCCTTTGATCTGATTTGATTTATTGTTGTCACATGTACCTAAGTACAGTGAAAAGTTTTGTTTTGTGAACAGTACAGGCAGATCATAGCAAACAAGGACATACAGATCATAGGGTACTTGGACTGAGCGAGGCATCCAAGGTTACAACTGCACAGGAGGTGCACACAGCAAGGTCAACATTAGATTGAAATGAGAGAGGTCCATTCAGCAATCTAATAATAGCAGGAAAGAAGCTGTTCTTGAACCTGTTGGTGTGTGTGTTCAAGCTTCTGTACCTTCTGCCTGATGGAAGAGGTTGGAAAAGAGTATTGCCGGGGTGGGAGGGGCCTTTGATGATGTTGGCAACTTTTCCATGGCAACGAGAAGTGTAGATAGAATCCATGGATGGGAGATTGGTTTCTGTGATGGCCTGGGCTGTGCACACAACCTTCTGTAGTTTCTAATGGCCCTGGGCACAGCAGTTGCCATACCAGGCCATTATACACCCAGCTAGAATGCTTTCTAGCGTGCATCTTTAAAAGTTGGTGAGGATCCTTTTGGACCAAATTTCCTAAGTCCCCTGAGGAAGAAGAGGCATTGTTGTGCCTTCTTGACCATCACATCTACAAGAGAGGCCCAGGGCAGATTGTTGGCTATGATCGTTCCTCAGAACTTGATGCTCTTGAACCACTCCACTTCAGCTCCATTGATATAGATAGGGGCCTGTCCTCCCCCCTACTTCCTGAAGTCAATGATCAGTTCTTTTGTTTTGTTGACATTGAGAGAGAGATTATTATCATTGAACCACGACACCAAGCACTCTATCTCCTTCCTGTATTCTGACTGATCATTGTGCAATATCTGGCCTGCAACGGTGGTGACGTCAGCAAACCTTGTAGATGGCATTCATACAAAATTTGGCTACACAGTTGTGAGTGTACAGGGAGTACAGTAGGGGACTAATACACATCCTTGAGGGGCACCAGTGTTAAGGATTATTGTGCAGGAGATGCTGTTGTCTATCTTCACAGATTGCGCTGTGTGGGTCAGGAAGCTGAGGATCCAGTTGCAAAGGGTAGAGCCGAGGGCTAGGTCTCGGAGTTTTAAGATTAGTTTGGTAGGGATTATAGTTTTAAAGGCAGAACTGTAGTCGATGAGTAGGAGCCTGATGTAGGTATCCTTATTATCCAAATGCTCCAAGGAGGAGTGCAGGGCTAGGGAAATAGCATCCGCTGTGGACCAGTTTCACCAGTAGGCAAATAGGGGGTCGAGGTAGGCTCAGAGGCTAGAGTTGATGTAGGCCATGGCTAACCTCTCATAGCATTTCATGGTTATGGAGGTCACTGGGCGGTAGTCGTTGAAGCACATTGCATGTGCGTTCTTTGGTACTGGGATAGTGGTGGTCTTCTTGAAACGAGTGGAGACTTCAGATTGTAGCAAGGAGAGATTAAAGATGTCAGCAAATACCTCCACCAGCTGGTGCGTACAGGACCTGAGTGCATGGCCAGGGATTCCATCCGGCCTGTGGCTTTCCTTGCGTTGACTCCCAGGAAGACCGATCTGACGTTTGCAGCGGTGGCAGAGGGAACAGGTGCGTCCGGGGCTGCCAGGGCAGGTGACACCCTGCCACTGACATTCTGCCTGAAATCAGCATAAAAAGCATTCAGGGAGAGAGATAACAAGGTGTAGAGCTGGACGAACATAGCAGGCCAAGCAGCATCAGAGGAGCAGGAAGGCTGACGTTTTGGGCCTAGACTCTTCTTCAGAAAATTCAGGGAGGGATGTGTTTTTGTCTGCTACCTTGTTCTGCTTCATTTTGTATCCTGTTATAATGTGTCGGCCTTGCCACTGGCGGTGGGTGTCCATACCATTAGTTTGGGCCTCCCCACTTGGGCCGGTACTGCCTCTTGGCATCTCTAATAGCCTTAAGGAGGTCATGTCTGGATTTCCCGTAAAGGTTGGGTCGTCCGATTCGATACCATACACCTGGTCTTCAGTAGGCGGTGGATTTCCCAGTTCATCCAAGGTTTCCAGTAGGGAATATACAGATTGACTTCTTTGGCACACGGTGTTCTACCCACTTGCAAGTGAAGTCTGACAGTGGTGACGTACTTATCTAATTTGGTCTCTTGAAATTGGTCCAGTCCACCGAGTCCAAACAGGTCCCATGGACGCTCTTCTGCTGCCTCAGACCATCATTGTACCACTTTCTGTGAAGGGTCCTCTCATTTCAACTTCTGCTGGTAAGCTGGGAGGAGGAACATAGCGTTGTGATCTGATTTTCCAAAGTGCGGACAGGATATGGAGTGTAGGCTTCTTTGATGGCTGTATAGCAGTGGTCAAGGATGTTCAATCCTCTGGTGGGGCAAAAGGTGTGTTGGTGGTATTTTGGTCACACCCTGGATTCACAGCACACAGGTCACTCCAAGATTCTGCAGTGTCCTCCAACTCCACTTCACTCGAGCCATCACACCCCGATACTTCAGGCTCCACAACGCTTCTAAGTGAGCAGCTTAACTCCACATCATCCACCACACTTCTGGCCTCAAGCAACAGCCCTCCCTCTGCAAATCATTTCCTGAGGCTTCCTCCCAGCTCTTGGTTCAACAACATTGGTGCAGCAAGCTGTAACCAGCCACTTGATGACTCTGAGGTTCAGAGTCCAACACATCCTGTATCTTATTCCAACCCCTGATGTTCCAATTTTAGTGGATTGCCCTTGCAGCAACTGGAAGGTCAGTCCTGTCAGCCTTGCGAGCATTCAATAATTTTATTCTCAGCACTTTTCTCTTAGTGCTCTTAGATGCCAACTTGAACATCGGGCTTAGCCTCATGTGGTGCTCAGATATCCACTCATTGACCCGGCCATCACCATCAGAAGGTGTAGTGATCCCAAGGAGATAGGCCATGGGAAGGACCGGGTATAGTCTAAAGAAGAAATAGTGTGGATGAGTGCAGGTGCTAATGTAAACATAAACGTTATGGAATGAACATGGGAAAGTGTGAGATCATGTACTTTGGTAGGAAGAATAGAGGCACGGACTATTTTCTAAATGGGGAGAAAATTCAGAAATCTGAAGTGCAAAGGGAGTTCTAGACCAGGATTCTCTTAAGGTAAACTTGCAGGTTGGGTCAGTAGTTAGGAAGGCAAATACAATGTTGGCATTTATTTCAAGAGGACTAGAATACAAAAGTATTCTATAAAGCTCTGGTCAGACCACATTTAGAGTATTGTGAACAATTTTGGGCCCCATATCTCAGGAAGGATGATTGGGTCCAGAGGAGGTTCACAAGAATATCCCAGGAATGAAAGATTTAACATGTAAGGAACATTTGAGGACTCTGGGTCTATACTTAATAGAGTTTAGAAGGATGAGGGGGATCTTATTGAAACTTACTGAATACTGAACGGCCTGTACAGAGTGGACGTTGGGAAGATGTTTTCATTGGCAGGAGAGACTAGGACCTGAGTGCACAGCTTTGGAGTAAAGGGAAGACCCTTTAGAATGGAAATTAGGAAAAACCTCTTCAGCCAGAGAGTGATGAATCTATGGAATTCACTGCCACAGAAGGCTGTGGAGGCCAGGTCATTGAGTATAGTTAAGACAGAGATTGGTAGGTTCTTGATTGTCGAGGGGATCAAGGGTTATGGGGAGAAAGCGGGAGAACGGGATTGAGAAGTTTATCAGACATGATTGAATGGCAGAGCAGACTCGGTGAGCCAAATGGACTAATTTCTGCTCCTATGTCTTGTTGTCTTATAAACCAGTTCTGGAAGGTACTCAGGCCAATTTTGTTTATTCACAGGAGACAGGGTGCACAGAGATTCATGCAAAGTACAGGCAAATTATTCACACTGACCTTTTCCTTTTGGATGATAGGGAGTATTTTGGCTCTTGCCAATGCCTTGAACCTGACAAAGCTCCTGTACTGTCCGAGGTAGTCACCGCCCTGTCCATGGAGACAGATACATGCATGTTGGAGCCAGCGAGGCACTGATAATGTTGGTGCATTCCTCCGGGCTTCAATCCAGCTTCTGTACCCTCCTCCTCCCACCCACCTTCCTGCAAAAATGCTATCCCCTATTCCCAATTCCTTCGCCTCCGCCGCATCTGCTCCCAGGATGAGGCATTCCACTCCCGTACATCTCAGTTGTCCTCGTTTTTCAAGGACCGTAACTTGCCCTCCTCGGTGGTCGAGAACGCCCTCAACCGTGTCTCCCACATCTCCCGCACCTCATCCCTCACACCCCGTCCACGCAATAAGAACCAAAAAAGAATCCCCCTCGTCCTCACGTACCACCCCACCAACCTCCGGATCCAACGCATCATCCTCCGACACTTCCGCCATCTGCAATCCGACCCCACCACCAAAGACATCTTTCCCTCCCCACCCTTATCTGCTTTCCGGAGGGACAACTCTCTCCGTGACTCCCTTGTCCGCTCCACACTCCCCTCCAGCTCCACCACACCCGGCACTTTTCCCTGCAACCGCAGGAAGTGCTACACCTGCCCCCATACCTCCTCCCTCACCCCCATCCCAGGCCCCAAGAAGACTTTCCACATCAAGCAGATGTTCACCTGCACAT
>NC_063338.1:36777681-36937261 GCF_021869965.1 Rhincodon typus
CCATCCCCGCCTCTTCGACCTGTTTGTTTCCTCTCCACCTATCCTCTCCTCTATCCCTCTTCTATCCGCCTCCCACTCTCTCCCTATTTATTTCAAAACCCCCTTCCCCTCCCCCTTTTCTGATGAAGGGTCTAGGCCCGAAACGTCAGCCTCTCTGCTCCTATGATGCTGCTTGGCCTGCTGTGTTCATCCAGCCCTGCACCTTGTTGTCTCGGATTCTCCAGCATCTGCAGTTCCTACTATCTCTGTACCCATCTGCGTCTTTTGATAAATCCATTGGGTGGCATGGTGTCCCAGTGTTAGCACTGCAGGCTCACAGTGCCAGGGACCTGGGTTTGATTCCACCCTCAGGTCACTGTCTGTATGGAGTTTGCATATTCTCCTTGTATCTATGTGGGTTTCTGCAGGGTGCACTGGTTTCCTCCCACAGTGCAACGATGTGCAGGTTAGGTGGATTGGCCAAGCTAAATTGCCCAAAGTGTACAGGGATGTACAGTTTAGGAGTAGCCTTGGGGAATGCATGGTTACAGGGATGGGGTTAGGGGATGGGTCTGGGTGGAATGATCTTCAGAGGTTCGGTGTGGACTCGAAGGGCCAAATGACCAGTTTCCACACTGTGGGGAATTCCATGATTCTATAATTAAAGGCTGTGACCATAGGGTCATCCCCTGCCCAGGACTCAGGAAGGTGCCTGGACTCTGGCAGTCCTCCAGTGTAACTTCCCTGAGTAGCTGTGGAGACATCTCAGCGATGTGTTCCTCACATTGTGTTCCTGAGTCTAACTGAGAAAGATAACCCAACTGATGTAAAAGTCTCTGAGCTGGTGGAGGGTGCAGGTAAAAGCCTTCCCTTATTCATTCTCTGAGGATTCAGTGGCTTCTTCCTCAGAAGTGGAGGTGGAGATGGAGCTGAGGGTCTCTAATCCTGGCCTCTTCCTCAGAGGTGGAGGTTCACTGAGAGCCTCTAGCACCTGCACAAGACAAAAGGGTTGTGTAAAAGGGATAAAATCTAAAGCAGATTAAGAATGTTTTCACATTGGTGTCAATGGGAGAGCAGCACAGCACAGCACAATGAAGGATTTTGGGTTGGTTTTATTCATTCCCATCCCATATGAGTTCTCAGGCAAGATCAAGATTTTTCTCCTCAGATGGAGTGAGACACCCGTCATCATTGCCACTCTGACCCCCTCCCCAACATTCCCCAGGGTCACCCTGGCTGGTCTTGACCCTATCAGCTGAGCTGTGGGCCAAAAGCAGTTAGTGGTGTTGCAGGAGCAGGAAAAGTGTTGAGGTCTCCCTACTGAGTGAGTTGGAAGCACAGAGGGCAAGGTGGATTACACATTTGGGAGGATGAGCCTAGGTGAGAGTAAACTGTGGTAGGGTTAGAGTGGTGGTCCTACGAGTATGAAGAAGCAGAGAGATGTTGGTGTCACACTTACCTTGAAGAGTGTAGAAGATCTTTGACATTCTTTTTACACTGCTGGGCATCCCACATCAGCTGGCACACAGCAATTATCTGGGCTGCAGTTTGGGTCCAGGCTGGCTCAGCCTGGCTTCTTGTGGTGGTCAACTGGAAAAAGGACTGCCTTCCTCTCGACCATCTCATCTACCAATATCTTAAGGTCCCCTGTCTGTGAGGCAGAGAGTGGTCTTTCCTTTCCTCTGGGCCCTGATGGTGGAGCACCACTGCATAAAAATCAGTCACTAGCTGGCAGTGTCTGAAGTGGTGTGCAATTGCACTTTAAATATGGCCACAGCACCAAAAAGATCAAAAGGTCCCATAGCTGTGATTAGCACTTCCACCTCTCCCACTGTGCAATTCCCCAGTAAAGGCACTCAGAACCCCAGTTACATTACTAATTTGCTAAATTACGTGAGATTACATGAGAAAAGACACTCCCAGCCATGACAGATTAGGTGCTGCGAACCTCTCTCAGCTAAATGGAAAATGGGAAAATTCCACTCATGGCTTTGAAATAAAAATATGTGTTTATGGTTCCATGTTTAAACAACATTTCAGTTGTATGCATGCTTTTTAATTCTCAAACCATGTGACAAAGGAAAAGTTGCAATAACATAATTGCTAAAAAAAGAGTTTATAGTTTCCTCAAACAGTCAGGAGCTAAGCTATTCTGTAAGTTCCTTTAAGAGCCCATAATATTAGTTTCCAAGACTCAAACTGTAATAATTTCATATCTGAACTTTCACCAGCATTTTTTCTTAGTTTGGTTTTTCTAAGGTTTTCTTTCAAAGTTCTGTCAAAAATTGATTGCTTAAACAATATGTGTCATGGTCAAAAGATAATAGCAGATTGCTGAAATACAATAGCATCTAATTTTAAAAACAGACAGTAAAAGTTTCCGCAAATTCCTAAAAAAGAGAAGGTAGCTAAAGTGAGTTTTAGTCCCTTAGACGGTTAGACTGAAGAACTAATAATGGCAAATATATAAACAGCAGAGTCTTTCAAAAAGTATTTGTAT
The DNA here is from genome assembly GCF_021869965.1 of Rhincodon typus. NCBI lineage: Eukaryota > Metazoa > Chordata > Chondrichthyes > Orectolobiformes > Rhincodontidae > Rhincodon > Rhincodon typus. The sequence goes on from NC_063338.1 coordinate 36,780,161, forward strand.
TTTCACAGTGGAAGGCATAAAAATAATCCCAAGAGTAAAACATCAAGAGGTAAAGGGTTAAGAAGTATGTAAAATAATCACTGTCACACGAGATAAAGTAATGTATTCTAGAAAACTGCCAGCAGACTAGAAAAGAACAGATGAAAATTCAAGAAAAGATGGAGATTGAAAGCAGGAAACTACAATCCACTTGGCCTAATGTCTGATATGGAAAAGTTCTAGAATACATTATTAAAGAAATGGTGGGAGAACATTTCAAAAATCATAATACAATCAGGCAAATTCATACATATACGTTGCCTTTAAGAGAATTCATCTTTACAGAACTACATGTGCTGAGGGTATACGCTGTTGCAACTCTGCCAGGTAGTTAGTCTGCTCTGAGTCTATAAGTTACACACACAGAAGTCAATTGATTTGCTGTAATATCTGCTTCATAACTTGTTGTGTTTTTCTGTTTCACATGAACTAATCCACAGGTCTAAAATCCCTGATGAACACTAAACAAAAAAACCAAAAGAATTGCAGACAGTAGAAATCAGGAACAAAAACAGAAATTGCTAGAACAACTCAGCAGGTCTGGCAGCATCTGTGGAGAGAAACCAGAGTTAACGTTTCTGGGCCAATGACCTTTCCTCAAAATTGAAGAAGTTCAGAACTTCAGAGCTCATGCCATATTGTATAAGAACGAACTGTTGTTTCCCTGTCCAGTGAACCTGTTTTGTTAGAAAAATGCAGCACAGACTTTGTGACACCCAGCTCAGAAAGAGGCCAGAGGTACAGTACTGACAAGGACAGCATTTGATAGTTGAAGATTCATAACCATACTCTGCGATGTTCATAATGGAAAGTAGAAACTTCGTTGGATCTTCCTGATGCTGGTATTGGACACAAACCATAGATTTTTGAGATGGACATGAAGAAGGGAATAAAAAGGGGCATCCTGGAGTCCCAGCTTGCTCTGCTTTTGTACCTTCTTCAACGGTATCACCAGAGAGCACCTTCAATTGGCAGTCGAGGTTCCTTCTCCAGCTCCTTGTATCTCATGGCGAGCATTATCAGACTGACCAGACCCAGAGAGATCGCCTTGGTGAGACAATCTGAAGACCAGAAGCAGCCCTAGACAAGAGGGGTAGGCCAAATCGATGACTGCAAATCCTGAAACATCAGCAAATCCTTAAAGACCGAGGAACAGCCTTATTGAATGGGCATTGCCATTCCTTTCAGACAAACAGTTCAAATACAGTGGTAGGGACCTGCGGATAGGGTAGAGAGAATCCTGGGAAGTGCATGTCAGAAGTAAATAGCTAGTGTAGATTTGAGACTTTTTACTTAGAGATTGAAGACTGTTAATGAAGAGTCCTGTGAAAAGATTGATGCAGTTTAATTAAAGTACAATAATAGAGTCTGATAAATCTTATTTTTCTTTGATAAAGCATTCAATAAAGTTTTGTTGGACTTTTGTCCCCTTTGTCTATGCCACTATGTGACACACTTGAGTTACATAGGTTACTGTAAACTGGCCAAAGTCAGTCAGGATATACTCAGTCAACTTTCACTTTACATCATCCTGAAACTGTAATGTACTATTCTGTGCAATATTTCCCTGCAAATGATAAGTTGTTTTGATGCAAGTATAAGCAGCCTGCATGAACTAGAAGTGCATGATATAACTCATCTGGGCATAGCAGATTCCCTTAAGTGAAATCAGTAGCAATCAGATTTCCACAAACTCCCATTTATCCTGTTTTTCATCTGAAAGTTTAATGATGAGCTCAAAAGGTCAGACCTCAGTTCTGCTGCTCTCCTTTAAGGAAGAAACTATTCCTTTATCACCTGAGCCTGACAGGCAAATAATTTTTTAGACATGCAAAAATTAGTATGTGGCCCTTATTCCTCAATCAGCGATCAGTGATATTTTTCCCGGTTTATTTTCAAAGTCAGGCCTTTGGAAACCCTTAACCTTCTTTTCCAATAAAGAATAAGTTAACCCTGAAATGGTATTGGCAACATGAAGTTATTTTAAATCCACCTATTCAGATATGCAATGACACACCTTTGGGGCAGGTGGGAATCCAGGCCTGCCTAACTCCAAAGGTGGGGACAATACCACAAGATGCCTCAATATGAGTAACATGTAAGATATTTTCTATTCAACCTGTTCAGGGATGTTATTATACATTTCTGAAGCAAGTGATACTTGAACCTGGGCATCCTAACTCAGAGGTAGTGATGATACCACTGTCTTTAGAGAAGGAAGAGGAAGAGGAACATAATTCACAAAGATTGCCAAGGTACCAGAACATACAGTCAAAAATAAGGTCAGAAACCTGTGTGTACTGTGGTCTTTGCAATAACAATGTCATATGAGTTACAATCCATCTTGTTCACCAGAATCCTTTCAGTGAAATTGAACTAAGTTAAGCCAAGCTGAATTGTTTATAAGATCAATTATGGTATTCCTGTCATGCAGTAGCTCTTCTCAGTTAATAATCTGAGTTCCAAGTGTACAATTGTAGCCAACTATTTCTGTCACACAGCCCAATTTGATAGGCTAATGACACCAGTTAACAGGAGGGCAATGAGCCATAAAATTTTGATTTACAGGTCATTAACCACACTGCAGACAGATGGAAGATCCTCTGTTTACAGAAAACCACAGGTTTTTACCATTTATCAGTAAACATTACCAGTAGGGAGGATCTATAATTATATGGATACACCCAAAGGAAATCACAAACAAATCCATGAACTAAAGTTCAAAACAGAATTTGGAGTCCGCAATTGCCTTACTTTTGCAGTAAGCCTGCTTTCATGCCTTTCTCCACATTAGTCTATATCTGTTCGGCATAGTCAAGTTAGACTGAAAGGTCTGTTTCTGTGCTGTACATCTCTATGACTCTATAAGATTAAGTTTACTCTGACAAAGGATTACACTTGAGTTTTAACAGCTAGCTGGCCCATTCTGTATTTCACACATTAGCTGTTTTTGTTTATTATATCTGCTGTGTTAAATTTTGTCCAATAGTAACACAAGGAGGTCAAGATTTGCATTCTATTAAGTGCCTTAGTTTTTCTTGTGGTTGAATATTTCACCCATTTAACAATTAAGAAAATAAATTAACATGAATGTATTATCAGTCCATCTATTATCACTCAACCCTGTGATGTATTAATATCAAATGCTGTGAAAACTTTGTTGCCTGGACTTAGCACAAAGTCATAGATTTGTTGGTAGAACTTATACATTTTTCAATTAGATATTCCATTTATAAAAGAGCCAGAGAAAATATGGTAAAGCAATCTTCTACCACTTATAATTCTGAAATAAAGATAGAAACGATTCATCATGTTAACTAATAAAGATATTAGTTAGAGGTTAGTAGTTAACTATTAAAGAAGTTGCAAAATTTGGCTCCTTAATTCCAGTAGCTTCAGCATTTCACATGCTATTTTGGTACTAAAATGATACCCAAACTATTGGTCCTTGCAGTATGGCCTACTAAATATAATTTTACTGAACATGTTAATCTGGGTGTTAGGAGCTGTAGTGCTTAGATTAGAAAGGGTTAATATCTGGCACTATGTGACTAGCCCTTCTGATCCTGATGATGCAAGAGAACACAGGACAGATAGATTAAAGGGAGTTTAATGATGCCCTCGGCAGAACTAAACCTAATTCTGTAAATCTGTACATAGTTCGTGAATATGCAATAATATGGTGAATGTTTGCATGGCTCAGCAATCTCCCACAGCTGGACTAACCGTCATCCAATATGATGGCAGCTGGTTTAGAGCCCAGAAAACCTCAAACCCAACTCTGAAGAAGATTAGAAGGCAGTCCTGATAAAATGGTGCCAAAACTGCAGAACTCAGGAAGAGGAGTCAGTTGACGAACATCTATACCACTTATAGATGATGGGTTGCCAGAGAAAGTCAGAAAAATTATCTTACAAAATACATTCAGGCTGCACCACAGAGGCATTGCTCCTGTGAAGAAAATGCTCTTGCAGCAGTTGTAGTGTTGAGTCGGAGAAGAAGGCAATAATTGAGGATATGGTGTGCAACCTTTCAACAGAACAGCACAACTGATTTCAAGGCACTCTAAGCAGGTAGAATGGGAAAATCCAGTTCTCTAGAAGGGATGGTTAAATTAGAAAATCCTACAGTGTTGATCTGAGTCAACACCATTGTACATGGTGACCAGAAGATAGAAAAGCAACACCATAGGCTATTATCCAAAGAACAGGGACAGACGACATTATTGACATAATTCAAAATAAAGCAGATTGCAACGGTTTTGTATGATTTAACAAAGAAGTACCTTGTCCAGCAGAAGGATTCTCCAGGGAAACAGAGGGCAGATTCTTATAGGAGTCTGAACAAGGTGGGCTATGGCGAGATTTATGCTTGAATCAGATGAGACATTTAGCAAGGCTGGTATTGATGTTGGGGAGCATCGCAATTCAACTTTATGTGTTTTACAAGTGACAAAGCAAGTTTCTCAATAGGCAGCAGCAAGTTACGATTTAAGGGAGTTTATTGTTAGCTATATGCTTGTTGTCAGTCAAATCACTTCATTCTTTTTCATTCATTCATTGATGGGATGTAGGCATCACTTGTTGGGCCAGCATTTATTATCCATCCTAGTCACCCTTGGGATGGTAATGGTGAGCTGCTTCTTGAACCACTGCAGGCCATGTGCAACCATTGCAGACTATTGCACTCAGACAATGCCTTTAGGAAAGGCATTTCAGGATTTCCAGGAACAGCAATATATTTCCAAACCAGGATGGTGAGTGGCTTCAAGGAGAATTTGAAGGTGGTAGTGTTCCCAGGTATCTTCTGCCTTTGTCCTTCTGGATGGAAGTGGTCATGGATTTTGAAAGTGCTATGGATTGTCAGAGAAATTCTGCAGTGCATCTTGTACTTGGTACACAGAGCTGGGAGGGGAAGGCAGGTGTTGACAGTGCATTGGGACCCCAAGGGTACGAAGCCTGATTGAAGTTTCTGTGATTAAACCTGTTGTCTTTAGATTCTAATAATGTTTGATTCAGCTAAGTGTATTTAATAGTATTACTGTCTTCTGTATAGCTGATTGTGTCAATTTTCTTGTTTGTTGCACTTACCTATATTTCTTGTATTATACTTACCTTTTGTATTGTAAATAAATGCAGAGATTTTTTTGCTCTGAAACACCTGCCTACTGCCTTCTTCATTTCACATTCCTTAACTAAGTCCAGTGTCTAGAACCAGGGATCTGGGGGTGATTTGAACCGCTTAAAAATCAGCAAATTACTGACTGCAAACCAGAACCCTACAAGCCAGATGTGCCACAAGCCAGATCAGAAATTAGCTAACTGTAAGATGGGATCAGAAATTGGCTAACTGTAAGAAGGGATCAGAAATTGGCTAACTGTAAGAAGACAGAGGGTGGTGGTTGATGGGAAATGTTCATCCTGGAGTTCACTTACTAGTGGTGTACCGCAAGGATCTGTTTTGGGGCCACTACTGTTTGTCATTTTTTAAACGACCTGGATGAGGGCATAGAAGGATGGGTTAGTAAATTTGCAGATGACACTAAAGTCGGTGGAGTTGTGGATAGTGCGGAAGGATGTTGCAGGTTACAGAGGGACATAGATAAGCTGCAGAGCTGGGATGAGAGGTGGCAAATGGAGTTTAATGCAGAAAAGTGTGAGGTGATTCACGTTGGAAGGAATAACAGGAATACAGAGTACTGGGCTAATGGTAAGATTCTTGGTAGTGTGGATGAGCAGAGGGATCTCGTTGTCCATGTGCATAGATCACTGAAAGTTGCCATCCAAGTTGATAGGGTTATTAAGAAGGCGTACGGTGTGTTAGGTTTTATTGGTAGAGGGATTGAGTTTCGGAGCCATGAGGTCATGTTGCAGCTGTACAAAACTTTGGTGCGGCCACACTTGGAGTATTGCGTACAGTTCTGGTCGCTGCATTATAGGAAGGATGTGGAAGCATTGGAAAGGGTGCAGAGGAGATTTACCAGGATGTTGCCTGGTATGGAGGGAAGGTCTTATGAGGAAAGGCTGAGGGACTTGAGGCTGTTTTCGTTAGAGAGAAGAAGGTTAAGAGGTGACTTAATAGAGACATACAAGATGATCAGAGGATTAGATAGGGTGGACAGTGAGAGCCTTTTTCCTCAGATGGTGATGGCTAGCACAAGGGGACATAGCTTTAAATTGAGGGGTGATAGATATAGGACAGATGTCAGAGGTAGGTTCTTTACTTAGAGAGTAGTAAGGACGTGGAATGCCCTGCCTGCAACAGTCGTAGACTCGCCAACTTTAAGGGCATTTAAGTGGTCATTGGATAAACATATGGATGATAATGGAATAGTGTAGGTTAGATGGGCTTCAGATTGGTTTCACAGGTCGGCGCAACACCGAGGGCCGAAGGGCCTGTACTGTAATGTTGTAATGTTCTATGTTCTATGTTCTGTGTTCTAAGCCTAATGGATGATGTACCTCATCTTCCTCCAGTGGGCCCCAGCAACACAAGTGCCAGTCTTCAGCCAATTCAATTCATTTCATTTTTATCAGGAAGTGGCACGAGGCTCTGGACACTGTGAAGACTATGGAACCTGACAACTTTCCAGGAACAGCACTGAAGATTTGTGCTCCAGAACTTGCCACAACTCCAGGCAAGTTTCTCCTGTACAGTTATAAGTCTAACGTCTACCTTAAAACGTGAAAATATGCAGGACAAATCCAACCCGGCTAATTACTGCACTATCAATCTACTCTCAGTCATTAGTAAAGAGATGGAAGATGTCATCAACAGTACTATCAAGAAGCACTTACTGAGCAATAATCTGCTTACTGATGCCAAGTTTGGGCTCAGCCAGGGCCATTCACCTCCTAACTTCAATACGGCCTTCATTCAAACATGGACAAAAGAGCTAGATTCCAGAGGTGAGGTGAGAATGACTGTTCTTGACATCAAGGTCAAATTTGACTGAATGAGCCCTAGTAAAACTGAAATCAATGTGAATCAGGGAAACTCTCCAGTGTTTGAGTCATACCTGATACAAAGAAAGATGGTTCAAGATGTTGGAAGTCAGCCTCCGATGCACCAGGGAGAAAAGCCCCAACCTATTCAGCCTCTCACTATAGCTCAAACCCTCCAATCCAAGCAACATCTTTATAAATCTTTTCTGGACCCTTTCAAGTTAAACAGCAACTTCCCTATAGCAGGAAATGTAACACTTGACAGACTTCAGCAAGGTTGATTCCAGCTTCAGCAAATTTAGACCTGAAGTGAGGAAATGGGAGATTAAGTAAGAGACGCCGAGTTATACCATCTGCAGCTTGTAAGTCAATAAAGATTGTGAATTGAGTGGAATTTGGGATATGAGAAGAAGTATTAGGTAGGAACACATTGTCATCCTTGATGGTTTCTGCCCTACCATTGACCATAGACTGACCAGTATTGCTAACTACTACTGTCTCTTATGGGAGTTAGCTATAGGATAACACTAAGGACATGCAATCTTGTCCATCCTCCACTGGTTAGCTGCTGCAGATTTTCATTATGCACCATCTTATCCTGCAAGTTAAATGGAAGCATGTCATTTGGTGAATTGCGAAGTATCAGTGCTCTATGACTGTGAGGCCCACAGCAGTGCTCAATGTGTGAGAGTGAAATAACGATATGAGCTGGTGAATGAACAGGACAGTTGACTGTTGAATGATGGGAATGTGGTGAATAGAGCTATGTCCAAGTCCATTGTTTCATTTGTAAGGATGGCTAGTCAAGGTGCTTATCTTGAGCATTTGTATGCAGTCTTTAAGCTTTTTACTTCACTACCTCCAGGTCCTCAAGTTCTAACATTGATCTTGAGGTTATTGTCTTCCACTGCTTTCACGGGTAAGTATCAGGAGGACTTCCTCAGCCAATGAGGGAAGAAAGCCTCTCTCTCATTTGGTCCACTTTCTCTACAAAAGTTTCCCGTGTTGCTTCAGAGAACCCTGGGACATGCTCATTGTTCTATCACACCATTTTCTAAAGGTCTTCCTGACCATTAATTCCTCTTATACTACTTCCAGCCTCTGCTGCAGCCAGAATGCACCTCCCCTTTAAAAGGTACAAACCTGCTAATCTCATATGAATTTGGATCCTTGCTAAATTGTGCAGCCATTCAGTAGCATGTTCTGTACTGGACTGCATGTCATTACCAATGACAGCAAGCAAACAAAGATCTGTATACTGCTTACATTTCTCTGTATGGTCATGGGTCAGTCATGTATCTTATTCTGCATGCTAATTCTTTTAGAACCATTCATTTTCATTTTTCTCTTGGGTGCATATATTTCAAATTAATTGTTTAAACTGAGAGTAAAGGTGAAACTTTGAATAATTTATAGCCATATGAAAGATCATTGACTTTGGATCATGTATATCAGTCCTCTGATCCAGCTGTTCAATCCCCAGTCTGTGTTGATTTAGTTAATCTGAGCCAGAGCAGTGGACATGGTGCTGTACTAATCCCACAGCATTAAAGCCTTCCTGATCACTGCACAGGGACCTTCTGCAATACATATATTAAAATGTATGAAAGATTTCTCTTACTTTGAAATGCATTGTTATTCTCTAAATAAAATGTAATAAAATGTGTCCAAATATTGCAAGTTAATTGAAGCAGATCAGTAATTTCAAGCATTAAACTCACATAAAATCAAAAACAGCTCTGGCTGCCATTCCAATCTAATGGAACATGTTGAATTGTCTCACAGCCAATTTGGAGGTCAACAAAACAACAAGATATTACAGTAATCCTGATCAGAATCTTGATTAGAAAAGCCATAGAAGTGATTAAATGATTTCACTAAATTACAACTTACTACCGGCTCCATAGTAATCAGTGAGCTTTTCCTGTCAAGACAAAATTGCATGACATTACAATCCTGATCAAAAAATGTGAATAGTTAATGTGCATAGATGATTGCACAATTTGGACTAAATCAAGGCTCTTGTCCACTCAAAAGAAATCAGTGAGTGTTTTCTGTCAATGTTTTCTGTAACAACCTATTTTCAGCAATCAGTCATTTTAGCTATTGTTATAATCTTAATGTCACCAACGTTTCCCAATCCTTGACCTTCACAAAGTCTACATTAATTTGTAATACTAAAGGAGAGACAGGGTTCTTTATCAGATTTACAGGCTCCTTGACAGATGTTTCCAGTTTCAAAGCTGCAATGTTAACATTGTTTATTAGGATCTCAAATTATTCAGAGTAAGTTTTAAAAGTTTGACCCTAACATCATTACTGAACTGATAGACAGAATTTAGCAGCGGCATACTTTAAATTTAAGATATGAGCATTTTCTATATTTACAAAAGAAAATAACTAAAGATCTTTAATTAAGAAATTAAGGAAGCGTTTGAGCTATAGGGAGAGGTTGAATAGGCTGAGGCTTTCTTCCCTGGGGCATCAGAGGCTGAGGGGTGACCTTATAGAGGTTTATATAATCGTGAAGGGCATGGATAGGGTGAATAGTTTTTTTCCTAGGGTGGGGGATTCCAAATCAAGAGGGCATATGGTTTAAAGTGAGAGGGAAAGATTTAAAAGAGGCTTGAAGGACAACTTTTTCATGCAGATGGTGGGACATGTATGGAACAAGCTGCCAGAGGAAATGTTGGAGGCTGGTACAATGACAACATTTAAAAGGCATACGGATGTGTACATGCATAGGAAGGGATATGGGCCAAATGCTGGCAAATAGGACTACATCAGGTTAAGATATCTGGTCAACATGGACGAGTTGGACCGAAGGGTCTGGTTTCTGTGCTGAATAACTCTATGACTCTATGACTCTATAAATTAAGTTATCAGACTGTTCTTGTGCATGCTGAATAAACTCTATTGCACTATTGCAGACCACAGCACAACCTTCTTTCCTGAATCAACAACACAAAGACCAGGTTAACTGATCATTCTGGCTCTGAATATTTACCACATGCAAAATGCCTATCATCCCTAATAGCATTCCAAAGTATGTCATTGCACGTGGAGCATATAGCATGGTTTTGTGTATAGAGTTATGACACATCTAGATAGAATGATTTAGAATGGTGATAGAAAGAAAAGGCTCTATTTCCTCTAGCAGAAACGGCAAACACCATCAGACCTAGATTTAAAACAATTGGTAGAAGAATTAAAAAGAAGTTGAGGAGAAACATTTTCAGTCAGACTTTGATGGGCATCTGGCAATTCACAGCCTGAAGAACTGGGAGAGACAGGACTCCGCATCATGTTTTAGAAGTACTTGAACATGCATTCAAACTGCCATAACAAGGCTATGGACCAAGACCTGAAAAGTGGGATCAGGCTGCATAGCCCTTCCTTCAGGGGGCACAGTCACAATTGGTTACAGGGCTTCCTACGGCACTGCAAACATCTACGGTTCTATGGTAAGGTGTGAATGTAAATTATTTTTGTATCATTCTTCAAATAAAACCAATTCTTGAGACTGAACTGCATCTACAGTCTTGGATTTTTCGCAAGTGTCTAATTGTTTAGAATTTGCTAAAAGTAAATAAAGTAGTTTATTTCAAAATCTTAAAAATAAATCTTTAACCTGTAATATATTGATGCAATAAATGAAAATTCTGAATTCATGCTGTTATATGATGGAATCTTGGGTAACTTTGCAAACTCAAAATGAAAAGAATGGACAAAATCAAAGCCTGGAAATGGCCTTAAGCAACAACAGTAAATGAATGCTTCGTGTACTTCTATCGGGTACGTTTCTCAGCTGTTGCAATTATAACATGAACATCTTCACTTTAAATGCTGTTAAGTTGTAGAGAGAAGAATTTAATGTGTGGGTGTCTTATGTTCATGCAACAACATTGCAAGGTAATTTAGACAATTTAATGAAAAAAACCTAATGATAGCTTGGGTAAACGTATTGGTTGCTTTAAGTGAAATATTAAATGCCGGAGATAGTTAAAGAGCTGATAAAATTACTTCTGCTAATTTTTAGGCAACAATGAAACATTTTCACACACATACACGCATACATACCAAACCTCAGACATCTTGTTATGTGGCGTTATCTGTTTGCACATCCAATGCATCCTTTAAGGAAATGGATGAGCTAATAAATATCCAGGTGGGAATTCCTATTATGGGATCAAAGTCTGGCGTCAGGATTGGAAGTGGCAATCGTGTGTGCTCAGAGGCTTCTTGAGTTTCCCTGTATGGTCATGGCAGTCCTTAGCTCATTATGTTTACACATGTAAGAGTTTGCACAAGTACATCACCAAAACCGATGGAACAGGGCTGGCAGGAAGTTCTCTCCCTGCCAATACTTTCAGGGGCCAAAGACTCATGCTCCATATTTGAAGGCACACCTGAATATGTAGTTAATTACCAGTCAGCCAGGAGGATTACTGAACCTGTGTTTGCTTCAGCCCCCATTCTGCACCCCCATCCACCTCCAGAAATTTCTTGGTTGAAGTAAAAACTTGCCCTAAGGGATATCCAACAGAGCTCCAGCACAGGACAAAAACATCCCTAAGAGCAGCTTGAGTGGACTGCTGGGAGTTCAGTGAGTTGAGAGAATCTTAATTTCTTTCTAAAACCCCACACTTTCTTCTATCTTAACATTTAACAGTTGAAGTTTCACTTAAAATTACTACTTAAATTCAGGTGCCAGGGGCCTAGGCAATGATATACAAACCATTCACTGCAGACCAGCTATAGTTAATTAAGTAATTAAGTAAGTTGGAACTACTTCTTTGCGAAAACTGGGACTTTGCTCTCTTCAGTTTGAAAATATATAAATTAATCATTGAGGGCAGTTTGAACAGAGTGGTGCGAGTTTGATAAGTTGAAGGACTTAGGTTAGGAGGGGAAAGAGATGCTTTTTGTTATGCTTTTAACTCTTAGATTTTGCGGCTGCAAGAGCATGTTAGAAGCTAGGAATTTTTGGCAAGTAACTCACCTCTGCCTTTTGCAATGCCTGTCCACCACTTCTAAGGTACAATTCCAGATTGTGATGGAATACTCCCCAAGATGGATACTTGCCTGGATAGGTGCAGCTCCAACAACATCCAGGAAGTTCAATACCATCCAGAACAAAGCAGACCCTAACCACTACCTTCAGCATTCACTCCCTTCACTGATGCAGTGTCAGCTATGTGTACCGTCTAAAAGATGCACCGCAGTAACTCACCAAGTCTGCTTGGACAGCGCCTTCCAAAGCAGGAATCTCTACCACTTAGAAGGAAGTGGGCAGCAAATGCATGGGAACACCATAATATGCAAGCTCCCATCCAAGCCATTCACTATTGTGTTCCTTCATTACCACTTGTTCAAAATCCTGGAATTCCCACCCTAAAACCACACTGTAGGCCCCTAAACCCCAAAGACTGCGACAGCTCAAGAAAGCAGCTCATCACCACCTTTTCCAAGGAACCAAGAATAGGCAAGCAATGCCCACAATACCATGAATGAAAATAAAAGAAAGGCAATTCACTGACATCAAGAGTTACATTCCACCCATCAGGATATGAAAGACTGTTCTAGAGCTAAGACAGATCAGGCTATAATGTTTTCACCCTTGGATAGACATTACTTCATCCCCACCTAACATTTCTCAACATACATCCCACTTGCTTGTTACTGACTCTCTCTTTCTATTTGGAGAATCTGCAATTCAATTCAATCATTCACCTATTTAAAAACTTAATATTGTAAGGACAAAGCAGCAAGAATGTACTCCGAAGTGCTGAACAAAGTCAAACTCACAAGTCCCTCTCTCATGCACAGTCAGACATCTGAGAGCATATTTTGGAAAGAACTTAATTAGGATGAGGCACTTGATTCTGATGAGTTGGACTTTTAATAAGATGCAAGTGCAAGCAGATAGGCTTCCCAGTTCCTGCAGTTGGGAAGGTCAATCAGCCTTTTAAGGGTAGAGAATTAAATTACTTTATACCAATGTCACAGTTCAGAATTTTGATCTCTCACCTAATTAAGTTTGTCCCACCCCCACTTTTCTTCTCAAACCCTTTCAAACCAGAAGATACCAGCTACTGTGAATCTCATAGCTCTGATCTCAGCAAGTCCACACTGACCCTTGGAGCATCTCATCCAGACCCATTCCCCTATAACCCACCTAATCTACATATCCCTGAACTCTACAGGCAATTTAGCACCTAGCCTACACATCTTTGGACTGTGGCAGGAAACCCAAGCAAACACAGGGAGAATGTGCAAACTCCACACAGTCGTGCAAGGGTGGAATCGAACCCAGGTCCCTGGCACTGTGAGGCAGCAGTGCTAACCATTGAGCCACCTGAGTGGATGAAACGCAAATCTTTCAGAAACACTGTTATTTGGATCTAGGGTGACGCTGATCACTCTCCAATATAACAGATTTCTCACTTATTAGAACAAAGTTTCAACAGACTGTTTTCATTCTGACGGGAACTGTTTTTCATATAAGCAAAGACTGCACATTGTCAACATCTCAGAAGTTCACATCTGTGATTTATTTCAAAGCTCCTTATGATCCTTTTATCTATGAGACATTTCTTGCTGAATGTTTTGAAGTTGGTAACATACCTTTGCTTTCCTGTCATGTGACTTCAATTGTATAACTGATAAATGCCAACAAACACCAACAAAGAATCCAACAGCTCCCTTCACTCCCAAACAAAAATGTAAAAAATGCAGTAGGTCTTGCCCTTCACGGCAGTTCTGATTTTAAAGCAGAAGTTGTTTTTTAAAAAAAATTTGTTATCTAAGCTGGTACATCACAAAAGACAATCAGTTCTGAAACTTATTTTCTTTTTCTCTTGTATAGAATCTTCCAGGCTTTTAAACACATTTATTTGCAAAAATGGGAATGGTATATGTTTCTGATATGATTTGTAAGCCTCTACTTGAAGATATTTTCTTGCCATCAATCAGCTTAAAAAGTTTGACCAATTTTTTTAGCATCAAAGTACCAAAATCAGCAAGCTTAAGGTTTACAATCGACAAAATAAAGCATTTCAAAGAGAAATACATTGGTATAGTAAAGTAACAAGGCTCAATCTTGAACTTTACATAGTGATCCCAGGGCTTGGCTTTCTTACAGCTCAGTCCTCTTTGCAATTACAGAAAAAGTACGGCTGGCATTGTTTGATGACATGTAATGGGTGTTGTGATCCAAATAGATGCAGGAAAACAGGGTGAGTGACCAAGTCAAGGATTAGATCGCAAATGAAAGGGAGTGAGCTACAAAAAGACAAAATCTAGCATTTTAAATGGATTTTTCACAATCTAAAACACTTTATTGTCAATTAAATATTTTTGAAGCGCAGTTACTGTTTAACATAGAAAACAAAGCAATCGATATGCACATTGAACATGCTCTCAAACAGCAATGTGATAATCACCAGTTAGTCTATTTTCAATAATGTTGATTAAGGATAATTATTGACCAGGTCAACAATGAAAACTCCCCTGTTTTTCTTCATTAAAGTGTCATGGGATTTTTTATCCATCTGATAGAGATGAGGGACAAAAACAGAAATTGCTGGAGAAACCCAGCAGATCTGGCAGCATCTGTGGAGAGAAAATAGAGTATCAAATCCAGTGACTCTTCTTCAATGGTGGCTGTCAGGTTAAATCACCATCAGTCATCTCTCTTTAATGAGAGAGCAGCCCTATGGTCTGGTAAGACTATGGTGACTTGACTCGGTGCAATTATTGATATTCAGCATTTAGCATTGAAGGTGCCTCAGCCAGTGACCTTAATATGCAGGAGGTTCTTGCTCCTAATGTGGATAAGGGCACAGACTGCAAGGTAGATGAATAAACTAACCAAACCGCTTTGTACTGAAAGCCATTCAAGCAAGGGGTGAAAAGAGAAATATAGTAGTAATAGGCGATTGCATAGTTAGGGGAATAGATGCTGTTCTCTGCAGCAAAGATAGGCAGTCCCAAAGACTGTGTTGCCTACCTCATAACTTGGAATAGTGAAGACCAATACTGAAATAGGTGAATATGATTTGATATCTAATATCGAGATATGGTTGCAGGGTGACCAGGACTGGGAACCCAATATTCAAAGTTTTTAAGCATTCTGGAAGAAAAGGCAAGAAGGAAAAGGAGATGGAGTTGCATTGTTGGTAAAGGCTGGTATCAGTGCATTGGTGAATAGATAATGGTATAGAATGAGCTTATGTGGAAATAAGGAATAGCAAGGGAAAGAAATCATGGATGGGAGTTATTTGTACACCCCTGGAGACGTACCTGACTGTAGAAAACAGTATAAATCAGGAAATAATGAAGGCATGTAAGAGGGGTACCACAACTGTCAACTAACAACTTAGTTGACTTTAATCTGTATATTGACTGGACAATTCAACAGACGAGGGTAACATGGAAGACAAATTTGTAGAGTATAATTCAGATTGTTTCTTAGATCTGTACATTGCAGAACCTACCTGGTACAGGCTATTTCAGAAATAGTAAAGTGTAATGAGATTGGATTAATAATAAAAGCTGTGGTTAAGGATCTCCAAGGGACTAACAATCACAACATGGTGGAATTTCAGATTTGGTTTGAGGGAGAGCAACCTGGGTCTCAAACCAGTGTCTGCTACTTAAATAAAGGCAGTTACAGAGGTATGCAGAAACAAATGTCTAAAGTAGGCTGGGTAAAAAATGTCAGTGGATGAGCAGTGGCAGATATTTTACAATGTTCAGCAAAAATTTATTCTAACCAAAAAAGGACTTAATGAGAAGAATGAATCATCTGTGGTTAACAAATGTGCACAGGAGAGAATCTAAAAGCTAGGGCATATGATGTGGCAAAAATTCTTGGTACGTCAGAGGATTTGGATTTATTTTTAGGAACTAGCAGTGGATGTCTAAAAAAAACTAATTGTAAAGACTGTATCTTTTTTACTTTTCTGTATTTTTGATTGCATACTGAAATATTGAATACTGAAATACTGAATAGTTTAGGTTAGATGGGCTTCAGATTGGTTTCACAGGTCGGCGCAACATCGAGGGCCGAAGGGCCTGTACTGCGCTGTAATGTTCTATGTTCTATGTTCTATGTTCTATATGAAAAGGAATGTTTTAAAAACCAAGGATTGCCAAAATGGCTACTGCACTTCTTAAAAAGTTTCCTGACACTCGTTGTACATTAACACGCAAGTGCTGTTTGCATTGCTGTTCATTCTAGAGTGGGGGAGGATACTAATGGCAAGCTGGAGCCTGGAGGTATGTACAAAGGGAAATTCAGCTGACAACAAGGAGCAGATTGGTCCACATGCACCCTATGTCCATGGATTTTGGCATCCAACACATATTAGACTCACCACACTCTCATGTCACATCTCCAGTCCACTTACAGTATGATTCTGCACTTTAGAGTGTGGTAGCACCTTTCATTGCAAAGTTGCTGCAAGAAAACTTTGCATGCAGGAACGGGCACCTATTCCATCATTTGGACTAAACTGCATCCTAGGGCTCCTCCCGCCCTCTTATTATTCTTTCACTTTGTGCCTGTTTCAATGCTCACAGTGTCCCTGCCTTGCCTTTTCACACTTTGCCCCTTGTGGGAGAACTCAACAGCTCACAGTGTTTCTGTCTTATCTCATCTTTCAGGACAGACACAAGGACAAGCAGTTTTTCATGGTTGCCAGCAGTAATCAGACTAAAGACATGGGCATGTTCCTGTATAGCATTGTGCTACTCCACTGCATGTGCCTGAACACAGTGGCCATGTCTCAAAGTCAAAAGGAAGTAGTCCTCAGTCAAATCAAGAGAGATCCCTTCAGACAGGGAATCCCAGCACAGTAAGTCAAGGGTAGGCTCGGATATCAGTTCAGAGATTTGGGCTCAGTCAGTCAGCTGCTCGGGGAATTCACAGTTGGACGATCTGTACCTCTGAATCCAGGGGAGCTGGCTTTGGTCAACCCTGTGTATCCAGTACAACCAGTCCAGGGAGTCAAGAGAAAATATCGGGGAGATGTATAGATATCAATCAGGGTCTGGTCACTTGTTACTCAGGAATGTCCATTTCAGTTGATCAAGGGGACATGTCATGGTCAGTTCTGGGGATCCCTCTATTAAAAATCAAAGGGATTTATCAGGGCCAATGCTTCAGGAGGGAGGCTGGGGAGTTTAGTTGTGGGTTGGAGACAGCATGCAGAAGGGATTAAAATATTGAAGGGGATACACAATAACACTCAATATATTGAGGGAAAAGGTGTAATGTACAAGGGGAGGTGATTGACAGTCAGCAACACCTGGCTTCCATGGGGAACAGTGGACTAATATATCTGGTATATTTACTAATATACCTGGGGTTGGTGTGATAAAGTGGGGAGATGAAGATTTAGGTCAATTGTTTAGGTGGTTTAGTTGAGGAAGCACAAAGCCTATGGGACTGACAGGAATGGTGACCAAGAAATGAGTGTGTATATTTCGGGATTCCTCAGCAGTAAGAAGCTAAGCCTGTGACTCACTGCTTGAGAAGTCACTGCTGTTTTCTTCCATCATGCAAATAACAACGGAGATTAAAATGGCTGCCACTACACCTGGAGTGAGCAGGGTTCATTCTAAGAGAGCGCTGGGTTCAATTTTATGCAATGTGAGACCTTTTGAAAGGCAACAGCATGAGAAAGACAATGATACAGTTTGGGTGGAAGACACCCATGATAACAAAATGCTCTTTGTGAATTTTAGGCACGCACCTACCATGTGAAAGCCAAATCCTGGCCCCAACCACTCATGATAACATCAAGCAACATCAGGGATCAATCCCACTCATCAGATTTACACACAGTTTATTGGAAAGATTGACCCTGGTTGCTAAGGCAGTAATCATCTCCAAGTTCCCAAAATCAGTAGTTAGTGCAGGAGTTGCTCACTTTACACCTTGGGCCATAAAACATAGCATAGCATTAAGGATGGCTAGGCTGTGTACCCTCAAGGAAACAACAGGGTTCCCATTGTATTGCTGGAACTTCTGTGTCACATTACCCAGTGTCCCTGACAAAGCTCCTGTGTCTGCTTGTGCATTTCTGTGAGGTCCATAATTGCAGACAACATAGCCTGTCTCATATAGGGAGCTGAACAGGTGCCTAGTCCAACAACCCTCTGAGTGCCAGCAACCTGGGTCATTTCTTCCTCGGCCAGCTACAAAGATGTAGCCGTAACGTGCTCACCAGCTCAGCTAGCTAAAATACTTGACCATAGAGACAGTACTAATGCTGTACATATCTGCAAGAGACAAAGGGGAGAACGCATTGTGAACAAGGACTAGAAATTGTGTCATGTTAAGCTGTGGTGTATCTTCCTTAGCCAGCTGCTGAAACATGCCATGGCATGTTCATCAGTATGTGCTCCAAAGTCTAATCAGGCAAAAGCACACACTGAGATGGAAGTATCTGAGCTGGGGAGGTATGGGAGGCAGCCTTATAAGTGCTTCTCAGCAGAGGGGCAGGAATTGATTGCCAAAGGGGTTGTTTCTTGCAGAAGCAATCCGTTTAGATGCTGCTGGTGCCTGCAGAAGCAATGAGTGGGAATGAGTTGCACAAAAGGGGTGGAAACCTGTACATGTGAAGAATATGTTCACAGTGGGAACAGTGCAGCACTGCAAATGAATCTGACTGAGCTGCATGGACTTGAAGGTGTTGGTATCTCTGCCGGATAGACTGGACTCTATCCTCTCCCATGAATTCAAGGATCCTTTCCTTGTGTGGGGTGAAAACATAACTGTCAATCACCCTGCCACCCATCTTTGCCCTCTCAGCGCTATTCCAAAATGTTGTGTGAAGTGCAATTCCTGGTTTGCTCCGTGTTCTACAGATGGGGCTTAAATACAAGATTCTGCAGCTAGGGCTTAAATACAGTGCCAGCAACATGAACCTCAGAAAGTGCCAGCGCCAGCAAGCACCAGTAAGTATAAGATTGTGTGAGAGCAACACCCTGGAGGGGTGCGGTGTATAGTTAATCAGGTGAGAAGTGAAGACGTGCATGAGAAAAATTGCCAGGACTCATGGAGGGAAAATAAAACTCCCTAAAATCAAAGCTTAGGCAAAGATTGGGAAATTTAGTCCCATGTTTTTTATAAGTAAGGCTGATGGAGATTAAAAAAAAGGGTGTTACTGTGCAATCACCACTTGATCGAGGCAGACAGTAGTACATTTTCAAAATTGACAATTTTACTGCTGTTGTTAAAGTCCATAATTTTTATTCCCTGTCTTCTGATTCAAGTATTTGACAAGCATAAATCATGTGTACTTATACAGATTAAGAAGAGATGGTCTACTGCCATAGAATATTAAAAAAATCACTTACATTGGTTCTTCATAACACTAGGGAAAGCAATATACAACTGTCAATAAATGTCAGGAAGGTCATATGAATACGGCATGAATCACAAAAGGTCACAGAAACAGCCACATAATGAAAAAATAATCTGGCAGTATCCATAGTTATGACTCAAAGTTTTCTGGAAAGTAAACAGAAACAATGCATTCAATAATGTTCAGTGTTATTAGGTTGCATATTGCTTGGGCTGTGAAGGGCATGGCTCAAGAGGGCATTTATGCGAATTGAGGGCCAGAATTTTATCAGCATGTCAAGGATCGCAACATGGGAATAAAATGTGTGTCTTGAGCACATGGATAGACAGAGGAACCATGACAGCAATATTATGGTTGACAGTCAGTTCAAAGAGTCCAGCAGCTCTATTGCACCACCAATAGAGGTGGCTGTGTTACTGCATAGATTCCAGATCAAACAGGTATTACACCTTTAAGACAATTACATGGCATGTGATGTTCCAGCATAGAAGTATCTGAATTGTCTTCAGTCACTCTCTCAGTGTAATAGAGTCCAAGTGATGCACATAGTCAGTCAGTTATGTGTGTATAATGTACGGTAATATCCGTCTAAACCAGAACCCAGACCATGTCCAGGTCTGTGATATTATATCAATGTAAGTAGTTAGTGTTGTTAATAAACTTCTAATGTCACAAGCTTGATGGGGTAAGTGCACTGAAAATCAAAGCGCACTATTCCACACGCCATCACAAATGATCAATTAAATCACTAAGGTGGTTAATTTGCCCACTGTGTAAAACAAAAAAGACGCACACATGTTTCATCAATAAACAAGAAAACAAACTTTTTTTTATAAACAAACCTATCCTCTAACAAGTGGCAAAGCAATTTATGAACTGCTGCTATGTAAATTTAAAATATTTCCCCTTCAAGTCCACACACACACACACACACACACACTCACAAATAGGGCAGGATAGACAGATAGTTCTTTAGCAATGTCATGGGTGAATACATAGGCAAAAAGGAACAAATTCTCCGGATTAAGAGTTTAGACCACAGAGTGGAAGGAGATGACTTTTGTCACAGTTGTTTTGGTTGTTGTCAACATAGAGAGATAGAAGACAATCAATTTGGTAGCTGATCAGTTGGACCTAGTCATTTGTGTGAGATAAATGTCCTTTCTGGTATATCTGAGTGTTGATTTATTCTCACAGAGTGAGACAGGGTGAAACATATCTTCGCTTCCAGATGTCTGAGTGCCACTGCTCTTTCTCAGTTCTGCTTGTCACAGAAAAATATCAAATCCACCTTCTCTTACAGTTGCATGACCTTGTGTAACCAATAAGTAAACACCCAGTTTTGGTTTGACCTTCAAATTGCAAAACAAAAAATTGGCTCACTCCCTGCAAAGCAGCATTGTCCAAACTTTCATTTACCCAGTTTGTCTTGTTCAGTGTGACATTAAGCTCCCAGGGAGGAAAGCCTCACCTTTCCCCAGGAATCTACTGAGAGGCTACTTTTATGTCGGTGGAAGTCTTACAGTTTGTGAAGGGCCACTCTGACCGTGGTAAAATCCCAAAGTTATTAATTGGCCTCCTGCCTCCAGCTGATGGACCCTCAAGCCCCAGCCATTCCTACAGTTCCTAATATCACCTGGCAGCAGGGTTACATTAAGATTCACAACACCCTTTCCCTCCTAATGCCCTTGCCACAATCTTTTCACCCATCTCACCTCACAACCCATCTCCAAAAAGCTGGTAAAATTCCAGGCAAGGAGTTCATTAGAGTAAAATTGGACAGGACAGCAATGATTTTCAGGATCTATGGCCTTGTCACATCCAAAATAGGCTCAAAGAAGCATGTGCTCACTTCTGACAGAAAGCTGGTATTATTGTGGTGAAGAGGTTTGCATACATGTGCACCTAATTATCACTGCAGAATGCATAGTAGGATGATTATGACATTAATCAGCACAATGATAATTTGACACTTAATGCTGCTATTTCTGAACTCCACATTCCAGCCTACATCTTGCCTTAACTTTGCACTGCTGAACAATTGTTAAACAGAATGAAGTGGTCCACCAAGGCTACTTTGCTGGATCATGAAGTACTTACACATTAGATGCTCGATTTTTTTTTTGGGCTGCTGATGTATTTTTTTTTCATGCGTTCTTCCATTTGTTGAAGTTTTACTAATCTGCAGATAGCGGTCTGGTTGGAGCTGAAGTCGTTTTGTTTTTCTATTTAAAACACTGTGCAGAAACAAATGGCTTCTAGACATGAGTAGTCTACTTTTCTCTTGGAATTAAGCATGACTGGGAAAACAATGAAAGATTACACTGACAAACTGCACAAGGGGAAAGGAGGAGGAGGGAAGATGGACATTCAGTAACTACTGCAACCAAAGATTGCATTTTACCAACCCTCAGGAGACAGGCAACAAGGCTGTCACTTAAACGTAAAATTTCAAGGAAAGCTAGCAAGTAGAAAGTCCATCGTCCTCACATTGTCAGAAGCTGCCATCTTACTCCACCAATGTGTTAAGCCTTTCAAATAAATCGACATGGGAGCACTCGCGTCATATAAATGGAGTCCCTCAAGCAAATTGAAATTGTTGGGTACAAGTAGATGGGGGTGGGAAAGTGGAGTGAAGGAATTAAATGTTCATGGACAAATTTTAGTGCTGACAAAGAGTACCACAGTAGAACTTAGAAGGTGATAGAGACTAAAGGGAATTGTTTCTTTACTCTTAGTATAGCTACTGAGTATGTGCAAAATAAGCTATTATTTTTCTTTATTAATTCACGGGGGCACCACAGTGGCTAGCATTGCTGTTTCACAGTACCAGGGACCTGAGTTCAATTCCAGCCTTGGGTATCTGTGTGGAGTGCGCACGTTCACCCTATGTTGGTGTGGGTTTCCTTCGGGCGCTCCAGTTTCTTCACTCAGTCCAAAGATGTGCAGGTTAGGTGGATTGACCATACTAAATTACCCTATAGTGTCCAGGAATGTGTAAGTTTGGTGGATTAGCCATGGTAAATGCGGGATTATGGAGATAGGGCAGGGGGTGCTGGGTCTGAGTAGGATACACTTTGAATACTCGATGGACCAAATGGCTTCTTTGGTTGGATAAGGCTGAAGATAACAAAAACTGACAGGAACTAATAAAAGGCCTAACAATGGGCTGCTTTGTGAATGGAAATATACTAAGTCAATCAGATCTGCTAAGAGTTAAAACTGCAGGGAATCAGGAACTGCTGGCTCTATCAGATAAGGTATATGTTTGAACAAAACATGTGGGATTGCTCATGTGCACGGATAAATCTAAAGAAGGCATACATTTGGACAAAATGCTCAGGATCGGTCATGTGCGCACATAATTCCAAGTAAGGAACGTACTTGGTACAGAGACTTGTGTATAAAAAGCTGAAGAAATCCCCTTGTTTAATAATACTTCGAAAACTCACATTGTAAGAAGGTACACTACGTCAGGAGGTGTGATGAAGACCTCGAGCAGTTTCAGCCTGGCCAATTTCAAAATCTGCCGGGTAATAACATTTGGGTTTAGTTACAGAACTCAGGGTAGTGAAAGACAGTGATTGAGATGTCTCAAGTAGTTAAAAGTGAGTTGCTCATTTAAGTACTTAATAAATGAATTATTGTTTTTGATAGAGCTCTAAGTGCCTCCTCTGTATCTTTGTCTATGTATGAAGTGTTGTCTCTCAGAGACGGGTAACACTTTCCACACTGAAGGATTTCGATGGATGTAAGCATCACTGGCTAGCCCAACATTAATTGACCCCCAGCCTTAATTATCCAGTGGACATTAGGTCAGGTCAGGAAGAGATGGCAGATTTCCTTCCTAATGGACTCTACCAATTTTTTTTTATTGACAATGGATAGTGGTTGTGTGGTCACCAATAGATGAGGTTTTTTATTTCAAATTTTTATTAGATTTAATTTCACAATCTGCCATGGTGGGACTTAAACCCATATCGCGAGAACATTAGCTGAGTGTTCTGATTACTAATCCGTGACATTACCACAACACACGTTGGGTTTCCTCTGGGTGCTCTGGTTTCCTCCCACAGTTCAAACATGTGCAGGGTAGGTGGATTGGCCATGCTAAATTGCCCATAGTGCCCAGGGATGTTTAGGTTAGGTGGGTTAGACATGGGAAATGTAGGGGTCTGGGTCTGGGTGGGATGCTCTTCAGAGGGGCAGTTGGGCTAAATGGCCTGTTTCCACACTGTAGGGATTCTATGATTCTATAAACACCCCTGCTTATTCTCTCATAATGCACCAGGATGCATGAATATTGTCTGGCTCTGTATGGCTCCAATATTTCCAATAAGTTTTCAGTCCCTTTTTTTTCAGGAACATATCTCACTGCCTTAAAAATATCAAAAGACTCTGCATCCACCACCTATTGAGTAAGAGAATATCAAAGATTCTGGATCATCTGTGAGAAAAACTTTGTTTTTGTCCATGTCCTAAATGGGTGGCCCCTTTTTTAAAAATTGTGACTCCTAGTTCCAGATTGTCTCAAAGGTGGAAACATCCTCTCCACATCTGCCCTGTTAGTTCCAGGACTTTGGGCCAATGAAAGTGAATTATCTGTGATTTGGTTCCAAGTCAGGATGCTGTGGATTGGAGAGGACCTTGCAGGTAGTGGAATTCCCAAATATCTGCTGGCCTTGGCCTCCTATCCGGCAAAGGCTATATGTTTGAAAGGTGCAGATGGAACAGCCTTGGTGAGTTACTACCGTACATCTTATAGATAATGCACATCTCATGTACCCATCCAAGCAATTAGGAGTATTTCATCCCACTACTGACTTGTACCTTGTAGACAGTGGACAGAATGGCAAAGGCAGGAGTTGAGTTATTCACTGCAGAATAGCTAGCCTCTGACGTGTTCTTGTAGCCACAGTATTTATGTGGCTGTCCCATTTCAGGTTGTGATCAAGGGTAAGCCTCAGGATTTTATTAGTGAAGGATTCAGGAATTGTAGTACCATTCAATGTCAGTGGCAATGGATAAATTCTCTCGTTGGAGATGGTCATTGCCTGGCACTTATATGGTGGAATCGACAATTGCCACATAGCAGCCCAAATCCAGAAGTTGTCCAGGTCTTGCTGCATATGGACAGGGACTAGTTCCGTTTCAGAGATGTCATGAATGGTGCTCACAATCAACAGTCAATACTCCTATTCTGACCTTATGACAAAGGTTGTGATGAAATCAGGAACCAAGTGGCCCTGGCAGATGCCAAACTGAGCATCAGTGAAAAGGTTATTCTTTGGGGCAAGTGCCACTTTATAGTGCTATCAACAACATTTTCCACCACTTTGCTTAACAGGAAGATTAGACTGATAGGCTGATAGGCTGATAGGCTGATAATTAGCAAGGTTGGATTTGTCTTGCTTTTTGGGCACATGATATATTTGGGCGATTTTCCCCATTGTCAGTTACATGTAGCTGTACTGGAACAATTTGGCGAGGGGCATGGCTTTTTCTGCAGCACAAGTCTTCAGTACTGATGTTTTCAGTGACTGTCGTCTTTATAGCAACCAATTTCATCAGCCATTTCTTAATATTATGTTGAGTGAATTTAAATGTTTGAAGACTGGCTTCTGTGATGCTGGAGATATCAGGAGCAAGTTGAGATGGCTTGTCTACTTGGCATCTGTTTCAACTTAGCAAAATAAGTGACAGTAATTCTCTGGTTCATTCCTTGGGGCAATGCCTTGAATAGGGTCAACTTATAGCACATGGACTGCAGCAGTTCAAGAAGGTAGTTCATCTCCACCTTCTCAAGGGCAACTAGGGATGGGCAATAAATGCTGGTCAGCTAATGACACCCATGTCCCACGAGTGAATTTAAAAAATCAGAGTCAACCTGCCTGGTTTAAATTTAAACAAACATTGGCAGTTAACCGTCAGTCATCACTTAAATGGTGCACTCTCCATGGTAATGCCTAGCCTTATCAGTGTCCAATTGCCAACCAATCAGCAATAGCTCCTCATTTAATATAAAACATTGTTCTCCTTTAGATTACTATTTTTGTGACTGTCCTGTTGAATACAAAACAAAATGTTTCAGAAACATATGTCTTTTTTTAACAATATTTGGCAATAGTGTGTCTTCTAATACCAGGCATACTTGTAAGTCACCTCCCAGGAATAGAACTAAGTGAGGTGACTAGTTGCTGGGTTTTAGTGAGATACACACTGTGATTTTATATAAATGAGTTTAGACTTTTAACTAGTGGCATATGGTTTTGGTCTGTGTGTATGTGGAGGTTTAGTGACTAACTTGTCAGAATTTATGGAGTCATGACTTTAAAAAAAAACAGTATGAGAGATAACGGGAAACAGTATGGACAGATAATGGGAATTGCATTGGAAAAGTTTTACGATTAGACAGAAAAATCATTAAAAAGGATTGCTTTCAGATTAGTAGAATCAGGATTTTTTTTACTCAAGAGAAAAATCCATAGCTTGGAAAGCTTTTAGTTTCAATTTGCAGAAGTCTTGGTTCAAGTTAAATTTAAGAACTCAGTTTCTCCTGAAGAAGGGATATAGTTAAGAACAGTTAAGAAATAGGTTATCTCACTGTCAAAGTTGTAGATTAAAAGTTTCAGACCAGAAATGTTTGGTTAGAGCCCTGCAGAGGTTATTTGAAGCTGAAAAAGTCTAAGCTCAGTTGTGTGATTAATCAAGAAAAAGACTATCAAACTTATGATGTGATTGAGAAGGGAATTCTGTTTGGTTCTTGAGTAGTGTAAAATGATGGTGTTGTGATTGATTGGATTATATTTCATCTTTTTTTTCATTTTGTGTTATATGTAAATAGTTTAATTTATTACATTTTATCTTCATTTCTTTGTTTAATAACTTCTATTTTATTGGTAAAATCAAATCTACACAACGGTGTGCTGTGTTTTAGTGAAAAGCCACTTAATTAATAAACACAAAACAAAATATGGTCTATCATGTCAGATTTCATTCTGGACTCTGACTTGTCCAGGTATAATATCAGTTGGGTTGATAATAGTTCCCACAGCCTTTGGCAATTGGGGCCTTCTCTGCTTGATCATAGTAATGTTACAATCAATGTTCGCATGTGCAATACTGCAGTCACTATCTTTCTTTCTCACTGTTATGCATTTATTCTGCCAGTTGCAGAAGCAGTCATAGGAGCCATATGGCATCATCCTGAAAGGCAGAAATCTCATCTATACTAATTCCAACAATCCTTCAACAACTTTTACCATGTTCACTGTTATATGTTGGAACAAACTTCAAGTGTGAAGAATTGGAATAAGGTGTGATGAATTACTTTGTTCATCCAAAACTGGCATATTGAAGCCGTTATATATGCTAACTGTGTGAACGTTTTTGACACACACTCCCTGAACAAAAGTCGTGCTAAAGCACTGTTATTGAAAGCTTTGAAATTGCCGTAACGCGCATGGCAGGGTGAAGTTCTGAGAGCCATCATTAGAACTGATATAGTTATGTAAAAAGAATTCTTTCACGGATGCCACTTGAATATGTAAGCTGCTCCAGGCAAAATGAAGCAACTACAAATAATGCCCTTGTTCAGATGATAATCATCTGTTAAAGTGAGGAACAAAGTGGTCTGTGTACATGCCAGTAAGATTTTACTGTTGCACCATTGCAAATTTAATTCTACAGCAAATACTTTCTCACGTTCATTGGAATCAGTCACTCCCACAGTAAAGTCACCAGCTGACTTCCCGGGAAGTGACTCACACTACCTTCTATCTACTCATATCATTGCAAAAGCAGGAGTTATAACAAAATAGCCTCTTGTAACCAATCAAACACTCAGTGAAACCTGGCCAATTCAAATCAATAAGCTTTGTTATTTCACAGCATGATGAACATACAGAGCAGCAGTCATGATCGAAATCATGATGAAAAGAATGTAATACCAAATAAAGAAGACACATTGCTTCTCCGCATCAGTGGCTGCTCGACTCAAACAAAATGTTTTTTTTTGCCAATTCTCCACTGTTTGCCAACCTTTCACAGTCTTTTGCTGCCTGACTGTTAGGAAAACCTTTGTTTCATTGCCTGCCTCTGTCCATTTCTTTAGATACTACCTACATGGAAACATGAATTGTGCGTGGCTCTGTGCTTATCTCATTGTGTACGTAAATTAGTGAGGAGGGGGAATGAAGAACTGGAATATTATGACATGCAGCCTAAGATTGGTTAAGGCCTTTGGATGGAAAGAATCTTACAGTCTACTCATTTAATAGCCCCCTTTCCCTTCTATCCAGCACCAATCAATTATCTCTTCAATGACATAGGGGCAGATTTTCATGAAGGAGATGAGCATCAAGAGTTGGGAAAGTTCCCAACTCCGCAAACGTATTTTTGTTAAGGATGTCCTCACCTGGAAATTTTTTCACTCGGGGAGACAGAGATAGAACAGAATTGGACTACATCCTTCACAAGCAGATGGAGGCAACTAAAGGCTGACAGATAGTGAGGCTGGCAGGCCAGAATTGTCCACCTGTGTTGCTGGAACATTGACGTTGTTGTCAATGTGAAGTGCTCAAACACTCAGCCCTAAACCCCCACAGCTCCCACCCATCAAATATGTCTCCCATGCCCTCTTCATGTCCTTCTATACCTTTCTAATTTCCCCATATCCCCCCTTGGCTAGTCGTACCTCCATGCTACTTCCTTGAGTCCTCATACTGTCATGCCCCTTCCTTGTCCCCATGTACCCTTCATACCCATTGTCCCAGTACCTACTATATACAATAAACCAATGGCTAATTTAACAAGTTCTTGAAATAATTAGAATACTGATGTAATTATCAAAGATTTTGAAAATGTTGCTTGAAAAAGTTTCAGCTTAGAACCGCTTACAAGTGTCAATCAACCACAGTCATTCATAGTATAAATCTTGAAATCTTGAAAGCTTATATCCACATAAAACCCATTAATCTTATATGAAAATAAACACACAGGCAGTGAAATAACTCTTCAATTCTACAGTAGGTTACTACAAGGCAAAACAGATGTCAATCAAAGAAAGTCTTCACTTCCTTGAAAGCTGTATAAATATTGCTTGTTGAGATCTAAGTACTACATTCTTGGAGTTCAGCCAAGCAGTCATAATGAGGTAATCTGGTAAACATACCAACAAAAAGCAGGCTGAGTATTTTGTCTCAAAATGAATGCTTGACTGAACTGCAACTCTGTGATTATCCAGGTTGAAGCCAATGGACATTCAACACCCTGCCTTAACTGTGACACTGACCTGGATTTGAACTCAAAGAATAATTTATGCACTCAGGTCTCATAACGTAATCCTTATGCTGCTGTAGAGCGTAGTAAATCTTTGTTTCATTGCTATGCCTAATACCTTTTAATAATCTAAAGTTTATTTGAAAATATATTTCACTCTCTATGTGTCTAGTTGCACAATATTAAGATGCATGAAATGGAAAAAAGCTTCTAGTACTCGTAATATGAATGACCGTGGTTGATTGACAGTTTTATAAGAAGGTAATGTGGCTAATATTTTTCAATACCTCCTGAGACATATGAACACATAAACATGAAAATTAGGAGCAGGAGTAGGCCACTTGGCCCATCATGGTTGGTCTGTCATTCAATAAGATCATGGCTGTTATGATTTTTAATGTTTGCTCCACATTCCTGCTTACCCCAAAATCTTTCACCATTTTGTTTATCAAGAATCTGTCTATCTTTACCTTAAAAATATTCAAACATTCTGCCTTTAATGCCTTTTGAGGAAGAGTTCCAAGGACTCAAAATCCTCTGTAAGAAACTAATTTCCCTTACTTCTGTCTTAAATGGATGACTATGAATTTAAAACAGTAACCCCAAGTTTCATAATTTTCCACCAGAGAAAACATCCTTTCTATGTCCACCCTATTAAATTTCCATAGGATTTTTTATGCTACAATCAATTCACCTCTTACTGTTCTAAACTCAAACAGATGCAAGTCTGGCCTGTTCAACCTATCCACATAAGACGACCAACAAATTTGAACCATTAATTTTGTAAACCTTCTCTGAATTATCTCCAACATGTTTATGTCCATACTTAAATAGAGAGACCAATGCACATTGCTCCAAATGAAGTCTTACAAATACCCTGTATAACTGAAGCATTATCTCCCTACTTTTGTATTGGAATCTCCTTGTAATAAACTATAACATTCTTTGCACATTCCTGATTATTTTACCAAACTCACCAACCTATTGTGAATCATGCACTTGGACACCCAGATCCCTCTGCATCTCAGACCTCTTCAATTTCTTACTATTAGGACAATATGCTTTGTTTCTTTCTTCCAGCCAAGATGGATAATTCCATATTCTCCCACATTATATTCCATTTGCCAGATTTTTACCCATTCACCTAATCCCTTTGTAATTTGCTTGTGTTGACGATAACTTATCTGCCTACCTATCTTTGTGGTATCATCATAAGTACTAGTTTCCTGGTGATTGTAATATTCTTGAGTTTCTGCCTCCCCTCTGATTCCTGATTGACTGATATTTTTGGATTGCTACTTGTATCCTTTATAGTGAAGTCAACACTAAATACTTGTTCAATTCATTTGCCATCTCTTTATCTTCTATTAATATTTCCACAGACCTCACACAGGACCAACACTCACCTTGTTACGTCCATTCATTTTTAAACATCTGTAGAAAATCTTGCTAATTTCTTTTATATTTTTATTTGTTTCTTTTGTACTCTAGTCTTTTTTCCCTCATTATTAACCTTTTTGTCATTCTTTGCCTTTTAATGTATTCTGTACAATCTTCCAACTTTCCACGCATCTTTGTGCAATTATATGGCTTTATTCGTTTAGTCTTCTGCTTGAAAATTTTCTTTCTCATTGGAATGTATCTATTCTGTGCATTCTGCACAGAATTCTGTTCTTCCTAATGTCACAAACCCTTGAATACCACGGTTTCTATCTGAAATAAAAACAGAAATTGCTGAAGAAACTCAGCAGGTCTGGCAGCATCTGTGGAGAAAAAACAGAGTTAAGTTTTGATTCCAGTGACCCTTCCAAACTTTTGAAACTTCTTTTTTTATAACCTTTAGTCCTGTTCTTATGCTATTTACTTTAATTATTTTCTTGACTAACTGAGAATAATTCCTAAGCATAATCGTATTTGCTGTGCTTATTAAATCGTCATACCATCAACAAAAATAAGTTGAACACTTCTCAATTACAAAGATTGTTTCAGTTATTTTAATAATTTTGTTTTATCTTTTATTTATTTGTTATATATTATGGTTAGTTCTTTTTTATAAGTCTATCATAACTCTGGCATTCTAAGCTAACTGTTAACATGCTGTTCCTTAAACCAAGCACCTACCAGTCAATCAACTTACTAGCTTCTGTAACATCATAGTTTTTTCTTCAGCATCCTCAGTGGACTTTGCTCCCGGCAGGAAAAGTCTGCATTCTGATCCTCACAACTCCCCTCATGTCTGCTTTGACTCTGCTCCCAGATAAGCTAAGCTACACTCCAATACCAAGGCTGTATTTTTGCTGTTCCCGACTCTGGACTGCCTCGACTGAGCTCCCAGCTAGGAAAAATAAGCCTGTTTTCATGAAAATTTGGAACAAAGAGATCTTAATTCCCAATTTAAGGTGTTAATGCTCCTTTAAATTCTTTTTCTGGTTTGGGAAAGACACAAAAGTGAATTTATGGTGTGGCACATTTGGACAGTGGCTCCATCTCTCCCTGCCCCCTAAGCTCCCCACCCCCAACTCATTCTTTGCTCAAAAAAGTGAAATTGCAGTCTCAGAATCATAAAACATTATAATGCAGAAACTAGTTATTGTGCTATCAAATCAGGCATGTATTTCATTCCATAATCTTCTGCTCCATCTTCAAATGCCTTCTAATATTTCCCTATTTTCAAGTAAGCTTAGACTATTTCCAATAATAGATTTACTTCTGCAATAGTTTCTGCCACTGAATTCCGTACGCTAATCTTGTTTGTGAATGTCATTTTTTTTATCTCCCCTTTAATTCTTTCTGAGATTATCTTACATTTGCATCCCCTTCTGTCTTGTTGATCAGCAGAAGTCATTTAACTACCAATGGCATTTCTGTTCTGAGATCATTGGAACAGTTTATATAATCAGTTAGGAAAAGAACAAATTACCACGTGTTCTCTTGAAAGTGTTTATTCCTACAGTACTTTAAACTGAAGGTCACTTTGACTGAAAAATACAGTTAGTCCTGCAGATCAAGGCTTCGTAATGATACAGTTTATTTTTAGCGTACTACCTTCTTTTTCCTTTTATGCTTTGGGCAACAGGGCTACCAAGCATGGGTTTCAAATTCAATCCAAACTTTAAAAAAGCAATTTTGTGACAAAGGCAACATCTAACACCATCCATTCAAAAACCAGTCTCTAGAAACAAGCCAGTGCCAAAATAAATAAATGACATTAACCATAACAGCAAACACTTTCTGACATTGCTTCAGCATTGTATTTCAGATATCATGAGAAATTTTACCAACAAACTAATTTGATTTCCAGCATTTTTGGGCTTTTATTGTTTAAAGTCAATCCCGACATGGTTTTCCCAAGCTGTAACGGCAGCTTCTGTGGCAAACGACAACACCAGCAAGCAATTACACTTGAGGTGAAGTGATAGTGTACAGGACAGATTAAGTTGTCACAGGTTATAAAAAACCTAAATGTAGTCAATCTGATAAATACAATAGTCTGGATTTCAGCAGGTACAGGGGATATAGATGAGGCTATAATTTTGAACGAGAATTCTAAAACTCTTTAATCTCCCATGTGCTGCAGACTTTTAATTCCTTAGTCAGGGTTTTATGCCCCAAAAGAATTTCTACCAAAAGTCAGCCTTTACAGGTTTAACGTCAAGTCAGACAGGGAGCTGTCCACGTATACCAGATCAATCAATCCATTATTTTTGTCAGGATGATTACATCTGACATGCTGAGATTAACCAACACAAGGAGCATGATATTCCTCTTGATCTACATGTTGATGTTCTTGACAACAAAGTTGAAGACATTCTCAAGGTTGACTCATTTAGTCAGAGCCAGTGTCAACAGTTGCAATCAGTAACTGCCAAAAATGAGCAACGACAAGAGCATATCATTATTCAAGAATGGCCTGCCAGGATTAAAGATGTACCTGGGAACAGCCATTCATTGTGACCATGTAGAGGTGAACTTGATCAATTATGACAAGTCATTTTCAACGGCAAACAAGTCCTAATAGCAGGAACATTATACCAAGGTACTATGTCCATGTTACACCACAGACGCATGGGTATTGAACACAAGACACCTAGCAGATCAGTCTTTGTATTGGTCAGGAATGAATCAGGATATACAACAATTGATAATTGCATGTGAAACATGTCAAACATATCAAACCCAGCAGTGGAGGGAGCCTCTATATCCACATGATGTTTCACCCATTCTTTGGATGAAAGTAGCAACAGACATAGTCACAGGACATAGGCAAGATTACCTCTCTAAATGTTTCATGATTCAAGGCCTTACCAACACAACAAGAATGACTGTTTCTGACACAATCATTGGTATTTTTAGTTTACTTGGTGTCCTGGATACGTCCTAAGTGGGGAATTGCCCATTTCATATTGTCACCTACTGGTAGCGGCAGAGTAACCAGTGCCAGGGGCTCATCCTCTCTGTCTACTTTTCCTTCTTTCCCTTTCTCAATGTTTTTCTTTTCACTTTTCAATTTTACTTCCCTTGTTGGGGAGAGCTCAGCCACAGCATCATCAGCGTTGACGGCATTAGCGGGGTGCGTGACAGGTCAGAGTTGAGTTTGCGTTGCCATCGGCAGCGGCAGAGGGACGCAGTCTGGGCCCAGTACAGGACCCAGCAGCATCGGCAGCGGCTGCTTCGGCATGGTGGGCCCAGCGTCAGGTTTGAGCCCAGCTTGGGACTCAGCAGCATCAGTAGCAGCTATATTGTCAAGATCCGCTCAGCGTGGACTCATGGCAGCGGCAACGTCGATGGAGGCAAGATGGCACTGAAGAATGGCAACTCTGTTCCAGTGGCGGCACAGCGAAGGGACTCAAATCAGGTCGGCTGCTTCATGCTGGTGTTAGACTCAGCATTAGGGTGGAAGAACCCAGGCCCAGGCCCATGGCTAAGGACTTAACAAGGAGGGTTGTAAAGTTGAACTCAACTTTATTTCCTTATTTTCTACCTTTATGTTCTATGTCTTGGTTTATTTTCTGTGTTTTAAGATAGCGCCAAAGAGTGGCAACATTATACAATACTTTTCACTGTATTTGTAACAAATACATGTAACATGCAGACGTGGCGATAGAGCGATATAGATAGATAGACAGGTAGACGGATAGATAGATGCTATCCATGCTTAAAAGATCTAGTAAAGAATACAGTGAGTTGTGTCGAATTAGTGATCATTAAATGTCCTGCAACAAAGCAGGATTTTCACATAGCGCTGCTACATTTTCATACAGCACTGATGGAGAAGTGATTAGCATCTCTAGCCTAACTTACGTTCACAAGGCATGTGCAAACATCCTTGCTCAGCAATCAATTCCCCAAACATTCTAAGACACAGGACATTCTGAGTACATTTGACCATCTTTAATACAAAATACATTAGTGGAAGGTAAACATGTTCATGCTAACCAATCAACTTTCAGCAACATGGCTCATTAGAATTATATGTTAATAATTCAAATTAATTTTAAAGATCCTAACTGTCACCTGGAAACCAGCTATGATTAATGGAGCATATGTTAAGCACCGATATGCAAAAGTACAAATACACTGTTGTTAAAGCTGTGTTTTCTTTAACATTTAAAAAAATGTTATGTTGGGCATCTTCTTTTTTTTAATTCATTCACAGGATGTGGGCATCTCTGGCTGGGCCAACATTTATTGCCTGTCTCTAATTGCCTGGGGAGCAGTTAAGAGTCAGTTACATTACTGTGGGTCTGGAGAGACACGTAGACTAGACAAGGTAAGGATGTCAGATTTCCTTCGCTAAATTAATTAATGAATCCAGATGGGCTTTTCCAACAATCAATGACAGTTTCATGGGTATCACTGGACTCTTAATTCCAGATTCGTTATTGAATTTAAATGCCACCATCTGCCATGGCAGGATTTGAACCTGGATCCACAGAACATTAACTGAGTTTCCATATTAATGGTCTAGCGATAATACCAGAAGGCCATCATCTCCTCAAATATGAAGACAAAGTGCATGTACATATAATGTGTAGCCAAATGGAGTCAAATTTCACAGCACTAACTTCTTTGAATCATTCCAATACAAAAAAAGCTTCAGCTGTTTGCTTTTTATTTTATAAGGCAACAATGTTTTCAAAATATGGAGCTTTGCCAGTTTGTACCTCAGCTTCTGAACAATATTTCATTGATTTTATAGAAATTCCATGACTTGAAGTTGATACATTGGATTGAATCTTCCAAGTTCAAGGGTGTCTTGCTGCGTGAAAAAGCACTGACAGACTTACAGTCACCCTTTGAAGGAAGACCCACTGGATCTCCTGCTCACGAGGCACTACAGGAGATAATGACAGCCCTCCCCCTCCATTGATAGTCTTGATACAATGGCCCACTAGCCTAGAGCTGCTGGCCTTTCTGAGGCCAGTAGCACTAACCCTTAGCGGCTCTGTGGTGGAGACCATGGCTTATGCTGGTTCATCACCAAGTGGAGTCCCAGAGAAAAGGTTAGCGTTGGTGGGAGAGGTATCCCTCAGAGCGTGGATTGGGAACAAAGGAGAGCCACAACCATCAAAAGCAAGAGCAGGGGGTTAGCTGTCAACAGCACTTCCTGCCCCATCAAACTGACCTCATCAGGCAAACACTATTGCAGGTCAAGGCTCCATATCCCCGAGTGACAAGCACCCTGCACAGGTTTATCACTGGGGTAGGCCACTTGTCAATTGTCCTGACAACAGCAGTGAATATTGCAGTCCAAGTGGTAAGAAACTCTTAATTGTTTCTTAACACCACTTAACAATTTTAGGTGGAAGTGGGACATGAAGATCATCCACGGACCTTGTCTCCTGAAATTCCCTTGCACAGAGACAGAATGGCGTCTGTTCTTGGTCTTGATGACAACCCATCTCATTTTCAAAGCCTCCCATCTCCTTCCTCACCATTTGCAGACGCAGAATATTCTGTTCATTCTGTCAGTTATAAGCCTCAAGACAAGGACAGATATAATAGTTCCAATTGAGAAAGCAGCCTTCAGTCAGCTAATTTCAATAGATCTATCACTAGGTAGCAAAGAGGTATATTTAAAAATAAATGCAAATAACTATTCTAGACATATTTAGTTATTGGTAATCCTGTTGATTAATTTTGAATAAGCTTTAAGTTAAATATATGGGGAAGCACAGTGGCTCAGTGGTTAGCACTGCTGCCTTACAGTGCCAGCGACCCAGTTTAATTCCACCCTTGGGCGACTGTCAGTGTGGAGTTTGCACGTTCTCCCCGTGTCTGCGTGGGTTTCCTCCGCATGCTCAGGTTTCCTCCCACAGTCCAAGATGTGCAGGATCGGCCATGGATTGGCCATACTAAATTGCCCAGATTGCCCAGAGTGTCCAGGGATGTGCAGGCTAGCTGGATTAACAGGGATAGGATAGGGGGGTGAGTCTGGGTGGGATGATCTTCGGAGGGTCAGTGTGGACTTGATGGGCTGAATAGCCTTCTACCACTGTAGGGATTCTGTGATATTTTATGATAGTGCAAAAGTGTACTTTGAAAATAATTGAGAATTAGACATTTTTAAGGCTAAAGGACTATACACTAATGCATGTGCAATTGAAAGTGTATATCTGTGCTGAACAAAATCTGGTCAGCTAGTAAACTGTAACAATGGCATTGACACCACCAGGCTCACGACTCCAATGTTCTCCAGGAAGCTGACATGTTCCATCCTCTGAACTCAGCTTATTCAAAAGTCTGCTGCTGTGCTGTACCTGTCTAATAATGATGACAGGAAGTTTAATCATGTGTCTGATCAGGCCTCACTTAAAGGCAAAAGGGGAGGTGCTAGCATTAATCACACGATTTATTATTCTTTGAGAGGCTAGGCATGCAATTTCTTAACTTTTTTAAAGCTAGCAGGTAGCCCTCTAAGTGGACATAGGGATAGCCCTTGTCTCCTAGCAGCCGCTGTCTGGTCTATTGTGATGTCTCATATGAACTTGACACAGCATAATACTGAACAATTAAGACATCAGGATTACTTTCCATGTTGGGCGTTGACCCATATGAATACATAACAGCTGGACTTGAGGGAAGGGACAATTGGTATCCCTTTCAGTTGCAGTTTGTCTTAGAGTTGATGTGTTTGAGTGATAAGGAGTGGCTGGATAGGCCGAGACTTTTTTCACTGGAGTTTAGGAGGTTGAGAGGTGACCTTATCGAGATTTATAAAATTGTGAGGGGCTTAGATAAGGTGAATAGCAAAGATATTTTCCCTAAGGCAGGGGAGTTTGTAACTAGAGGACATAATTTTAAGGTGAAAGGAGAAAGGTTTAAACAATGGGGCAACCTTTTTCACACAGAAGGTGATTCGTGTGCGGAATGAACTGCTAGAGAAAGTGGTAGATGCAGGTGCAGTTACAACATTTAAAAGACATTCAGACAGGTACATAAATAGGAAAGGTTTTGAGGGATATGGGCCAAATGCCGACAAATGGGTTTAGTTTGGGAAACTTAGTCAACTTGGATACGTTGGACCAAAGGGTCTGTTTTTGTGATGTATAACTATGACACCATGATTGTAATCCATGACTAGACCAGTAGACAGGCTTCCATCCCCAAAAACTGAGGGTGATCCAGTACTGGGGTGAGGGATCATGCTACCAACCTTCAAGCAATGGAAGTGGGAGTCCAAACTCAGAGGAGGGATGGAGACCCACTTCCTAATTCTGCAGGCTATCTGGTTCCTGGTCCTACTTTTTTTCCTTTATTTGTTCATGGGATGAGGGCATTGCTGGCTAGGCAGCATTATTGCCCATCTGTAATCGCCTAGAGGGCAGTTAAGAGTCAACCACATTGCTGTGGGTCTGGAGTCATATGTAGGCTGGACCAGGTAAGGATGACAGTTTTCTTCTCTAAAGGACATTAGTGAACCAGATGGGATTTTCCCCCAACAATTGACAATGGATTCATGGTCATCATTAGACTCTTAATTCCAGATATTTATTGAATTCAAATTCCACCATCTGCCATGGCAGGATTCAAACCCAGGTCCCTAGAATGTTATCTGGGTTTCTGGATTAACAGTCCAGTAATAATACCACTAGCCTCCCCTAATAAATTTGCGAGTGGAATGGATCCAATAGAGTGTGCCTTGAGTGCCTAGCAGAAACACTCCTCCTCCTCTTGGCCCACTAGCATTATTTTAAAAGCACTCTTCTTGTTGCCCCAAATGATAAACATCTTTCTTTAGCTGCTGGACTTCCCAAGCTCTTTGAGAAACAGCCATTTGCTGTAAAACCCAAAAGGCAGGGTAAATTAGTGGTCGCTAGCCTCCTTAACATGCTTAAAAATTAACCCACCCCTGGGAGAAAAATGGTTACCTGTCATTTGTCCCAAATTCACAAAACACAAAATGGGTAGATTGGAGTCAAGGTCTGTAATCTTAAAATATTCAGTATCCCTCACCCACTTTATTCCAAAATCATCCATTTTTATAAGCTGAATTTATCCTTAGTGTTTCTTACTATGTAACATATGTATATAGCAATTTATTTTTTAAACATACGCAAAATAGCTATACCAAATAATTTGGAGATAGCAAGAACTGCAAATGCTGGAGTCAGAGACAACACAGTGTGGAGCTGGAGGAACACAGCAGGCCAGGCAGCATCAGAGGAGCAGAAACGGAGACATTTCAGGTCTGGAGATGGGTCCCGACCTGAAAAGTCAACTTTCCTGTTCGTCTGATGCTACCTGGCCTGCTGTGTTCCTCCAGCTCCACACTGTGCTGTCTTATACCAAGTAACTTGTTTTACTGCACTTTAATGGGTAGGATGCATACTGTACAAACCAAAGACTCTTGCAATGCAAACTGAGTCTCCTCACGTTAGTTGAACTAAGCAAAGCTCATAGAACAAATTATTGACCAACTACTTTTATTTAATGATTTTAACAAGAAGATTATAAAACAATCCCAAATTCTAGCAGTGGGCTCATGCTTCTTGTTACTTGGCTGAGCACCAATACTTTAACAAAGTTAACAAACTTGAGAAGTTTCAGGAAAATTATCAACCAAAATGGCATCCACTGGGTATCAGGAATAAATGTAAAGATCTACATTCTGTTTCAGTTAGTATTAAAGACCAGCACAAACTTAATTGTTCTATTCCTTCTAATTGAATCACACCTCATGAATCTAGCTCATTGAATGTGATCACAGTAAAATTAGAATTCAGCGCAATGGGAATAGCATGAAGAAGGAACTACAACTGATTGATAAAACTTCAAAGACTGTAAATTTCTTTGTACTGTTAAATTACTATTAGCACACATCTTATCAAAGACTCAAATTTATTAATTAGTGTTCCAGAAAGAATATTGCCTGCCACATATTGAATTATTAATTGTACCTGGGCTTTATTGTCATATATCTTTTAAAGTTAATATTGAATAAGTTGTTATTCATTCTCACAAGTATCATATTTTGAAAACTTAAAACCTATCAAGTAGAAAGTAAAAGAGGTAGAATTAATTTTATGCTGGTTTCTCAGCTGTAGCTCTCACATAATGTTCCATTATTGTGAGCATGAACCCACAGTCCTAATCATTTGTAGTTGGAGCTGAGAAGATTAAATCCATTATTACTTGAAACAGTTTATTGCTGATTTCTAGGATTAAACTATATAATTTAGGTTGCTCCTCATTCTGATCTGGTGCAGGTCTCATTGTGCTGCAAGCTTTCTTCCTAATGCAGCGCAGCAAAGACCAAATAAAGTCTGACCAGACAAAGCCTTATATCATTCAAAGGTCATAACATCTTCCTCAGTCAAAGCTTTTCAACCAGATAGTCCAAAGCTATGAATATCTGAGAAACGTAGCTCTCAAAGTCAAATCAGGCTACTTATCCCAAAAACTAAAGTCCTAATTTAAATGAAAATATGGGAAATCAGCACTAGTTCTCTTCTGAGCAAAGACAGTAAGATGCAGAGAAAAGAACAAATAAATCCCTAAAGATCTGGATCTAATTTATTTCTTTAACATAAAAATATTGCTGTGGTTCTGGTGTTCTCTGGGTCTGTGTAAACAAAGCAAATATTTAACATTTCTTTTTAATTGATTCCAAAATTAAAATATAACCGATAATGAGTACTATTCTATCATGATACTTTGTAAGTCATCCAGTCATTAGAACATATTTTTCCACACTGTTATCAATATAACTCTTAAACAATTGTTATGTTTTGGGTCTGTCTTTTTAATTTATGGTAAAATAGAGGAATGAAAGGGGGGTGCATGTGACCTGCCCTGAATCCTGAGACCACAAGCTTGGGTGGCATTGTTCCTAAAGGTTAAAGGAGATTGTGTGGAGTTGAAAATGTTGTTTTATTCAGAAGAATACACACAAGTTTATCCATTTAAACAATAAGAAGAGAATCTCTGCTAACTTTGGGTAAACTATTAGTCTACAATGGTGGAATTTTCCCTACCCTAGTCAGCAAGAGTAATGGCAGGCATAGAAACAAAAGCGAGTGAGAATGAAAATAATCAGATTTTTAACATCAAGAAACATTTTCCCAATATTCCTCTCAAGCCTTCAACAACAGCTTCAGAACCTCACCCTTGAGTGGTGACTATCTTATTTCCATCATTTGCATCTCATCAGGCTCTAACTTACCCTATTTACATCTCACTTACAATCCTCCTGTCCTCCACCGAGAAAGAAGATGGTGCAAGTAAAACAGAATGGGTACCTGTGGGCTGTTGGCCATCTGAAACTGATTCTTCTCCACAACTTTTGTGGACATCCCACCACCCTCCTTGAACTTTCATTGGCAAAACTCCACATTGACAAACCACCACTTCAGGCCTTTAACCTTTACTTTGGAGGTGATGAGCACCAATAACTTTCATGCTTCTGGCAGGTCCCTTTGCACCCAGGGACAGACATGTCTCTCGTACATCAATGCTAGTTGTTTTCGCACTGTTAAGTTTCCCTTTTGAGCATCCCCTGGGATAGCATTAATCCTTTGAGAGGCAGCCCTTTGTGCAGCTTTTCCTGGCAAACCAAAGCACAATGAGAGAGAATGAACAAGTGAGCTGTCCTAAGGTCTCATGGAGTCATACAGGAAGGAAACAGACCCTTTGGTCCAACCAGTCCCTGCTGAACATAATCCCAAACTAAACCAGTCCCACCTTCCTGGCCCTGGCTCATATCCCTCCAATCCTTTCCTATTCATGTATCTATCCAAGAAGCTTTTAAACATTGTAATTTTACCTTTATTCATCACTTCCTCAGAAAGTTCATTCCTCACGCAAACCACCCTCTGTGTAAAAAATTTGCCTCATGTCTTTTTTAAAACTGTCACCTCTCACCTTAAAAATATGCACCCTAGTCTTGAAGTCCCCCATCTTAGGGAAAAGACAAATACTATCAACTCTATCTATACCTCTCATTATTTTATAAACTTCTATCAGGTCGCCTCTCAAAATCTTACACTCCAGTGATAAATGTCCCAGCCTCTCCAACCTTTCTTTATAACTCAAACCTTCCATACCTGGCAACATCCTGGTAAATCTCTTCTGACCCCTCTCCAGCTTGATAATATCCTTCCGACCAGAACTGGACACAGTATTCCAGAAGAGGCTTCACCAATGGCCTGTACAACTTCAACATAACTTCTCAACTCCAATACTCAAAGGACTGAGCAATGAAGGCAAGCGTACCAAAAGTCTTTTTAACTAACCTGTCTATATGTGTCATCTCGAATGGCAGCACCCTCCTTTAAAATGTTGATGATGAAAGTGAACCTCCTGCTGCAGCGTGGGACAATTACTGACTCCATTCTGTCACTCACAAATTGGGTGTGAATGTGGAACGATGTGTGCAGGCCAGGCCCTAGCACATTCTCTATGTATTTAGCCCTGGTATTCTCTACCTTCAAGTGCAATGTTTCGGCTGAAGTCCTCAATATCACAGTGCAATGATCCCTGATGTCTGAGGCTAGCTGCAGTTAAGGAGCTGGCAATTTGTTAGAGATGAGCAACACCCATATTATAACTCCTTTCATTTTTGGAATGTCTGAAGAGGCTGGTCGTCTTTCATCTGCTTAAACAGGTCTGAGTGTGACAATTATATCACAGCAGACATTTTAACAATGAGATGTAAAAATGTAATAACAAAAGTGAACATATATTTTTAAAAAGTGATAGAATGTTTACAGTCAAATTTCAGACATGCCACTGATGTGCCCTTGGTATTTCCTCCCGCTACATGGAAGTGTAGTTCTGCTTACACAGCTGGGGTGGAGGTAGCCTGTTCTGTGGTTGGCCCTATTGACTTGGAAGTTTTGGGTGGTTTTTGACAGCCGGTACCTTTGTAAGCCCATGCCTGCTTAGAATCTTCTGCCAGACACAGGCTCATCCTATTTATCCTGTACACTCATGCTGGAGCCAGCATGGTATTGAGAATAATAGTGGACACTTCCATCCTTCAACCCAGCTCACTGAGTGCCTGTAACAAAGCTGACTCATTTTCCTGCACCTAGCTCTGCAAGTTGACCATGTCATTAATGGCCAAGAACAGGAGCACATTACCAACTTGGGATGAGAGGTGCCCAGCCTTCATCCATCCTCTGAGTGTCAGAGATGTCAGGTGTTGCTTCCTCCGCCAGTGCAGAGATATTTCAGTGATGTGCCGGCATCACCTGGCCTCCCTGAGAGAAAGCAGCAATTTAGAGTGAGGTCAATTTGCCTTTTCCCCACTTTTGCCTCCCCACTGGTGGGCCCCATGAACCCCTGTGCAGGCCCGTGTTCAGAACCACTGAGTGTGCTAGCCCTGGTTCTCCATGGCAGTTACACCCTTGTCCATGTACAGAGTTAGACTCGGGCAGGCTGGAACCAACATGGTGGATTTCTTCATCCTTTCATCCGGCTCACCAGCTCCTCTGATAAGTCTGCCGACTGCTCCTGTGCCTGAGTGCGCATTTTGATGATGTCATTAATGGCCAAGACTACGGGATCATTTTCTAGCTGTGTGTGAGTTGGTGTCTGGTCTCCAGCAGTTCTCTGAGTGCCAGAGATCGGGGAAAATACCTTACTTAAGCCATCTGCAGAGACATGTCGGTGAGGTGCTCACCAGATTGTGATCCTGAGTCTATGTTAGTCCCTGCCGAGGTGAAAGTCTTTGAACTAGAGGAGGATGCAAGTGAAAGCCTTGCTGGAGCATCCTCTGAGCATTAAGTGGTTCCCTCCTCGCTGGTGGGGGGAGGTGGAAATCAGGGTCCATGGTGCTTACCTATATGTGGAAATTTTTGTGGGTAGCACTGGTTCCTGCATGAAAGAAATGAGGGAATTAGTTATCAAACATGGGCAAAACCTTGTGCAGATTAAGAAGGAGATAGCAGTTGATCAGTCATGAGAAAGCAACAAAGTACATGGAAGGTTATCGCGTTGGTAGCTCTTGGTGTCTC
Organism: Rhincodon typus; assembly: GCF_021869965.1. Lineage (NCBI taxonomy): Eukaryota > Metazoa > Chordata > Chondrichthyes > Orectolobiformes > Rhincodontidae > Rhincodon > Rhincodon typus. The sequence continues at coordinate 36,823,259 of NC_063338.1, forward strand.
TCCATTGTTACATGGGCAGTCCTGCTCCTTTCCAGCCAAATCCAGAATGTTCTCCTCATAGGGAGTGAGAAATCTGATGTCCACCTCATTCCCACCAGTCCTGCAACACTCAGCTCATTGAATAAAGGGAGGACATGAATATAATGGTAGTGCAGTTAATGATTTTACATGAGCATGAGAGGTGCTGAGGTGTTCACGGTGAGTGAGTAAGGAAGTGCAGACAGCATGGAATGGAGTGGAGGATGAGATGAGCAGGAGCCTTTGACTGGGCAAGATGTGTGCAGTACTGTATTCCACAAGTCTCGCTGAGATGCATGTGCTGTGGCAGAGTTAAAGTGAGTGCTGGCCCACTAAGTGAGGTGGCAGACAGAAGAAAGTAACACTTATTTTCTCAGACCACAGGAGATCATTGAGCTTCCTGCTAGCCTGCTGCACATGCCTTCTGACTCAGGGTACTGCACTAACCCGTGTTGTAATTTCTCTCCATGCTGATTAGATCTGGTGGTGTGGTCTCCTTTAGCAGTCACTAGGAAAAAGAATAGTCCTCCTCTTGACCACTCCATCCAACAATGCTCCGAGATCCCTGTCCTGGAACTGGAGAGCAAGCTTACCTTTCCTTTCTGATATTTTCAAACTTTAGAGTCAAGCTCTGTAGTTTGAGATGTAGTTTGTGGATTGCAGCATCTGAAATGATGCACAACCGACTTTTAAAAAAGTGTGCCAAAAGGTCTTGCCAACGGCAAACACTTCTGCCTCTCTGACCACGCGAATCCCTAAGAAATGTGCCGAATAGATCAATTCTATTCTTAATAAGATGAAAGGTCAACGATTGTCTGAGACGATTAACACCAGGATGCGGTGGACTGTGTTCCATGAAGCTCAGTCATCACCACACTATAACTGCAAATGGGAAAACTCAACCCCAAATCATAAAGGAAGGCGTGAGGAATTTCTGCTCTTATAAATAGTTATACTTCAAACTGTGCTTTAATTTCAAGCTAGAATGGAGTTGAGGTTCTATGTAGAGTGATAGAGTCATACAGCACAGAAACAGATCTTTCAGTCCAATCTGTCCATGCCAACCAAGTTTGCAAAACTAAATTAGTCCCATCTGGCCCATATCCCTCTAAACCTTTCTTAATCATGTACCTGTCCAAATGTCTTTCAAATGTTGTAACTGTACCTGCATCTACCAATTCCTCTGGCAGCTCTTTCCACATATAAACCACCCTCTGTGTGAAGAAATTGCCCCTCAGGTTCCTTTTAAACTTGTCTCCTCTCACCTTAAAATGATGCCTTCTAGTTTTGAACTCACCCAACCCAGGAGAAAAGACCTTTGCTATTCACCTTATCACGCACCTCATGGTTTTATAAACTTCTATATGGTTACTCCTCAACTTTCTTTGCTTCAGTGACAGACGTCCCAGCCTCTCCAGTCTCTCCTTATAACTCAAACTCTCCAGACTGGTAACATCCTTGTAAATCTTTTCTGCCCCTTCTCCAATTTAATAATATCCTTCCCAAAGCAGGGCTATCAGAACTGTACACACTACTCCAAAAGTGGCCTCACCAACATCCTGTACAACCACAACACGACGTCCGAACTCCTATAGTCAATGGTCTGAGCAATGAAGGCAAGCGTGCCAACTGCCTTCTTCACCACCCTGTCTACCTGTGACATAACTTTCAAGGAACTATGTACCTGAACCCCGAGGTCTCTCTGTTTGACAGCGCTCCTCAGGTGGTTTACCATTAACTGTGCATGTCCTGCCCTTGTTTGTCTTACAAAATGCAACATTTCACATTTATCCAAATTAAGTTTCATCTGCCATTCCTCGGCCCATTGGCCCAATTGATCAAGTCTTCCTCACTGTCTACTACACCACCAATTTTGGTGTCATCCGCAAACTTACTAACCATGGTTCCTAAATTCTCATCCAAATTGTTTACATAAATGACAAAAACAGTGGACCCAGCACCAAATCCTGTGGAACACTGCTGCTTATAGGCCTCCAGACGGCAAAGCAAACCTCCAACACCACCCTCTGTCTCCTGAAGAGTGGTCCAGACCCGAAACGTCAGCTCTCCTGCTCCTCTGATGCCGCCTGGCCTGCTGTGTTCATCCAGCTCCACACCTTGTTATCTCTTATCCACTGTCTCCTGCTGTCAACCTAATTTTGTACCTAGTTGGCAATCTCTCCCCGAATTCCATGTGATCCAAACTTACTAATCAGTCTACTATGTGGAACCTTGTCAAAGGCCTTGCTAAAGTCCATGTAAACAACATCTAACACTCTGTCCTCATCTATCTTCTTGGTCATATCCTCAAAAAACTCAATCAAGTTTGTGAGACACAATTTCCCATGCACAAAACCATTCCCACTATCTGTAATCAGTCCTTGCATCTCCAAAAGCATGTAGATTCTGCCTCTCAGAGTCCCCTTCAACAACATACCCACCACTGACATCAGACTCCCAGATAATTAATCAACATTTCTACCTGAATAGAAGACCCGTGTGAATTACATTGCCAAAGGGATTGGTTTTAGGAAGGGAGAAGGTCATGGGGAGCCTTTCTAGGATCAAATTGCTGGTCTCTCAGGATCTCCCTGAAGCTCACAGATACAGTCAGTGCAAGAATCTGAGGGGAGAGACATAAAGCAGAGAGACAAAAGCAACAAGTCTCTAATTTTCACCGTGCTCAAACCAGGGAGCTTATTCTCAGACTGGAATGACAACATCCATAAGGTTTAAATGAAGCCAGAAGATATGTCTAGTTTGGCCTAAGGGCAGAATTCCTAGGCTAACCCTCACTGTGGAAGTCTTTTCGGCATTGTAAGTTATCTGGCCAGGAAAGAAAAAAAAGCAAGTAAGTCCTCAGGAATTCAGAATTGTTTTGAATGCTTCTGGAGAATTAAGTGTCCACTTAAAGGACAAAGTACAATCATGGAGGGAGATTATCTGTTGTTCCAACAGTTAAACAGGGGATCTTTTTTGTATTTTAGAGTATAAAATATCCACTAAATATTTTTTAGGCAATGTTGCCTTTGGTTTATTTATTACAGTAAACCTTGTAATTTTAAAACTAAAACTTGGAATTTTGTCATTTTATCATTCCAGCCACTGGAAATTCAGATATCTTTTTTAAAAGTTATCAGTCTCTACAGGCATCATAACATTGGAGTTCCAAGTCATAAAGCAAATGATCAAACACATTAATTAAAAGGGTGGCACTCATGCAATAACTTTCTAGATTAGTCATTTGTAAAAAGCTGTTACTTTGAACCACTTCTTTGTGAAAAGCTAACAGTGTGCTTCTGTTTGTAGCATAATTGAGTTCTGTTCTCCCGTTGCTCTCATTGAGTAACTGATTAAATATAAGCAGGAGGAAGTGTTAATACAATGCTAAAAACAACGTGTGTCTTTAAATGGGGTAATCTTTTCATTATTTAACTGAAAATGATTTATCTTTACAAACATATACCCTCAAAATGAAATAAAATTCTGAAATATATTACACATTATGCTAATTGAGGTATCTCCAAATGACAATTAGTTTGGTCTGTTTATAACTTTGAAATCCTTTATTATAAAACTCAAAAAAATTCATCTTGATAAGATACAGCACAATCAAATTATCACAAATAAACTTCATTTTCATTTGTAACTTTCATTTGTTGAAATATATTTTAATTCTAAAGCCTCTGCAATTTTTTTTCCATCAAAATAATGTAACACTGTTGAGGTTGATTACCCTTCTGAGCAATCAATTGCATATTAAGTCAAACATTGCATTAAACACTTTTCATTTAATCCCATTGGCAGTATCTTTAAAATAAAATGTAATAATATTCATATTTTATGTCAGAAACTACAGTTTTGTTATTAATGTCTAATCTAAATTCTACCTTTGATATATGTCTGTCAAGTCATTCATTGTATATTTGTTCAATTAGCTCCAAAAATGAAAATTCAAAAACACAGTAATAGACAAAATCATGAAACACACACAGCACCAAACTGTGCTACCTACCCTCTTGATGTCTGCTGGAATGACACATTTTCTGGGTTGGGAACGCATTATATACATGTTCTTAGAGCAACTCTCCCCAGAGATGTAATAGTTAAATAGTTAATGAATAAGTTCTATTGACAGAAAAGCTTTAGATTTGTGTCAAACAAGTAAATCTTAACCTATAAAGCAGAGAACTTAAATTAGTTACAGCGTCATTAGGAAAGGCAGAGAATGAAGTCAGCCGAGAAAAGCAAAATATTGCTGATGCTGGAATTCTGAAATAAAACTGAAAATGCTGGAAAAAGAGCAAGTCAAGCAGCAAAAGTCTGATTTCGTATGTCTTTAACCATTCACTGATACTACTGTGATAGGTTTCTACGCTTGAACAAGATAGAATGGGCAATGGTCCTCCCTTTCTATTCTTGTGTCAATAAATACGTATGACCAGTTAGCAAGGAGAGAATCAAACACTGATATGGTGGAAGTCATTTTGATCATGGGAGATGGTGTGAAATAGGAAACAGTCACATTTCAATCAATGCATTTGTTTTATTTCAATTGGGCAGAACACAGGCGGGATTTCCAAACCTCCAAATTTGGTTTGGAGCCAGATTTAAAATCTGTTGTTGAACCATGTGCCAAACAGGTGGCCTGCTGCAGTTTGAAGGGGTGATGTGATTCCATGAGACTTCCAACACATTGGCAGAATTTGAGTTCTTTCATAGCTACAGTGGAAGCATTACTCCTTCTTCTACACATATTAAAATAGAAATATATCTTGAATCTTTCTCTTTTGGGTAGAAAGAACCTCCAGCAGTCTCTTTATGGATCACATTCATATGCTCAATAACAAACAATTTTCCTTCTGATTTTTATACCAGGGCAGGATTCAAATATACATATTTAAAGACTCTACTATCTGTTTCAAGCTGGCACTGTCAATAATTAAACCAATGAACCAATATGACATTTAGACACTAATGGTCTAGATGGGACGACAACGGTAGGCAACAAAAGATTCAAGACCTATTGTCCCTACTGGTACAAAATAGGGGTGGTTGAAGGTGGGCCTGGGGAGGTTTTATAGGTTGAGTAGAAAAGAAATTTAATGTTGATGTACTGCTAGCAATGCTATATTAATGATCAAAAATGTTATTTTTTTTTAGAAAAGGTAGCACAATAGCTTAGTTACAAGCACAATACCTAGCTTTTCATCAGGACAGTTTTGTTGCACAATGTTATAACATTTTTATTGAATCTGAAAGAGGCAATTTGTATGCTTCCATAGGAATTGTTTTTTTGACAACAATCCACAACTGTCTGCATGTCTTTCTGTTACACTAATCCTTTTTCTTTCTCTCTCTCTACTGTCCTATGCTTTAACCTAAATCTATTCAAATTTGTCAAAACAGGTAACAATCCATCTGCTTTCTCCTCTGTCCACTGTCACTATTTCTTTGGAGCAGATTTCAAACTCAGATTAAATTCTTAGCAGAATCCCCTTTGGTGTACAGATATCCCACTTGACCAAGGACAATGGAAAGCCATTCTAATTTTAACCAACTGGCCTTGTTTACGTTTCAGCCAGAATAGACGTAAAGGAATTGCAGAGTGGCTGCTAACAGCCAAGATCAGGACACCCATGCTCTTGCTTTCAGCTGATATTTCTAAAGCCATTAGCTCCCTATTTCTCCAAAGTTCTAATGATTCTTCAAAGTTGCACACCACCTCAAGGGATGTGATAGTTATTCCACTGTGGCACCAATGAATTATTCCTTTACTGTTGCAATGGACCTACACTTGACAGCTGGAATTCTGTCACTTCTTTCATCTTGTATCTCTGGGATTGCAGCAAAATTGGAGGGATGGGATTAAGTCCAAAACCACAAGTACTGTGGCCAAAGCAAGAAATTCAAGATCCCATTTGTACTATTGCAAAGTGCCAGTAAAACAGAATCAGAGTCAGCCTACAGTCTGTTAGGAAAGGTAAGACAGAAGTAAGACATGAGCAGCAATGTGCTTAGAACATTATGAATGGGAATGTGAATAATTTGGCTGTTTTAACTCTCAAGATTAGTAACTTTGCAAATTTTCAGTTGGGGCTTTTTGTTTATCTCGACCATTTCCTCAAGTTGTTAAGGGTCTTGTTTTTAGCCTTTTCATTCAAAGCACTTACAATCAGTATTTCAATAGAATTGGATCTGGCTTTTAGCCTGCCACTCTAATGTTGTATCCTTATTACTTCTTTGCTGAAAAATTCAGCCACTCCTCTGTCATTCAATGCAGCTGGTTTTGGTTTACTGGTTTTTCTGCTTTCTTGTATCAGATGAAGCAATTTCTGATTTTTCAAATTCTGCCACTTGCAGAAAATGTCAGCTACCATTTCTCACCATGACTGAGCAGCTGACCCAAGACGGACAAAGCCACAGCTGACATTCTTGACAATACAAACTTCAATGACCTTACTTTGTAATAGAAGCTGATGCGGCACCAGAATGGCAGTGAGAGGAATATGAAAATGCCTCCAGAAAACATTGTGATTGGGTGTCTAGCATTCAGATAATCCCTCCCATCTCTACGTGAGAAAATTCATAAATATCAACAGACTATGCTAGCACATTTTAGTCTTGCCCTGAAATATCAATTTAGATTATTTATTTCTGGATTCTGGTTTATTGTTCTCTTTTTGAATATTTTGTGAACTAAAAATTGAGTTTTAGGTTGAACTTGGAAAAACTCGTATTGTCGTGACTCAGTTAGGAACAGTGCAATGGTATTTGAGTTCCACTGTTCCACAAGCCATCACAAATTTGTACCTACGCAATTAAACTACCAAGATGATCAATTTGTCCGACAGACTGCTATTCAGGACAAGAGTAATTCATATCATGTTTCAGCATCAATATGACAATGTGTTATTCATTGTAAGCAAACTTATTATTTAACAAATGGTGAAAAATTATTATTTGGTACTGCTATACAACTTAAGCTTCAGCCTTTTAAAACCCCAAAACTACATACATTCGCAAGTATAACAAAGACAAATGGTTTGACATAACTATTATGGATAGAAAAATATAGACAGAAAAACAAATTCTGCAGTTCAAGAGTCCAGACCAGAAGACAGGGTGCGTTGTTTTTCACAGTTTTTTAAAAAACGTTAGTGACGATGACACAATATTGTCAGCAGAGCAAAGGATGATCATTGATTCATTAGCCGATTGTTTGGATCAAGTCTTCAAGCATTGTCTTCCCATTCACTCAACAAAAGGTGGTGAGTAAAAACCAAAAGAACTGCAGATGCTGTAGATCAGGAACAAAAACAGAAGTTGCTGGAAAAGCTCAGCAGCTCTGGCAGCATCTGTGAAGAAAAAATTAGAGTTAATGTTTCGGGTCCGATGACCCTACCTCAGAACTGATGATAGCTGGGAAAACATCACTTTATATGCAGAAAATGGGAAGGGGGATGGGGTAGGGAGTAAACAATAGGATAGAGCCCAGAGAGAGAGAAGAGCAGAGATAGTAGGAACTGCCAATGCTGGAGAATCTGAGATAACAAAATAACAGCAGGAAAGCTGACGTTTCGGGCCTAGACCCTTCTTCAGAAAAAGGGTCTAGACCCGAAACGTCAGCTTTTCTGCTCCTCTGATGCTGCTTGGCCTGCTGTGTTCATCCAGCTCTACACCTTGTTATCTCAGAGAGAAGAGCAGTTAGATAGACAAAGTAGTTGATAACAATCTGGCAGGGAGGGTGAATAGCTGTTAATGGGGATTGTTAGTGACTAACAATAGGTAGTGTGTAATGGCAGGCTATGTGATAACAAGGCCTGGGGTGTGGGGCATGAGGTTAGGACATGGGAAAGTTTAGGCCCTAAAATTATTGAACTTAATATTGAGTCCGGAGTGCTGCAGGGTTCCCAAGTGGAAAATGAGGTGTTGTTCTTCCAGTTTGCATTGAGCTCGCTGGAACACTGCAGCAAGCCAGAGACAGAGATGTTGGTCAGGGAACAGGGTGTTGTGTTAAAGTGGCATGCGACAGATAGCTCAGGGTCAATTTTGCGAGCAGAACGTTATGTCCTGCGAAGCGGTCACGCAGTCTATCTTTCATTTCCCCAATGTACAGGAGACCACATTGTGAGCAGCGAATGCAGTAGACTAGATTCTGGGAAGTGCAGGTGAAGTGTTGCTTCACCTGGAAGGTATGTTGGGCCCTTGGATACTGGGGAGGGAGGAGGTAAATGGGCAGGTGTTGCACCTTTGCCAGTTGTAGGAGAAGCTGCCGTGGCACTGTGGGGGAGTGTGTTGAGGGTGAAGGAAGAGTGGACTAGGGTTTCCTGGAGGTAACGGTTCCTACAGAAGGAGGAGAAGAGAGGGGAGGGGATATGTGTCTGGTGGTGGCATCTTGCTGGAGGTGGCGGAAATAATGTCTGATGATCTTCTGGATGTGGATGCTGGTGGGATGGTAGGTAAGGAGAAGGGTACATCATACAATCCCACTTGAACATTAAGTTGCAAAAAAAAATCTTCTGGTACTTTTAGCAAAATAACTGTGTCCAAAATCCATTTTCCAGTTTATACTCAAAAACAAATAAGGTATTTATTGTCTCTTATGCTACAAATTCAGTTTGGACAGGAGACGTGTTAACGTTTTTCAGCTTTTAGTCATCCAGGACACCGGTCTGAAATGTGCCATTAGGTCGACTGCATCTGTAAATTGAGTCCTTTGTACCTTCTTCAGATCTCTGTGAATTTGGTTATCAGTTGACTGTAGCATTGCACATGCTGCAGTCAAATGTTTATGGTAAACATTAGCTGTCAGCAAAAGGAAACTTTAAGCATTTATTATTTACCCAAATACTCCTCCTGCCTCTGGATGAAAACTGTGAGCAGCTGTCTCCATGAAAAAAATCCAAAGTTTCTCCTCATCCTTCAAAGTCCTTGAATGTGTTGTTGTATCCCAAATTCATGCCCACCATTCCTGGAACTCCATTGAATCCTAATGAAATTTCCTCTCTTCCTGTAGTACTGAAATAATGTGGAAACATCAAAAATGGAAGCAGGAGTAGACCATTCAGCCTTGGAGCCTGCTCTGCCATTCATTATAATCATGGCTGATCATGCAACTCAATAGCCTGTTCCTGCTTTTCCCCCGATAGAGAACATAGAACATAGAATAGTACAGCACAGTACAGGTCCTTCGGTCCACGATGTTGTGCTGACCTATTATCCTACTCTAAGATCAAACTACCCTGCATACCCTACATTTTACTATCATCCATGTGCCTATCCAAGAGTCGCTTATATGTCCCTAAAGTATCTGACTCCACTACCACCATCAGCAGCACATTCCACACGCCCACCACTCTCTGTGTAAAAAAGCCTACTTCTGACATCTCCCCCATACCTTCCTCCAATCACCTTAAAATTATACCCCCTCATAATAGTCATTTCCGCCTTGGGAAAAAGTCTCTGGCTATCCACACTATCTATGCCTCTCATCATCTTGTACACCTCTATCAAGTCATATCATACCTCTATCATATCCTTTGATCCCTTTAGTGCCAAGTGCTATACCAACTCCTTCTTGAAATTATACAATGTTTTGGCCTCTACCGCCTTCTGTGATAGCAAACTCCACAAGCTCACCACTCTCTGGATGAAGAAATTTCTCCTCCTCTCAGTCCTAAATGGTTTACCCCATATCCTTAGATTGTGACCACTGGTTCTGGCATGAGAAACATCCTTCCTACATTACCCTGTCTAGTCCTGTTACAATTTTATAGGTTTCTGTGACATTCCCCCTTATTTGTCTGAACTCTAGTGACTGAAATCCTAACCGATTCAACCTCTCCTCGTGCATCAATCCCGCCATCCCAAGAATCGGTCTGGTAAAACTTCACTGCACTCCCTCTATAGCAAGAACATCCTTCCTCAGATAAGGAGCCCAAAACTGCACCCAGTATTCCAGGTGTGGTCTCACTAATACCTGTACAATTGCAGCAAGTCATCCTTGCTCCTGTGCTCAAATCCTCTCACTATGAAGGGCAACGCACCATTTGCCTTCTTCACTGCCTACTGCATCTCTGCACTTACCATCAGCAACTGACGTATCAGGACAATGTATCTCTCTCAATTTATAGCCATTCAAATATTAATCCACCCTCCTGTTTTTGCTACCAAAGCAAGTAACCTCACGTTTATCCTCATTATGTTGTATCTGCCATGCATTTGCCCATCCAGTAAGCTTGTCCAAATCACATTGAAGATCTCTACATTGTCCTCATAACTTACCCTCTGACTCAGATTTGTGTCATCTGTAAATTTGGAAATATTATATTTAGTTCCCCCATTCAAATCATTAGCATACATTTTGAATAGCTGTTGTCCTAGCACTGATTCCTGCTCTGCACCACTAATCCCTGCTCACAATTCAGTAAAAAGACCAGTTTATTCCTACTGAGACAACACAGTGTAGAGCTGGATGAACATAGCAGGCCAAGCAGCATCAGAGGAGTAGGAAAGCTGACGTTTTGGGTCGAGACTCCTCTTCCTGCTCCTCTGATGCTGCTTGGCCTGCTGTGTTCATCCAGCTCTACACCATGTTATCTCAGATTCTCCAGCATCGGCAGTTCCTACTATCTCTGTAACAGTTTATTCCTGCTCTTTGTTTCCTATTTGTTAACAGTTCTCTGTCCATCTCAATACATGACCCCCCCAATTCCATGCGTTTTAATTTTAATCTCTTACGTGGGACTTTGTCAAAAGTCCCTTGAAAGTCCAAATAAACCAGATGCACTGGTTCCCATTAATTAACTCTACTAGTTACACACTCAAGGAATTCCAGTAGATTTGTCAAGCATGATTACTTTTTGTAAATCCATGCTGATTCTATTTTCTGAAGGATTACCGTAGTCCTTGATATCACTGGGCCTCGTGGCAAAAATCCCCTCAAAAAACACACCTGCCACTTACTGTAAAAAACATAAGATTCAGCCCTTTGTTTCTCTCTCCATGGATGTTGTCAAACTTCTGAGCTTCTCCAGCATTTTCTGTTTTTAGTTCAGCACTAAACCTTATTAACAATGTGCACACATGCATTTTTAAAGTAATAGAGAACATTAAACCAGAAGGCAGTGGAGACAGAACAGGAAACTGGCAGATGCATCTGCCAACTAATTTTAACTGCCCAGCCAGCCAAACAGGCAGAATTAAACTTATTCCTCATGCTTTTAAGAGCATATAAAGTACAATGTTAAACTCACTAAATGAGGTAGTGGCAGGAGGCTGAAATGTTCATGAGCTTATGTTCTCTCTAAGGCAAGCAATATGCAGAAATGGGAAATTCTATGCACTTTTACATAATTGTACATAATTAATGCACATAAATTATGATCTGCACTGCAAAGTTCATCTCATTAGCATATATTTTGGCACATGATAAACAGACCCTTAAAATAAAAATGTTTATTTGAGTATCATTTTTTAAGGTTTGTCTTTTAAGAATGTTATTCAGATAAAATAATCAATTATCAAGGAGCACAGTATACTAACAGAAAGCAACTTCATGTTCATTAGGAACACACATCCTATTAATTATCAGGTTGTTAAAAAAAGAAAGTTATTCCAACTCGCAATTTTACACTACTGTAACAAGATGTATCTACCCATAGATTAACAGGCAGAGGTATACCAGTTGGTGATTATAAATCAGCATTTTCAGAATGGTCTCCCAAAGATCATACATACTAAAAAGATGGTCTATGTACAATTTACTTAAAAATACAATTAAAAACACCCATTTAGATCATACTAAGAATATAAATCCACTGAGCAAAATTAGGCTAAATTGGATAATATTTGAGTGAAAATGCAGAAGTCATTATATTAATATTGGAATTTTAAAAATGGAAGTAGGCTTGTTACAGTTGGTTCAATAAGTGTCTCAACATTTAATCCAATTAAAGCTGCGATAAAACTGTTCAAAAGAACTGGTCCCTCACTAATTTGGATCTTGTTTAATATAGAAGCATAGAAGATAGGAGCAGGGATAGGCCATTCAACCCCTCAAGCCTGCTTTGCCATTTATCATGATCATGCTGATCAGCAAGCTCAATATCCTAATTCTGCCCCGCCCCCCCCAGCTCCCCATATCTCTTGGTCCCTTTAGCCACAAGATATATAACTACCTCCTTCTTGAAAATAGAAAATGTTTTGGCCTCAACCACTTTCTGTGGTGGAGAATCTTACAGGCTCACCACTCTCTGGATGAAGATAATCTGCCTCATCTCAGTTCTAAATGGCCTATCCCGTATCTTTAGATTGTGACCCCTAGTTCAGGGCCTCCTAGTCCATCAAGAACATCCTTCCTACATTTATCGTGTCTAGTCCTGTTAAAATTTTATAGGTTTCTAAAGAGTTCTCCCCTCATTCTTCTAAACTCCAGCGAATATAGTCTTAACCGATCAGTCTCTCTTTAAATGTCAGCCCTGCCACCCCAGGAATCAGCTAAATCCCAATCTGGTAAATCTTTGTTGCACTCCCTTTTTGTTGCACTCTCTCCATTGCCTAACACCTTTTCACTGATAGGCAGATCAAAACTGCATACAATACTCCAGATGTGAATTCATCAAGGCTCCGTACAATTGCAATAAGACATCCCGGTTCCTGTTAATTGAATCCTCTCACTGTGAAGGCCAATGTACTCTATACTTCACCACTGCCTGCTGCTCTTGTATGCTTACTGTTAGCAACCAGTGTATAAGGACACCCAGGTCTCATTGCATCTTCCCTTTTCCCAACCTATCACCATTCAGATAGTAATCTGCCTTCCTGTTTTTGCTGCCAAAGTGAATAACCTCACATTTTATCAACATTATACTTCATCTGCTATATATTTTCCACTAACTCAACCTGTTCAAATCACACTAAAGCATCTCTGCATTCTCCTCACAGTTCCCCCTCCCACCCAGTTTGAAAATCAACCAAAAGTGCTTAAAAGAGCTTGTTATATGGAGGGTGTTGATCATTGGCTGTCTGAGTATATTTAAATCATTTTGACTGAAACAGTCTTTTAATGCAAGCATGTAAAGACTGGTTGCAACTTAGGGCAGGAATTGGAACTGTAAGACCAAAACCGATTCAAGGACCCACTAGTTTTAACTCCCAGGGCTCATTTACTTTCCCTGACTCTGAATCCAACCTGAAGCTGGTTGGGAAATCATTACCACTAGTATGCAGGAATCAGAATTGGGGGTGGGTCATACCTCCAATTAACTGGGAAAAAAAAATGTTCATACTATTGCAAAAATTTTACCTCAGTTTAATGAGTACTTTATTTGAAAATCTCAAACAAACATTTTAAAATTGTTATTTTAATTAAAGTGTTTACCGAAAGCACAAATAATATCCAGAACTAATCCAATTGGAAGAACGTGGTAACTAAATCTGTGACATAAGCAATCCACAAGAAATATTCTTGCTGCATAAATGCTGTATTAATTGCTTTGAGTTAGGTGTACAGATCCATTTTGGGCAATCCAAGCAGGCAAGAATTCTTGATCTAATACAGTTTCTTCTAATGGCCTAAAATCTTTACAGGGTTTGTACTTTATCAGTTAAATTACAACACTCTGCTATAAACTCTTGCCACCATTGAGAAGTTAATTAACTGATCACTCTCCAGGATAGCCATTAGCAAAATAAAACTGATGCGATAGCTTATACTTCTTTGTATTGCCTAAAGGCTACAAGCAATTGATTTAGCCAGTGCAAATTCATGTAATGACTATTAGATTTTCCTGTTGAATTTAAATATTGAAAGACAATGTATCAGCTTGGTTTAATTTGTGGTAAATAACTCTCTCAATTACCACTGGAATGGGTAACGTACAGCACATTCTTCAAGACCATCTGATAGTTGAAATGTTATAACACTATATAATAATGTAAACACAGTAACTTCTGCAGGTAGGAACAAAGCATCAGTCCAATTAATATGAGGTTTATGCTCACCCCATTATTACCTCTATCTTCTACAATCTCCCATCAGCCTCTCTTATGTCTATTTGTTATGATAAACTGTGAACATGTGTGACCAAGCTAAACCAAATAGATCTGGAGACAGTGAGAGTGGTGTGGCTTTGTTAGTGAGCTGGCCAGTGAAGATAAGGGAGGAGGATGTGGAGAGAACGAGGCTGGAGATGTTAAGTTGGAAATGTCTGATAGACACTATCGTGCACAGAGGACAAGGCACTTGAACTCTTGTCATCAAGAGAACATTTTAAAGGGGTCAAGTGCTTTTTAATAGACCATGGTTTTGTTTGCTTTGAAAGGTTGAGACTTCAAGTGCACACCATGAATGGAAAATCAGAGATGGAAGAATAGTTTGAATTGTTTCCTTGTCTATAGCAGCTTCCTCCATCAACTTTACTATAAATAAACCTTAATAACATTGCACCAATCATATCCTAATTGCACTAGCAATAACAAAAAATAGCTTGATTTAACTGCTGGTGTCCTGTTGCAAATAACACAACTGCTCTGATTTGGGTGAGCGCTGAAGAAGCTTGATGAAAATGAGAAGAATGTAGATGCATGGAAGGCATGTGTGTGATTTTTCTTTGTACAAAATGTCCATTTTGTTTTGCTGATTTCATTATTTTTACTCAATCGGTCAGGAACACATGAAGTGCTGGGTTTATTTATTGTGGTTCTCAAAAGTTAAAAATAATCACACTTCTAGTCACAAAATGCTGGAGCATTCTTGAAATCTATTTCACAGATCACATCATGTACTACAGACTGATACATTACTGGTCAGCACAAGGGTGCAATACAGCAATGATTGGAACACCATGGATATACATACTGTTATGAACAAAGTGGGAGGAATAAACTGTCTTTCTGAAGTCCCATTAATCCACTAGTCAGACCATAAGTTTAATTAAGAAAATGCAGCTAAGTAACAATACGGCCAATTGTATGTGTTATACAATCCATTTCAGAGTACAAATAACAGAGATGGGCAATAATTGCTGGCTCAACTAGTGCTGCACATATCATATGGATGAATAAAAAAGTTTCTTTAATAAACAATGAAATTATGATTTATTATTAAATAACTTATTTAATAAAAATGTGTAAATCTCATTAACACACATTTTGAATAATGACGGTAAAAATACATATTTTAAATAATGTAACACGTGCACACATACAGATTAAAGGAAAATTAATGTATCGTTTTCTCCAGAGATCAAAAAAAACCTTATCCACTTAATTGTTAATTGTTAGTTCATGAAGAAAGTAGGATAAGATATGAAATGTTCCAGAGGCTTGTAGGTTGGCATCTCGGCACATGTATATGAGAGTCACTAGACACAGATAACTGTCACTAGACAAATGTGGTTGTCACTGAGATCTCTTCATAAGGAGTTCAGTCAGGAGATATCTTCCAGCAGCTTCTAGGAGACTAGCTGCATCTGTTTCTTCTGCTGTCACACTGGAATCTCTGAAGACGTATCAAAATGAGTGCAAGAGAATGAGTTGGGTGAATTCTCTCAAATGCTACGAACTGAACCAAATAACCACACCTCCTGACAGCCATAAACTCAGATATGTGACTTCCAGTAAACATGTTCAAGTAGTTACCTCGAGACCAACAAGAGGGATAAACACATTTGGCCTCATCTTCACCAATCTATCTGCCACAGACACATATGTCTACAACACTATCAGTAGGAGTGATCTAGTGGAGACTAAGTTCCATCTTCAGATTAGGATACAGTCTATCATACTGTGTGACACAACCACCATGCAAAATGGGATAGAATTCAAACAGATCTAGCAACTCAAGACAGGGCATCCATGAGATGCTGTGGGTCATTGATAGCAATGGAATTATACTCAAACATATCCTGGTTTTACCATAGTTTATGATTGCAATCATGCCTGGTTAAATGAAAAGTGCAGGAGGGCGTGCCAAGAGGCATACCAAACACTCACAAAAATGCAGTGTCAACTTGGTGAAGCTACAACACAAGGCTATTTGCTTCCAAACAGCAGAAGCAGCAAGTAGACAGTGCTAAACAATCCCCCAAAAACAGATCAGATTTAAGCTCTGCAATCCTGCCATATCTCTTCATGAATGGTGGTGGATAATTAAACAGCTCACTTGAAGAGGAGGTTCCACAAATATCTCCATCTTCAATGATGGAGGAGTCCAGCACATCACTGCAATAGACAAGGTTGACACATTCACAATTATCTTCAGCCAAAGTGCCAAGTGCATGATCCAACTGGACCTCCTCCAGAGGTCCCCAGCATCACAAAGGTCAGTTTTCAGCCAATTCAATTCACTCCATGTGATAGCACGAAACAGCTGAATGCATCAGATACAGCAAAGGCTATGGATCCTGACACAATTCCAGCAATAGTATTGAAAACCAGTGTTCCAGAACATGATGCATCTCAGGTCAAGCTGTTTCAGGACAACTACAATGCTGGCATTTACCCGACAATGCGAAAAATTGCCCAGATACGTCCTGCACATAAAAAGCAGGACAAATCCAACATGGCCAACTATCGCCCCATCAGTCTACTCGCAATCATCAGTAAAGTGATGGAAAGTGTCATCAAAATTCCAACAAGCAGCTCCTGCTCAGCAATAACCTGCTCAGTGATGCCCAGTTTTGGTTCCGCCAGGAGACTCAACTCCTGACCTGGGTTCAATCATGTACAAAAAAGCTGAACTCCAAATGTTAGGTCAGAGTGACTTAACATCTAGTCCACATTTACTAAGTGTGAAATTTTAACGTCTAGGAGTCCTAGCAAAACTGGAGTCAATGGGAATTAGCAGTAAAATATTTTGCTGGTTAGAATCATAGTTGGTACAAAGGACAATGGTTTTGGTTGTTGGAATTCAGGCATCCAAGCTCCAGGACATCATTATAGGATACTGTCCTAGGCCCAAACATCTTCAGCTGCTTCATCATTGACTTTCTCTCTATAATATCAGAATGAGAATGTTCACTGATTACTGTACAATATTCAGCACCGTTCACCATTACTCAGGTACTGAAGCAGTCCATGTCCAAAGAATTAATCAAAAAATACCAAACAACTGTAGATGCTGGAAATCTGAAACAAAAACAGAAATTGCTGGAGGAACTCAGCATGTCTGGCAGCATCTGTGGAGAGAAAGCAGAGTTAATGCTTCAGGTCCAGTGACCCTTCTTTATTCATTAACTCTGCTTTTCTCCCCAGATACTGCCAGGCCTTCTGAGTTTCTCCAGCTATTTCTGTTTTTGTTTCCAAAGAAGTAATACTTGGTTTTCAAGAAGCATGTAATGCTGTTGTGTGGTTAGGAATGTGGAAGCTCTTCACAGCCAACACCAAACTGATGAGATATCCACTCTGACTTCCATGTTAAAAATTCTTGACATCTATCTAGTTCACAGCAGATGGTAGGATAAAAGCTGCAAATTAATGAGGCAAGATGTGCAGTTCATGAGGTCATTAACAATCAATTTTCCCCTAAATAAGCAACTTGCTGGTCCCCATTGAGAATCTTGTCTCAACTTTGAAGGAACTTTGTTAAAAGATGCAATGAGTCGCTCCTAATGTCAAGGTACACTTTGCTGGGCTACTTGCTTGATTCTACCATGTTTCTATCCATAGCCCGCATCATTGTGACCCCTATAAGATCTGCTCTAGATGTGGAATCAATCTGGGTGGAGCTAGGAAACAACAAGGACAGAAAACATCAGTGAGAGCTGTCCAAAGCCCTGCAAACAGACATGACAAGTAGGGGGTGACAATAAATAAAATGATGCTTTTAAGGGAGGTAATGGCCCTGTGGTGTTATCACTGGACTGTTAATCCAGAGACCCAGGTAATGTTCTGCAGACCCCAGTTCAAATCCCACCACAGCAGAATTTGAATTCAATGAAACAAGTCTAGAATTAAGAGTCTAATGTTGACCATGATTTGATTGTTGGGGAAAAATCCATTCACTAATGTCTTTCAGAGGTAGAAACTACCATCCTTATCTGATCTGGCCTATATTATGACTTCAGACCCAATGTGGTTCACTCTTAACTGCCCTTGGGGCAATTAATGCTGGTCTAGTCAATGACTCCCTCAGCCTGTGAATGAATAATTTTTATAAATTAAACAGGAAATTAAAGAAGCACACAATAAGAGTATTACCGTAATCATCGATGAGTTTAATCTAAATATAGACTGCATAAGCTACACAAGAATAATATTCAAGAAAGAGGGGTTAATTAATAATCTCGTTGTAAAAGGTCTTCGGGAAAAAGTGATCATAACATGATGATAATTCTTCATTGGGAGAGAAAGTGAAGCAATTCAATCTCAAACTTGAGTCTTATATCTAAACAAAGGAACTACAAAGGTATAGTGTTGAGTTGGCTCCAATCGACTGGGTTATTTGATTAAAAGGCATGACAGTAGATACACAACAGATTATATTTGAAGAACAAATGCATGCACGTCTCAGGATACATATTAGGTCATTGGGACCAAGATAAGGAGAAATTTCTTCATTTAGTGGGCAGTGAAACTGGAATTTTCTACTCCAGAAGTTTCTCAAGGCAAAATCACTGGATATATTTAACAAAGAAATAAGGAGATTTCTAGGGGCTAAATGTTTCAAGAGTAACGCGAGAAAGTGGGAATATGGTGTTCTATAGAAGATCAGCCATGATCATGTCGAATGGCGAAGCAAGCTTGGTGGGCCGAATGCCTGCTCCTGCTCCTAATTTATATGTTTCTATATTTCTGACAGAACATCACTGGAGTTGCCAACCAGGCTGAGATGTTTGGTTTCCATGTTTACAATGCCACTTTATGCTTATTAGATATTACCAGTATACAAGGATATATATTGCAGTGTAATGCTTTTCCTAATTTGCTGTTTTTTCGGTTCTTGTTGCTGTTTTAGAGGTTACTATTGTTTTTTTCTTTTTATATATTTTGCTTTTAAAAATAAATAACTGAGTAGTGCCTCTACGTGGCATCACACCAGAAAAGGTATCAGAGTGATGTTACACTCATTTTTCATCTGTTTCTGTGCCATTTACAAAAATAAAACAAAATGGCAAAATGGACCAGTGATGTGCACAGGTAGGGATTCTAGAAGATGTTTTTTCCAGTGTTTTGGACTGTAATTTGCTGTAGGAGCATTTCACTGCAGCTGGTGCTGAGTGCTTTGTGAGTGCCTGCCATGGGCTGAGGCAATCATTGGAGAAGAAGAGGCTGCCATGTCTGACAGGGAACCAGCATTCTCATCACCATCACCTTCCTTAATTCCTCTGGCACACGGCCTCCCGGCGTGGCATGACGTTCTCTCGGCCCAGCTCTGCGGTCTTTTGGCAGTATGTGGCAGTTTCTTGGACTCTCGTGGTCTCCCGGTCTCGAGATGATTCCAGAGCAATCTCCCGGCCTCATGAACCTCGACGTGAAGCCCAGCATAGTCTGGAGGCAAGGTCCAGTGCGGACTGGAGACTAGGTGCCCGCATGGTCTGGGTTGGAAGACCGTTGTTCTGAACTTTTATTTCTGCAATGCTGGACTTTTTATTTCCCTATTTTCTAAGATCTTGTAACTGAAAAAGCAGTGATGGCACTGTAAGTGGCAATTTATAAACTTTTTACTGTTCTCATGTGACAATAAAGCCAATTCTAATTCTAATTCAAATTCTAATCCTATTGAAAAGGGTGCAGCTGCCTCTGGAGGTATTCCCACTGGCACCTCTACGATGAAGGCAGCCACCACATGTGCCCCAGCCAGAAAGAAACACAGCAAGCAGGCAGTCTCCACTTCCTTCGAGGCCATGCAGGGAGAACCATATAGAAATGGCCAAGAGCGTGTTGTTTAGGGTACTGAGTGGTATACAGGGATTTATTTGTGAATGTGCACTTTGCAGCTTTTTTAATACCACTGCAAATGGTGGGCCATGATTCCAGACATGCAGACTTCCATTCCTTAATGATTTCATAGAATCATAGAATCCCTACAGTGTGGAATTATTCTTTAATCAGTGCAAAGGAAGCATTAATTAGTCAAGGAAAGACATAATCTTTCAATAGTGACAGGAAATACAAGCGGCACGGTGGCTTAGTGGTTAGCACTGCTACCCGCGCCAGGGATCTGGGTTTGATTCCACCCTTGGGCAACTGTGTGAAGTTTACACATTCTCCCCGTGTCTGTGTGGGTTTCCTCGGGGTACTCCAGTTTCATCTCATGGTCTAAAGATGTGCAGGTGTGGTGGATTGCACCATGCTAAATTGCCTACAGTGCCCACGGATGTGCAGGCTAAGTGGATTAGCCATGGGAAATGCAGGGTTACAGGGTTACGATGGGGGATGCAGGTGGGTGAGATGATCTTCAGAGGGTTGGTGTGGACCTAATGGGCTGAATAGCCTGCTGCCACACTGTAGGGATTCTATGAGTCTATGAAGTCATTGAAGAGCTGAGAACCACGCATTGGTAAAAGAAGATCTGCTTAAGATCATGTCTTCAATGGATGTGTTCTCCCAGATAGAACAAAGTGTATTCCACAGCATGTAACCCTACATGGCTGAGAGGTGGGCAGGTGAAATGTGCCTGCATCAGATGTTCTCTGGCATTAAAGCACCAAAACTACATCTCTGGCAGGAGCAAATTACTGCAGATGCTGGAATCTGCACTGGAAACAACAAATGCTGGAGATCACTGCAGGTCAGACAGCATCCAGGGAGAGACAGCAAGCTTTCATTTCAAGTCCAGATGACTCTTCATCAGAGTTGAAGTGAAGTGTGAATGGGGCAGCATTTATGCTATAGTTGGGGGAAGGTGGTGTGTGGCAGTGTTGACGTGTAGAGTGCTGATGGAGAAAAGATGTCGATAGCTCAGATGAAGTGATCGGAATGTGAACTATCTGAACTATCAACATCTTTTCTTCATCAGCATTCTACATGCCACCACCGCCACATTCCCCCCCACCACAACTATAGCATAGGTGCTGCCCCCTCCACACTTCATTTCAGCTCTGATGAAGAGTCATCTAGACTTGAAACGTTAGCTTGCTCTCTATCCATGGATGCTGTCTGACCCACTGTAATCTCCAGCATTTATTGTTTTCAGTACACCTGTGGAAGCCTGAAAGCTCACTTGCTGGTGGTCTTTGAGATCAAATATTTTCAGTTATAATGAATCTGTGGCTCTGTATCAGGTTCTTGTAGAGGTTGAATAGCCATCTCTTCAAGGGATATCCTTTGACCCCCTAGAATGCTACCACATAGCTTGTGGGATAGAATGAAAAGGTGCAACACCCTGGCTGTAAAAGGATGAAGGAATTACGGTTCCAGACTAGGTGAACATTGAAGGAGTGAAAGCTCTTCCTGATGATGAATCTGACTGGTCACTCACTTGGTGTCTCGATGGCTACATGAGTTCAATTGATAATGTCCTGTACTTTCAGGAATCCAGCAATGGAGGGATAATTTCATGCCCCTTTGTGCCTGAGCTGCAGAGGTTTGAGGAAGTAATTTCATAATTTAAGTCTAGTCAGTCTAAGGTCTGGCCACCAATGGCGGAGCAAATGGTGAATAGCAGAGTTACTTAAGAGTCAGAGGAGACCAGAGATCTTGGAGAGCTGTAGAGCTGGAGATGCTTGGAGGCAAGGCCAAGGAGGCAGACATTGTTTTACTAAATGGAACGATGAAAGCTTTAGCTAATTTAATCAAAATTAATTCTTTCTTCAAATCATTCTGATGCCATAAAGATGCAATCGAAGACACATAAAGTATATTATAGGCATCCAGAAGAAATTGTTTTTAAATCATTGAAAAATGTTGCCACATGACAGCAGAAAGATAACTTTGTGTGCTTCTGCACTTACACTTCAGACATAAACTGATGTTAATTCAGGATATTTCCACGAGCTGCACTTTTGCATGGCTTGGCAAAGGATTATGTCAAAACTTTTGATGTAACATTAAGTCAGAAATAGCCCAAAAGCCAATTAATTTTTTTTTCTTTAGCAATGAAATCACCATTTTAATATTTATGCCATTTGTCAGTCACAAATTTACAGGAAATTACAGTCCATAAAGTGAAAAACCAGATAGGGAGAAACAGAGGAGAAAAGAGAGAAATGTAAAAGACAGATAAAAATTAACAGAGAAATACAAGCACGAGGCAAACAGGGATAGGTCAGCAAGAGCATATTTCTAACTACCACATAGAACACCACAAAAATCCATTAGTTATTTTGGCAAATGTAGCAGCAATCACTACACTGTAAGGTCCCATAAACGGCAAATATTTGTTAGACTGTTTTTGCTGGTATTAATTGAGACAGAAATGTTGGCCAGGACACTGTGCTTGTCTTTTGATTTTTTCCTTGGATATTTATATACATCCAGAGATACAAACAGTGCCTCAGTTTAATATTTCATCTGAAAGAAATAACCTGTAAGAGTGCTGTATCAGAGATAGCAGGAACTGCAGATGCTGGAGAATCTGAGATAACAAGGTGTAGAGCTGGATGAACACAGCAGGCCAAGCAGCATCAGAGGAGCAGAAAGGCTGACGTTTCGGGCCTAGACCCTTCTTCAGAAACGGGGGAGGGGAAGGGGGTTCTGAAATAAATAGGGAGAGAGGGGGAGGCGGATAGAAGATGGATAGAGGAGAGGATAGGTGGAGAGGAAACAGGTCAAAGAGTCGGGGTTGAAGCCAGTAGACGTGAGTGTAGGTGGGGAGTTAGGGAGAGGATAGGTCAGTCCAGGGAGGAAGGACAGGTCAAGGGGGCAGGATGAGGTTAGTAGGTAGGAGATGGGGTGGGGCTTGGGGTGGGAGGAGGGGATAGGTGGGAGGAAGGACAGGTTAGGGAGGCGGGGATGAGCTGGGCTCGTTTTGGGATGCGGTAGGGGGAGGGGAGATTTTGAAGCCTGTGAAGTCCACATTGAGACCATTGGGCTGCAGGATTCCCAAGCGGAATATGAGTTGCTGTTCCTGCAACCTTCGGGTGGCATCATTGTGGCACTGTAGGAGGCCCAGGATGAACATGTCGTCTGAGGAATGGGAGGGGGAGTTGAAATGGTTCGCAACTGGGAGGTGCAGTTGTCTAGTGCGAACCGAGCGTAGGTGTTCTGCAAAGCGGTCCCCAAGCCTCCGCTTGGTTTCCCCGATGTAGCGGAGGCCACAACAGGAACAGCGGATGCAGTATACCACATTAGCAGATGTGCAGGTGAACATCTGCTTGATGTGGAAAGTCTTCTTGGGGCCTGGGATGGGGGTGAGGGGGGAGATGTGGGGGCAGGTGTAGCACTTCCTGCGGTTGCAGGGAAAAGTGCCGGGTGTGGTGGGGCTGGAGGGGAGTGTGGAGCGGACAAGGGAGTCCTGGAGAGAGTGGTCCCTCCGGAAAGCAGATAAGGGTGGGGAAGGAAAAATGTCTTTGGTGATGGGGTCGGATTGCAGATGGCGGAAGTGTCGGAGGATGATGCGTTGGATCCAGAGGTTGGTGGGGTGGTGCATGAGGACGAGGGGGATTCTGTTTTGGTTGTTATTGCGGGGAGGGGGTGTGAGGGATGAGTTGCGGGAAATGTAAGAGACATAGTCGAGGGCGTTCTTGACCACTGAGGGGGGGATGTTGCGGTCCTTGAAAAATGAAGACATCTGAGATGTACGGGAGTGGAATGCCTCATCTCGGAAGCAGATGCGGCAGAGGCGAAGGAATTGGGAATAGGGGATGGCATTTTTGCAGGAAGGTGGGTGGGAGGAGGTGTATTCTAGGTAGCTGTGGGAGTCGGTGGGCTTGAAATGAATATCGGTTTCTAGGTGGTTGCCAGAGATGGAAACAGAGAGGTCCAGGAAGGAGACAGAGGTATTGGAGATGGTCCAGGTGAACTTAAGGTTGGGGTGGAAGGTGTTGGTGAAGTGGATGAACTGTTCGAGCTCCTCGTGGGAGCACGAGGCAGCGCCGATACAGTCATCAATGTATCGGAGGAAGACGTGAGGTTTAGGGCCAGTGTAGCTACGGAAGAGGGATTGTTCCACGTAACCTACAAAGAGGCAGGCATAGCTTGGGCCCATGCGGGTACCCATGGCCACCCCCTTTGTCTGTAGGAAGTGGGAGGAATTGAAAGAGAAGTTGTTGAGGGTGAGGACGAGTTCAGCTAAGCGGATGAGGGTGTCAGTGGAGGGGGACCTGAATTGTCAGGCTACATTATGCGTCTGAGTCCTGGGGTGAAGCTTGAACCTTATGACGCAAATCAAGAGTCTAATAACTGAGCCAAGCTGACACATATGTCAGCATTGATAGCAGCGTTAAAATCCACAGTGCATACTGAGAAGCTGTTAAAAGCTATAATTGAATCCAAAGTTCAAATGATGTTCATCATCAATCACTTGTGCTTCTTTGTAATCCTTTATTTGATTACAGTCTTGTGACTGTCATAAGCTGTGATTAGACCGTGCTGGAAGGTTCAAGTTCTGAGCAAACATGGCGTTTAAAAAGTACATTTGCTACTTGACCGTTCTATATCATTCTAGTGCATTTTGACCATTGTTCTTATAGTATATATACCACAGATCCAGTATTCCTTCTACTGTACAACTATTTGGTGTCTGAGGATGTGTCTGTGTCTGTTGACAGTTCATTGTGTGTGATTAATCAAGCCTGGATGTTCTGACTAAGAAAGAAAAACTAAACTGCGGTGAAGCAGCTGGAAGCACGAAAACATAAATTTTGAAGCATTAAATAAAACTCCTTTTCGGGTATGTAGTATGTAGTATGGAGTGTTTCATATCTTCAAAGTGTAAAACACACAACTGGTTAAGAGGGTGATGGAGAATAGTTAACAGATGGAGCGGTAACCAGAAAGGAGGTTTTTACTCCAATATTGTTTTAGAGTAGAAGACCAGAGATTAATAAAGCAGCTCACAGAAGACACACCCATTTTTGTGACAGTAGGAAATGCTCTCAAAATATTTTGAGCCAAAGAAAACTGAGCTGCCCTAAGAAATGCCAGAGATCATACACTGAACAAAAAACAAAACAAAGAACTGTGGATGCTGGGAATCAGAAACAAAATCAGAAATTGCTGGAAAAGTTCAGCAGGTGTGGCAGCATCTGTAGAGAGAAAGCAGAGTTAATGTTTCACGTCCAGTGACCCTTCTTTATAACTGTTTGCAGCTAGGATGGTATATATGCTGAAGATGGGTAGGGGAGGAGTAAACAATAGGTGGAAATGGAGCCGAGAGACAGAGAAAGACAGTTGGACAGACAAAGGAGTGGGTAAAGGTCAGCCTGGGAGAATGAATAGTTCCTAATGGGGATCGTTAGTGGCTGACAATGATTGTTTGTGGTAGCAGCCCATGTGATAACAAGATCTGGTGTGTGGGGATTGGTGTGAGGACATGGGAGAAGGTGCTCAGGACCTAAAATTATTGAACTTGACATTGAATCCAGAAGGCTGCAGGGTCCCCCAAGTGGAAAATGAGATGCTATTCTTCCAGTTTACACTGGCCTTAACCGGAGCAGTGCAGCAAGACTGAGACAGAGGCAATGGTCAGGGAACACTGTCTTGTATGGAAGTGGCAGGCAACAGGAAACTCCGGGTCATTTCTGTGGACAGAATGTGGGAACCAAACAACGATTCAATTTTACTTCCAGTTTGAAATTGAGGAGAGTGGGTCTTAGACTAGTATTTTAAACCTCAATAAAGGCCATGAAAACTGGACTAACTGAAGAGAAGTGAGATATTAGGCTAGGACATAGATCAAAATAAAAGCAGTGGCAAATTTTTTTAAGAGATGCTTAAGATTATTCAGAATAAGCATGCTTTTGTAATGACAAAAAATTCTAAGGGAAGTACACACAATCTGTGGTTAACTATGGGTATTGGGGAAAACGTAAAACTTAAGGGAAAAAAACATATAACTTGTAAGGATGAGTGGTAGGTGAGATGATCAGTCAGAATATAAAAGAGTGGCAAAGAATGACTAAAAGATTAATCCGAGGAAAGAATTTACGAGGGGAAACTAGCTAAAAATATAAATGGATAGCAAGAGGGTTTACAAGTATCTAAGAAGAAAAAGAATGTCCAGAGAATCAGAATGGAAAGTTAATAGATGATGATAAGGAAATATAAGAAGAAATTAACATATATTTTGCTCCTGTCTCCACTACAGAGGATAACATCTTGGTGATAGCCATAAATTTAGGAAGTGGAAGAAGTAGAGGAATGTGATGAAATTACAACCACCAGGGAAGCAGTACTGAGCAAATTGTTTGAGCTGCATGTTGCTAATTCCCTTGGTGTAAATGGCTTTCAACCTAAGATCTTAAATGATGTTGTTAATGAGGTAGTAGAGTGCTGAGTGCAATTTTCCAAAAAAATTTGCTAAATTCTGAAAAGGCTCCATCAGACTGGAAAAGAGCAAAAACAACTCCTTTAGTCAAGAATGGAGGGTTACAGGAAACCATAAGCCTTTAGCTCAACATCAATCATAGAGAAAGTACTAGAATCAATCGATAAGAAGGTTACAGCTACTTTGGAAAAAAAATCAAGGTAAGCACTAAAAGTCAGCAAGGATTTGGAAAGGGGAAATCATAACTAACTATTTTATTGGAGTTCTTTGAAGGAATAAAATGTGCTGTATATGGAAGAAAGCCTGTTGACATACTGTACTTGTATTTCCTTCAGTCATCATATCAAAGAATCATAGATTCCCTACGGTGCAGAAAGATTTGGCTTATCGAGTCTGCACCAACCCTCCAAAGAGGGTTGTGGTTGACTCTTAACTGCACTCTGGGCAATTAGGGATGGGTAATAAATGCTGCCTGGTCAGCGATGCCCACAACCCATGAATGAATAAAGAAAAAAAAATGAACCACCCACCAAGATCCAGCCCCTGACCCTATCCTTCTAACCCCACATTTACCATAGCAAATCCACCTAACCTGCACATCTTTGGACTGTGGGAGGAAATTGGAGCACCCAGAGGAAACCCACATAGACACAGGGAGTGCGTGCAAATTCCACACAGGTAGTCACTCATTTTTGGAAGGGAACCTGGGTCCCTAGCACTGTGCAGCAGCAGTGCTAACCACTGAACCACAATTTGTAAAGGTGTCACACAAAAGGTTATCGCGCAATGTAGATGCACATGATGTGGGATGTAACATACCTAACATGGATAGAAGATTGGCTGACCGGCAGAAAGCATCTGTGTAATGGGGGTCTTTTTCTGATTGGCAGGATTTGACAAGTGGAGGCCTACAGGGGTATGTGCTGGGCTTTCAGCACTTTACAATTTATATCAATGACTTACATGAGAGAAATAAAGGCATGATAACCAAATTGTAAATGATACAAAGATAGGTTGGGAAATGTGTTGTGAAGTTCACATAAGGAGGTTGCAGATATAAATAGAAAGATTGCATGAATGGGCAAAAACCTGGCAGATGGAGTAAAATGTGGGAATTTGTAAAAATGTACACTTTAGCTGGAAGAAAGAAAAAATGTATTTGGAGATTTACCAGATCGATATCTGGAATGAACAGGTTGTCTTATGGGGATATGTTAGCCAGACTGTGCTTGTCTTCATTGTTTAGAAGAGTGAGGGATGACTTGGTTAAAGTATATAAATCCTGATTGGTCTTGACGAGGAGGAAATGGAAATAATTGATCTTATATGAATCTTATAGGAGCCTGGACAACATGGGCAATGGCAAGTCATGTGGGAGAATCACATGAGAATTCCAGCGAAGCCTATCTTAATGTTGGGAATAACTGGTTATATCTTTTAACTAAGTTCAGAATGTTCAGGGATGATTCTCCCCGGGCAGAAGCAAGTTGCCTATTAAGTGGGATTATTGCTTGTTGATGACTGTATTGACTGCATATCTCACCTCATTAACATGCAGCTTCCAGTCCTGCCACTCACTACAAGGAAATGAGATGCTGAGAATCTCGCCATGGAAGTCAGAACAGGTATCTGGAAACTTCAACTCGCTGCTTGCTCTGAAGGACCTCCAAGTTGGATATTGGGCATCAACATGTCAGGTCACACTGCTTGGGTGCTGGGCACAAGCATTCCATGCCCATGGACATAGGCATTTGACATGTGCCAGCATCTAAGGACTCTCATGGCACATCTCTGATCTACTTATAGTACATTTCTGTGCTTCAATGCAGCAACTTGGGACATAATTCCAACTCTCACTGTAATGCTGGAGGGCCATACACCCTGCCCATGGATGGGGCCAAGGTGTGTCTCAGGTTGTTTGCTTGCTTTCTGAGTGCTCCATTACTTTGGGCCTATCTGAATGCTCCTGCCTTGCCTTTAAGTGCCTTGTCACTCAGCTAGGAATAACAGGCACACAGTGCTGCTGTCTTGCCTTGCTATTTAGCACAGACACCATGCCGGGAAGCTTGTGAAGGTTGTCATCAGTCCTCAATGAAGTCAAAGGACATAGCCTTTAGTCAGGTTGGCCTAGCACAGGAAGTTAAGCACAGCTTCATTTCCCAATATAGGGATTTCAACATGGTTGGTCACCGGCTTGGAGCAGTCAGAGTCAGTTTCATCTGCTCAGAAAGGGTGAGAAGTTGAATGTCTGCAGTCCACCTTTAGGGTCGTAGAGTCAGACAGCAATACAGCAAGGAAACAGGCCCTTTGGCCCAAACTGGTCCCTGCTGACCATGATGCCCACTCAGCTAGTTCCAATTGCCTGCATTTGGTCCATATCCCTCTAAACCCTTCCCATCCATTTGTAAAATGTTGCTATTGTACCTGCCTCAACCACTTTCTCCAACAACCCATTTCATATATGCACCACTCTCTGCGTGAAGAAGTTGTCCCTCAGTCCTTCATAAATCTATCCCCTCTCACCTTAAACCTCTGCCCTCTAGTTTTCAATTCCCCATCCCTGGGAAAAAGACTACATGCATTCATCCGATCCATGCCCCTCATGATTTTATACACCTCAATAAGATCACCCCTCATTCTCTTATGTTCCAAGGAATAAAGTCCTATCCTGGCCAACCTCTCCATATAACTCAGGCCTACTAGTCCTGGCAACATCCTCATGAATGTACTTTGCACACTTTCCAGTTTAACTATGTCTTTCTATAACAGGGTGACCAAATGTACACAATACTCCAAGTGCGGCCTCACCAACGACTTATACAACTGTAACATAACGTCCCAACTCCTATACTCAATGCCTTGACCAATGAAGGCCAGCATGCTAAATGCTTTCTTCATCACTCTATCCACCTGTGATGTCACTTTCAGCAAACTACGTACTTGTACTCCTAGGTCCCTCTGTTCCACAACACTCCTCAGGGCCTTACCATTTACTGTATAAGTTCTACCTTGGTTTTACTTTCCAAAGTGCAACACCTCACACTTATCTGCATTGAATTGCATTTGCCAATCCTCAGCCCACTTCCCCATCTAGTCAAGATCCCTCTGTAATTTTTGATAACCTTCTTTGCTATCAATGATATCTCCTAATTTTGTATCATCCACAAACTTACTAATCATGCCTTATACTTTCACATCAAGATCACTTATGTAAATAATAAATAGCAAAGGTCCCAGCACCAACCCTTGTGGCACACCACTAGTCACAGGCCTCCAATCCGAGAAACAACCTTCAAACATCACCCTCTGCTTCCTACCATCGAGCCAATTTTGAAGCCAATTAGCTAGCTTTCCCTGAATCCCATGCGACCTAACTTTCATGACTAGCCTGCCACGTAGGACCTTGTCAAAGGCCTTACTAAAGTCCATATAGACAACATCCACTGCCCTACCATCATCTACCCGCCCGGTTACTTCTTCAAAACACTCTAAAAGATTTATCAGACATGACTTCCTGCACACAAATCCATGCTGACTATCCCTAATCAGACCTTGACTGTCCAAATGTTGGTTGATCCTGTCCCTAAGAATCCTCTCCAATAACTTGCCTACCACTGATGTCACTGGCCTGTAGTTCCCTGGCTTGTTTTTGCTACCTTTCTTAAACAGTGGAACAACATTAGCCACCCTCCAGACTTCGGAACTTCACCAACGGCTAAAGATGAAGAAAAAATCTCTACTAGGGCCTCTGCAATTTCTTCCCTAGCCTCCCACAACATCTGAGGATGGACTTGATCAGGCCCAGGGGATTTATCCAGCTCAATGCGCTTTAAGGCTGCAAACACTTCCTTTCTAGTAATACGTACGCAGTCCAAAACATCCCCACATGTTTCCCATATTTCCTTAGCATCCATGATTCTCCCCTCAGTAAACACTGAGGAGAAATATTCATTAAAATCTCCCCTATCTCCTGTGGGTCCACACACAGACGGCCATGCTGATCTTTAAGGGGACCTATTCTCTCTCAAGACACCCTTTTACTCTTTCTACTGTGGGCTGTTTTCCTCCTGGAATGAGAGAGGGGCAGGTATTAAGAGATAAGAAAGTGAATGGTACTACTGTTACTTTAGTACACGTGGGGATGCGTCCCAAGCAAATGAGTAGGCAGCGCAGAGGGCATGCAGCGTTAATGGTGTCAGGGGCTTGGAGTGTATGAGAATGAGTGAGCAAAGGTGTTGCAGGCAGTAACAGAGTGGTAGAACATGGTGTGGGAGGTGGATACAGCAGCAGAGATAGTGAGATTGTGAGGTGTCAGACAGAACATGGTGGTACTTATGCTGGTGGAGTGGAGAAGCACATTGACCTTTGGACATGGCTGTACTTTTCTCCAAGTAACTGAGACTGCACTGACCTCTGTGGCAAACTCCAACCAGGCTGGCAAGCCTGATGTTATGTCCTCCACTGCTGGTTCTGGGCGAAGAGGATATCCCATCCCTGCACTAACCCTGCCTCCAGGACCTCCAGTAGTCTTCCCACAAAGCAGGGTGCTAATTTTCCTACTTTGTGTTGTCCAGGACAAATGTCAGATACCGTACAGAGCAATTCCAGGCTAACAATAATTGTTCAGCTGCACAACAGCCTTTTAAAGATGGCACCAGTGCCTGGTATGCCAATCCATTCCTGCACAGCCCAGCAAGGGTAGGTTGTTCCGAAAATGGCGAGTGGTAAAATGGGGCAGAAATTAAATGACAGGGGTAAAGCCTCCATGAAACTCAAAGAAATTGACATTTATCCAAAAAAAAAGTTCAGCTCAACGGTTCATCTGTGGATGAGTCCAAAACTAGGGCACGCTGTTTGAAAATTCAGGACAGAAAATATTTCTCTCATCAGGTGCTGTGACTTCGGAGCTGTCCCTCAGAAAGAGGTGGAGCATGGTTCATTGAAAAATTTTCAGGTAGGTGGATACAAATTTTTGTAAGAGCAAGGAAATCAAAGGTTTTCAGGAGTAGATATGGATGTGGAATTCTCACAATGTTTGGAGATATCTACTCTTATCTGACTCTGGCCTTTTGAGCTTCACTGATTTTAGTTGCTCAGTTACTGACCTGCAGTTGCTGAGGCCCTAAATTTTAGGATTTCTTCTGTAAACCTTCCACTTCTCTATTTTGCGTTCCTCCTATTTAAAGCTTTCCCTTTGGCTTAGCATTTAGTCTAATACCATATTTTCAGGTTTGTTATCACATTTTATTTAATAATGCATTTGTGAAACACTTTGGAATATTTAAGTAGGGTAACTGTGTTATGTAAATATAAGTTGTTGCACTAGTTCAAAGAAAGTAATTGTATTTACATAATGCCTGTAATTTCCTCAGAATGCCTCAAAGTTCTTCATGCAAATTAATTTCTTATTTACGTCATATCGCTGAGGAGCTCTTTGATTAGATCATGCTGTATGGCTTTTCTGACCTCTAAGCTAGAATATCTTCTGTGTTTCCATCATCATTTTGTTCTGCTCTTGGCTGCTCCTGTTTCCTCTACAGTTACACGTCCCTCTGTTTGCAGCTTGTTGCAGATTGTGATGACCTTGTAGGGCTTGTTGGAGTTGTACAGTAAGATGGCCTTCTGATCTCCTTAGACATTAGATATACTATTTCAGGATGCTTCAATATGTAGAGAATTGATCCCTCAGGTTGCCTAGGCCTTGTTGTACTTTCAGTCAGTTATTGTTTGTCACTGTCAGAGTAGTGTCAAAAGCCAGTGCTCAAGAGGGTGAACAATGTCACCCCTTTCATATTAAGTTTTACACTTCAAACCTGTCCAGATGTTAGATGTTAACCCTGTACAATTGAAACAAGTCTCATTTTGCACCATCAAAAATAGGGATACACAGTTTCTTGCTCTGAGAGATTGCATTGCAGTACATTTTCATTAAAGGGAATAAGAGAAAAATAGACAATCATGATGCACATCTTTTGATATCTCGGAAGAGAAGGTAAGATGTTAATTAAAATTTGTTGTTGAGACCTGGGGCTATTCAGGCTAGGTACATTGGTTGTCAATCAAAGTCCTTTAAATTAAGTTAGTTCCTTTTACATTCCAAAAGGGACAGAGGCTAAGTGACATGTTTAGTTTGTATGCTTTATCAGACATCAGTCTTTAATCTCCAAGCAGCAGCTTGTAAGAAGTTTGGAACTTGGGTGATTTTGATTTCTTAATTGTCCTGTATTTATAAAATCTTTTGTGACCATGAAAGATAACTTTTATGTTGACTGAAAATTCTCAAAGGCACATAGAATAGCCACAAGGATGGAAAATTACTGATAGGATATAAGCAAATGCTCATGGTCAAAGGAATTTTAGTATCAGAATCTGAACGAAGGATTGGATTCTTCATTTGACAGATGTGGCTACTGGTGTTTTTTCGTTAGGACAGTACAATTTTGTTAATGAAACATCCTGCCTATCTTGGAAAGATGGGCACAATGATTATTGCATAAAGTGATTTAATGCTGAAATCAAATAGTTTGGTCTGTTACTGAAGGTAAAATTGGCAAGCTAGTTGACAACTTGCTGGGTGTACAATTCCTTGTAAATTATTTGTAGCTAACGGGTTTTGTTTATGGATATAATGTTAACAAGTGTATTACTTAAGAGATATTACTAACAAGTATACTGTATTGTTAACTAATATTCCTATTGAACTTAATATAGTCAGTAGAGTTTAATTTGGACTTTGAGGGCTGTCTGCTATTTCTCACAGTCCTTATGTTCCATCC
Source organism: Rhincodon typus (assembly GCF_021869965.1). Classification (NCBI taxonomy): domain Eukaryota; kingdom Metazoa; phylum Chordata; class Chondrichthyes; order Orectolobiformes; family Rhincodontidae; genus Rhincodon; species Rhincodon typus. The sequence continues at coordinate 36,856,427 of NC_063338.1, forward strand.
ATAGTTTAACCTATCAACAGTAAAAGGTTACATCTTACAATCTTCTAATAAATCTTAAGCAGATACTGAGTTATTTAACCACTGTGAGGTTTTCAACATTTTGAAGATAGGATAGAACGTTGAACAAATCATGGCCTAAAAAGACCTAGCTGTCAGCTGAAACCCATCAGCACAGACAACATTAGTGTGGCCGGTGGCTGGCTTGTGACAGACAAAAGCAAAAAGACTGGCAGAGCGGTATGGATTAGTGTATAAATGCTGCCATCCTGAAAGACGAGAGATCATTTGTGTTCCTATGAGCCACAACTACTTTCCCAAGGCAATGCCTCAGAAATCCCACTTCTATGTTGGAGAGCTGTGACACTTGGAAGCCCCCATGAATTGTGGTTTCTAAAGCCATGAATGAGATTGGATGCTAAAGAGCTGTGATTGGATTACACCAGTCATTCTGTAATGGTTTTCTAATTTGGAAAGCATATATAAATGCAAGTTATTATTAATGTAATTTCACCTCTACACTTCCATCATCCATAAGGATGGTCTGAGAGCTCTCCACTTATTACTTGAAAGGAATCCTGCTCAGTGTCCATGCACTACCACCCTCCTCCGCCTGGCTGAATTATTATTCTCACTTTGAACAGCTTTTCCTTTAACTCATCTCATTTTTTCCAAGTAAAATATGTGACTATGGATACCAGTCCCTTTGTGGAGTATGTGGAACAGTTTTTGTTCCAGTCTTTTTTAGCCTCCTACTCAACTCTTTCTCTAGCACATCAATACTGATTTGATCCTTGCTTCCTGCTCTCATCTGGAAGTGGAAAAATTAATCAATTTTACTTCCAATTTCCATCCTTCCATCACCTTCACTAAGTCCAGCTCTGACTTTTTTCCTTCCCTTCCTCAAATTCTCTGTTCAATTTCTGGGAATGTGCTGTCCATTAATTTCCAACACAAAACTCCTGACTTGCCTTGACAACGACAATTGCCTTGACTACATTTCTTCACAGCTATTCCTTGTCACATCTCCACTAAGAATGACTCAGTACCTTACCTTTTCAACACACCACCTTACTTTTATGCTAACATTTCTGTCCTGCACCAGCTGCAATGTTCCAGTGAAGCCAAACACAAGCTAGGTGAACAACACTTCATTTTCTACTTAGGCATTTTACAGCCTTCAGGACTCAACATTAAGTTTAACAACTTCAAACCAACAACTCTGTCCTCCAAACTCCTCACCAGCCCCACCCACCTATGTCTTCCTTACATGGGATTGGTCGCAACAGAGCCGACCTATGATCCGTTATTAACATTCACATTTATAGATGTATTCTCTACTACCATTAACACTACCCTCACCTTTTGCTCTGGGGTATCTTTGGGATCTGTTCCACTTGCTATTCATCTCCCTCTCCACACACTTCTTCTGAAGTATAAAACACAACACATTTCTACCCTCCCTTCAGTTCTGAAGAAAAATCAAATGTGAATACTGTTTCTCTTTCCACAGACACTGCTGGACTAGCTGAGTTTATCAAGCTCTTTCTGTTTTTATTTCAGATTCCCTGCATCCATAGTACTATGCTTATATTTTGTTATTGTTGGTGCATTTTTTTTTCTAATAGCACTTTCAAAAGTGCATCTACAAATTTGAAAGTTCCTTTCCTTTTGTAGCTATTTCTCCATCTCTACGCAGCAACAATGAATGTACACTTTTAATGAGCAGCAACATTTTAACGGCTGCATCTGGGTGTGTGTTCTCACTTCCTGCTGAATGATTGGTCAAAGGAAATCTATTCTGATCCTGGAGTTCAGTGTGCTCATAATTAGAACATCCATAAAACAATCCTGCAATTTAGCAAGACTTTGGCAAGCGTAAAATTGGGTCTTCCATAACAGTGCAAGCTTTTCTCACCAAAACCAAAATTCTATTGATACTTGGAGTTATTGGACATTGCCTGTATCTGAGTGGATGTCATTTGCATTTTCTGACCTTGAGGAGAATGGTCCTCAGAGTTTTCCACATCTAACTTTCAACTTTTCTGCTTGCAGCATCATAATAAAATTCTATTCTGCATGAATATTTGTTCAAGTTCCAGTTAATAATTTTTATTTAATCTTGTATACTGGAAGGGATTGCATTTTCTCCCTCTCAAAATCTGCAGCTTTACTTGCTTGCTGGTTTTACCTGCACAAATTTAACCTGGTAAGGATTCTTGCGTGCCATAGTCACATTTTCCACACCAGTTGTTTTTCCCAACATTTTAGGTTGCTGGTACTATTAGGCCCAAATCAAAACTCTGCTGCCATTGAGATTATACTATAGTTTTCTATAATTGGAAATCACAGCGGATCAGGCAGGATCTGTGGAGAGAAAGCAAGCTAACAGTTCAAGTCTGGATGACTCTTCATCATGATTCTGATGAAGAGTCATCTCGAATCAAAACATTAGCTTTCTCTCTATCCATGGATGCTGCCCTGACTCACTGTGATTTTCTGCATTTTTGGATTTTAGTACAAATTCCAGCATCTGCTCCTACCTGCTTTGTACAGTTAGTTCGGATGCTCAAACTGCCTGGAGTTAAGTCTTTTCTTGGATCCTATCAGCCCTCAAAACTATTTTTCAAGTAATTCAGGTAATTGGATTTGCTTTCCTACTAGCTCAGTTGATTGGACAGCCAGAGTGACACAAACAATGCAAGTTCAATTCATGCACTGGCTAAGACCACACTGAAGATCCCACCTTCTCAACCTTGCCCCCTCACCTGAGGTGTGGTGACCTTCAGGTTAAACTCACCACCGGTCATCCCTCTCTTATGAAAGAACAGCTCTATGGTCCTTTGGAACAACAGCAACTTTATTTTTTACCACTGAGATAGTTGCTTTATCATCCTTGCCTTTATACTTTCCACTAAGGAAAAAAGGATCCGATGTACTGTAAATCTTAAGCAAGGATTAACATTCCTATTTTGTTGGGCTTGCTTGTAAATGTGATTCACTTCAAAACACTCGCTACTATGTATATTTTCTGAGAAATTTGACTTGAACCCAGGACACATGCAATCAGCAGTACAACAGCTCTGTTCCCTTTGATTCATGTTGGTTGGTGAACAAAAATAAATTCAGTTTTGGACTTCAGTTAAAAGACATCAGCAGGCAGATGGCAGCAACTAGATACTTTGCTTTAGTTTGACAATGTGTACAAACTAACAATCTGTCATCTGTTACTAAAAAAGCCACCCCATTGCACCTAATGTTAGGTGGGATGGTGGCCCCGAAGTGCCAGCAGCAGATCAGTGTCTCTTTCTTTTCCGAGTCCAGGAGGCACACTCCTCTTCTTCTAAGTCCACAATAGTAAGTGCAGAAAATTTCACGGACTGTTTTCTTATGGCATTCAGTGGTTTCTTTCAGGTCCCATGTTCTGGGTGAATCATGCGTGGTGCAATCACTGTCCACTTATACCCTATTTAAGAAACCTAATACGGGTATTTCGGATGGCTAAAACAAGTCTATGACAATGTGGTACAGTCAATCATAACTTACATTTAGATCTTTTGTATAGTTTCTATCCTTTTCTCTCAGGATGTCCAAATAAATTTTTCCATGCATATCATTTCCTTTCAACTGCCACCGGAATTTGGAGGCAGGTTAAAATTTCAAACGTCACATTAACTACAAAAAAACTAGGATGATTACAGGGAGACAGAGGTGTAATTGTACTTTTACTGAACAGCTAAGCCGATGTTTCGGGGGCATGCGTTCAAATTCCATCATGTCAGTGGGCAAAATTTGATTGCAATTAAATAAAACTTGTAATTTAAAAACTAGCCAAACAGAAACCAAGTGACCATTATTGATTGTAGCAAAGACCCAACTTGTTCACTAACGCCCTTAAGAGAAGACAACAGTGGACCTCACCTGATCAGCCTACGCATGACTCCATACCCACTGCAATGTTAACTCTTACCTACCCTCTGAGTAATTACAGATGTATAATAAATACTGGCTTGGCCTGTGGTGCTCACATCTCATGAATGAATAAATAAAAACAAATAAAAATCTGCTAAAAAAGAAAGCAAGATGATTTATTTGTTTTTTTAGTTTAGTTCCTACAAGTGCATTGTTTCTTATTGTTACTAGTGGCATTTGTTGGAATCTTTATTGTCTTGAATGCTGCATGGGCTGAAATCTGAAGAGGTCATCATTTTAATATAATGCACTTTTGACAAATTTGAAATTAATGGGAGTATGTCACAAATAGGGCTTTTATTTTATAATTTTTCTACACTTTCACCAGTTCAAAAATACAATTCAATAACTGTATTTTAACATCTTCTTTTGCTTTCCTCTGTTTAACAAATATTGTAAATTGTGCTGGAACAGTTTTATTTGTTGAATTATTTGCATATTATAAAAATGCAATTATCTTTCTATTATATTACATACTGTTTTACTGCAGTAATTTATTGAATCTACTTACCATGTATTTGCAATGTAGTGAATCATAAAAACTTGCATAAAAATTTTAATAAACCACAAAAAATAATTACATTTATAAATAAGCCAATACATCAGCAATTCACACTATATAAACAGCTATGAATATATTAATGAATTACTTTTTTTTATCAGGCATAGCTAAATGAGAAGTGGGATTCTCTTGACATAAGGACTACAGCCTGAAATAGATGGAGCAGATGGTCAACTGCATGAAGAAAAAGTACATCAAATGTTGCCAGGTCTGTTTCAAGATAGATTTCCAGCATAACTATGGGATCATCTGCCTCCAGCAGCATCACCCTTCTGGCAAATACCAAGATACCATCTGTATTGTGGTTTGCTGAAGCAGTCAGCATTTCCGGATTATTATTCTCTGAGGTCGATACAATTTTAACAGAATAAATTGCGTGAGGTTATATATTATGCTAGAAGCATTTCACCCACTTTAAGCTTTGGTTATTTTGCATGTCTGTCATTGTACCTGTTCCTTTTCCTCTGTATGATTTTAATTTATTTTCCCTGTCTGTTTCCTTTCTCCTCACTATCACAAAGGTCTGGAACTAGACTTGAATCCTCCAAATCCTTGATGGAGATAGTAATACCAAAGGACTGGGGAGATTCTTTTTTAAAATGGTGAATCTCAAACCCATCTCCAACCTTCGCAGTTCCAGTTTTAATCAAGGGAGTTGGAGAGGTAGGGTAGGGAGGTATAGATAGCTAACCTGCCATGCCTCTGCTCTAGTTAGCAATTCTATTTTAACAGTCTGAATTTCACAGGTTTTAAGGGTCTCAATGGGTAAAAAGAAGGAAAAGTATTTTTATCATGTTCTGGGGTCAAACTGTATTTAGCCTCCAACTACTACTTTTTGGGCACAAATGGTCTCCTTCAAATTCTTTAGAGCATTGTAGGTACAATTATTCTGTTAGACTGTGGTAGAGCTACTGCTTTATTGCAGTTCACGCTACTCAATCATGTAACACCATCATTACATATGTAAATAAAATCAAAAACTACTGATGCTAGAAATCTGAAACAAAAGCAGAATTGCTGGAGAAGCTCAGCAGCATCAGTTCTAAAGAAGGGTCATTGGACCTGAAACATTAACTCTGCTTTCTCTCCACAAATGCTGCTGGACCTGCTGTGTTTCTGCAGCAATTTCTGTTTTTTTATCATTAAAAATGTCTTCAGTATCTAATATTACTTCCTAAAATTGTCATTCTCCTTATAAACAATTTCCCAAAGGCACCCTCACAAAGTTTTGTATATCATGGGGTTAGCCTTGTAGTGCTTTGACCAATCTCCATAATCTAGTCTCATTCTGATGTCAAGAATGCTCTACATTTTTCTTTCCTTTAGCCTGTGTGTTTGTCTCTTGGGTGGTTGCAGAACTTTCCTTTTTCTCCTCCTCTTTTGAGAAATTCCTCCACGTTATTCTTGTTTCTTCTTCAATTACATCAATGTGTTCCAATTTCTTCTGATCATCCCTTTATCTGTTTCAATTCTATATTATCTTGCTTACTGTTTTTTTTCCATAATCATTCTTTCTCACATATGGTCACTTATCTATATAGTCCCCAGGCTGTAGGTGTGGTAACTCTTGTGTTGATAGTTTTTTGATTAAAATTTCTAGACTGTTTGGCTCTTTGCTCTTCTTCGTGCTCTTTCACTCTGTTATGGTTTTTCTTAATGATGTTTGGGTATAACTACTGAGACAGGGATGGAAGTTGTGCTCTCAATCTCCTCCCTATTAATAACTGATGGTAATAGTCCATTCTATAACGGTAATGATCTGTAACTTAATAGTGCAACCTTTAAGTCTTCATTCTTTTTCAATGATGTCTTGATTGTGCAAACTCCTTGCTCAGCTTTGCCATTCACTTGCGGATAAAAAGGTAAGCTTGTAACATAAATAAATTACATTAATTTACAAATCTCTTCAACTGCTCATTTGCAAGCTGTGGATCATTATCAGATACTACAATGTCCAGGTTACCTTGTATTGAGAAGATTTTTTTGAATGATTCTATGACTACTTCTGCCATAATATTGAGTAGTTTCCTTTAATCCACTTCAATTAGCATTCTATGACAGTAATGAATATCTTGCCTTTAAACTTGAACAAATCCATTCCAAAATGCTCCCAAGGCCTTGATGGAATAAATAACGATAATTCTAGTTCTTTCTACACTTGGCTGTCCACCACACACAAAATGCAATTGTTGTTCATATCCTGTACTGAGTTCAGAATCCCTAGCCACCACATTGACTTGAATGACACTTTGTAATACCCAAAGCAGGTTGATGCATTCTCTGACAAAATTCAAACTTAGGTGCTCTTAGTATCACTAATTTCTCATTGAAGTCTAGCAAACTTCAATTGACACACAAGGTGGGTTAACCAAATCCATACTAATGCTGTGGAAGATGAATTCTTAGAGTGTGGCATGGATGGGTTTCTGGAACAGTATGCTGAGGAGCCAACTAGGGTCTGGACTATTTTGGATTTAGTGTTGTATAATGAGATAGGGCTACCTAATATTATAGAACATAGAACAGTACAGCACAGTACAGGCCCTTCGGCCCAAGATGTTGTGCTGATCTATTATCCTACTAAGATCAAACTACCCTGCATACCCTACATTATACTATCATCCATGTGCCTATCCAAGAGTCGCTTAAATGTCTCCGAAGTATCTGACTCCACTATCACTGCCGCAGTGCATTCCACATGCCCACCACTCTCTGTGTAAAGAACCTACCTCTGATATCTCCCCTATACCTTTCTCCAATCACCTTAAAATTATGCCCCCTCATAATAGTCACTTCCACCCTGGGATAAAGTCTCTGGTTATCCATTCTATCTATGCCTCTCATCATCTTGTACACCTCTATCAAGTCATCTCTCATCCTTCTTCGCTCCAAAGAAAAAAACCTTAGCTCCCTCAACCTTTCCTTTCCAGTCCAGGCAGCATCCTGGTAAATCTCCTCTGCACCCTCTCTAAAGCTTCCATATCCTTCCTATAATGAGGCAACCAGAACTGAACAGAATATTCCAAGTGTGGTGTAACCAGGGTTTTATTGAGCTGCAGCATAACCTCGCGGCTCTTAAACTCAATTCCCCTGCCAATGAAAGCCAACACACCATTACAACCCTATCAACTTGGGTAGCAACTTTGAGGGATATATGGACATGTACCCCAAGATCCCTCTGTTCCTCCACACCACCAAGAATCCTGACATTAACCCTGTATTCTGCATTCAAATTCAAACTTCCAAAATGAATCACTTCACACTTTTCTGGGTTGAATTCCATCTGCCACTTCTTTGTCCAGCTCCGCAGCCTGTCAATGCCCTGTTGCAACCTACAACAGCCCTCCACACTATCGATAACTCTACCAACCTTCGTGTCATCGGCAAACTTACTAACCCACCTTTCCACTTTCTCATCCAAGTCATTTATAAAGATCACAAAGAACAGGGGTCCCAGAACAGATCCCTATGGAACACCACTGGTCACCGAGCTCCAGGCTGAATACTTTCCATCTACTGCCAACCTCTGTCTTCTATTGAACAGCCGTTTTTTAGCCAGACAGCCAAATTTCCCTGAATCCCATGCCTCATTACTTTCTGAATGAGCCTACCATGGGGAACCTTATCAAATGCCTTGCTAAAATTATGGGGCGGCATGGTTGCTCAGTGGTTAGCATCATTGCTTTACAGCGCCAGTGACCCAGGTTCGATTCCACCCTGAGGTGACTGTCTGTGTGGAGTTTGGACTGGGTTTCCTCCAGGTGCTCTGGTTTCCACCCACTCCAAAGATATGCAGGTTAGGTGGATTGGCCATGCTAAATTGTCCCGTAGTGTCCTGGATGTGCAGGCTAGGTGGATTAGTCATGGGAAATGCAGGGTTACAGAGATAGTTTAGCAGGATGGGGCTGGGTAGGATGCTCTTAGGAGGGTCAGTGTGGACTCAATGGCCAGAATGGCTTGCTTCCACACAGTGAGGTTTCTGTGAAAGTTGTCACTGGCAGTGAGATGGCTAGGTTGTGCAAGTACAGTGTACATTTGTATTATTCGATATATAGTCTGGGCAGCCTTCCACACAACATTGTTCATCACATTTTCCTTGTAGTTTTCTTTCTATAGCTGGTAAATGTTTTGTGAATTCTGATCTGTAGGCTTCAACTGTTCTATGAAGTCCAAGTCTGCTCTCTCTGCTGGTTACCAGTATCTTTGACAATGTGTCTATTGTCATCTGATACTTGCCTTGCCTGTATTCAGTTTTGAGTTGGACCTCACTAGCCTCATTTGGAACTGGTGATTCAGAGCAGCAATTTAACTCTGTCGTACTTATTTAGAAGCATGACCATTGGTTTATGATCTGATTCTATTTTAAAAACTAAACCACTCGCATAATCCAAAAATTTTTGCGGGCCCATGTTATGCTAGAATGCGTATTTACAATCGATGCATACAATTCAGTGGGTAATCTTGAAGCATAATAGAATGATATCCACTTTCCAATTTTCTGCGCCTCAAACAGTATTGCTTCCTGTCCTGTTGAAGACGCACCATTATCACCATGGTCATTAGTTGTGGATTATAATGTACTATTGAATCCACTGTTGTCACCCACTGCCAACCCTCACCACCAGCTGAAACACAGCCACAGCATAGAATGTTAACCAGTAAGTCAAAAACAATCAACTTTCCTTTTATTGATAGATATCTTCACATTGTATTTGATCAAGCAACAACTTGAAATTATCTGAAAGCAAGGAATTATTTTTGTCTAAAATTAAAAAGATTAAGATAATCAGACTTTAAAAACAGCCTAAAAGAACATAAGAGAAGGATTTTTGTTTTTATACTGACATGAAACAGATTGAGATAGAGAAGGTAAATGTAGATCATATCCAAGACCTGCATATTCAATGCATGTCCTTCAAGCTCCCTCAGGTTTAGTGGCTGACAACCAGAAACAAGCCAAATTGTGCTTTGATCCAAGTCTCAAAAGCTCTGCAGCAACAATAAAAGTAGCATCAGGTGATATTACATCAGAATGATCCGTAGGCACAAAGAACTGTGGATATTGGAACAAAACAAAGAACAGTGTCCTGAATAAGGATCACTGGATTCAAAATGTTAGCTGTGTCTTCTCTCCACAGATGCTGGCAGACCTGCTGAGTTTCTCCAGACGTTTCTGATGTTGGCCAGTACACCTTGCCCCCTTTAGCACTGAGGCACCCTCTCTTTCATCCGGCATCTTCAGCACCTACCACTTCTAACAGTGGTGCAGTTGCTGCTCAGCTGCTGGCACTCTGGACTGGCGGCCTTGGAAAGAAAGTCACCAAATTCAATTTGATAGGGATGCTAGTGGCAGCCTCGTATTGGGTACAACAGTGACATCAATCCAACAATGTGTACAATTGCCCTCCTGCTTATCATGATCTTGCGGACCCAACTGTTATTGCAAAGCCCCATTGATGTTAATCACAGAATCCCTATTATAAGATTAATCCACATTATAATATTAATAACAGACATGTCAGATCCTCGAAAGGGACCTGAATAAATAGATCATAATTGTTTTCTGTTGCCAAAATGATCTTTTACCAAAACAGAAGCATGCAATGTTGCTACCTTTGTTTTAACAGTAAAACTAACAGAAGTTTATTGACGACAGAAACAAAGATAAATAGGAAAAAAACTACATTATTCCCTCATGGCACCGGTTCAAAGATTTTTAAACATACAGTCAAAATAACCCAAGCACTCTTTACAGATTGAACAGAAACAACAGCTGTGTATCAGAATGGAACAACTTACAAACATTCTTACAATTCTAAGAACATCTAATGCTGTACTTCTCACAGGAAACAGTCCAGCTTATTTGCAGGCAGAAAGAGATTCTTTTCTTTTTAATACTTTGATGTGCTTGAAGTAATTAAAATTTTAACTCATCTGCTAGAACTGGAGATACCTCTTTCTTAACTAATATCATTGTGCTCCTGACTTAGTCTCCTTCTGGTGCTATACTAACCCTGGTACTGCTTCAGTTCCTTTCCTTCTCTTTTTTAAACTTTAAAAGCTTCACTTCTTTTCCACCAACTACACCTCAACACTTCAGTCTGGGATTAATAACAACTTCATATTCTAAGATAATTTAAGTGAATTCCTTTGTTAGGAATACTGCTTAGCACATTTTTATTCCAATGAAAGATTGATGATTGCAAAATCTTCTGCACCAATTGTGACTGGATTCATTTGTTGTAAATAACATTTGTGCCATACAGGTGCCAGGCAATGACCATCTCCAACAAAAGAAAACTGAACTATCACCCCTTGATGTTAAATGGCATCACTACTGGTGAATTCCCCACCATCAACATCCTGGAATTTATCACTGATCAAGGAGAGACAAAGGGGGCTAAAGACTAAGGGCCTAACACAAACAAAAGTCTGTAAGAGAGCATATAAGTCCTTGCAAAAGTGAAAAACAGCAAAGGGTGACAAAACAAATAGTACAGCTGAAAACACAGAGTATGAAAAGCTACACAATCAATATTTACAATCATATCAGAAATAAAAAGCTGTTTAAAAGCAAAGTGCATCATTTAAAAGCTGATAAATGATATAAAAATTAAAATAAAGAAGGAGGATACATCAAATAAATAGTGTTCAGCATTTATAGTCAAGGAAGATAACATGTTGGACTTACCAAAGAAATGAATACTTCATTAAAGGAAGAGACTTACTTAATTCAAGCAAATTAACAGTAATGGAGAAAGTAATGGCAGTAACGATTTAATGTGTCCCTAGGATCAGATGGTTTCCATCCAGAGATTGAAAAGAAGTGCAAAAGCCATATCTATGACCTTCCAAAGTTCTCTGGGTTCAAGAACCATTGGAAAATTGGAGATGGTACTATCCTATTTAAGGAAGTTGAGACAGAGAAACCAAGGAATTACAGACTAATTAGCTTAACATCTGTTGTTGGGAAATTACTACTGTCGCCAATTAAAAATAGAGAAACAGAACACCTTAAACATTTTCGGCTGAGAACAGAGAGTTAGCAAGGATTTCATATTTTTTGAAGAGCTGACTAAAATACCTGTAATAAATAGGGGAATGCCTAAGGGTAAAAATGGAAAGTTCTGGAGAACCTGAGGTTTGGCAGCATTTTTGTGGGGAGAAAAATAAAATCAAATCTTCAATGAAGACTCATTTTGGACTTTAAACATTAGCTCCATTTTTCTCTCTCCACAGATGCTGCTAGACCTGCTGAGTTTGTCCTGAACTTTCTGTTTTTATTTTAGATCACTAGCAGCCAGAGTAATTTGTGTTTATTTAAATGTCTAGGAATTTTTTAGGTAAACATTCAGAAAGCATTTAATAAAATCCCTCATAAGAAATTATTAGCTAATGGAGGTAGAAGCAAAAGGTTTTTAGATTAGAAAGATATCATCTGTCAGCACAGTTTTGGTGAGCTGGAAGGCTTGCCAGATGGGAAATACAAGATCATAAACCAGATACTGAGCAAACCTTAATCTTTTAAAACCTTATCTATATCTAATTTTTGTGTATGTGATATATTATGGCAATTTGAGTAAAGTGCGAGATAATAAGTAAACTTCTTTAAACTCACAAAAGCATTCTGCTAACTAAATTAATTTGTATACACACTTCAAGGAATAAAATTAAATGATACATCTCTCTCCATACATAACAATGATTACAGTCAAAGGAAGTGACACACTCTGTCTTCACAATGCACATTTGGCATGTGTTCAGCTGCATGATGGACCCCTGACTTGTTCTAGTTAAAGGGATCCATTGAAATTTAGCATAGTTGCATATTTGTACCTACAACTTTTGTGGAGTTTGTAGAAGTACTGTGGAGCTGAAGTCTTGTTGGGATATTGGTAACGTCTGAAGTGAATGCTGCTGGACGTTGGGATAGCATTTTTTTAATGGGAGGTCTCTGCGTATACCACTTGCTCCTAGCCATGGCTATAGTTACAAACCCCATTTGGGCTGCAGAATCAGATGCAGCCAGAACATAGAATGCAAAGAAGGCAAACTACCCACAGAAACAGAAGGAGATGGGCTCTCAGCACACAGCCTCAGGAAGTTATAATCTTCAGAAACCACTTCCCAAGCCTGTATCTAAAAGAGAAAATAGTGGATGGAATCTTCCAAGCACTAAATGACTTGGTCATTGGCAAAATCAAAGTTGGGAAAATTAGATGAGCTAGCCAGAGAGGAGCTCCTCAGTGTTGAAAGCAGAAGGTCCCACTTTCCTATCATGTGTTGTACACGTGATTGAGATTCTTGCTAAAGAGTGGCAAAAGACTTATTTGCATGCATTAGATGTGTTGACGTCTCATTATTCCCTAATCTCACCTCATTAATATATTGTTTTCCATTCTCCCACCTGCCAGAGAGAAAGTAGACAGTGACATTCCTGATCTGATAGTCAGAGAAGTTACCTGGTAAATCCAGTTCACTTTTTGCTTTTCCAGACCTCCATCATGGACCACAGGCATGGTATAATCCATGTGTGTTTATACAAACTCCTAACCCCTCCTCTCCACCCTGAACAATGCCATCCTCCATGTACCAGGTGACACATCACCATCTTCCATTGGTTCCATGTTCCTCATGGAGCCCCGTAAAGAGCTGGAGTCAGACTGTTAAAATTAAACAGGTCTGCCAAAGCACCAAGAATTTCTTAATGTAAACCCATTAACCTTTTATTTGAATGTGATCTGAATAAAATTTTCATTTGAGTCATCTGCAGCAAAACTCAAGTGTGACCTTATCTCCTGCGGAGCTGGCAGACACTCCACCCTTTCTCACTGGCCTGCTTGCAGCCCACTCACTCTTGGTGAGTCACCATAATCAGTATTCTCTCTCTGTATTACACTCTGAAGTACTCACTGTGCCAGTGTCTCAGTTAGCGCCTGTCAATGTCAGCTGAAGTAAAAAAAGTGTTTCTCCCTCAGGATCTGATCTCCTTCGACACACACTAATTTGGATGAAAGACAAGAGAAGTGGTAATGGTATGTTATGCAGCTTGTGTGGCTAGTGCTGATGTTGGTGTGAAGATGCATTCACTGATCTTGACTACTGGAGCGAAATCCTTCAATTTGTTTTGGCAGTGCATTCAGATCCATGGCACCACATTCTTGTCATTGAACAGTGTGGTTCCTCTGCTTCTATTGCCTTTTCCTGTGCTGCACTGTACTGTTCTGTTCTGAGCAACCTGGCTCCTTGCAGGAAGAGAATGGACATTTCTTCTCAGTCCACCTCCCACTAGAGCAATTCCACCATGGCATCTAAGAACGTGGAAGTGCACTCTCTTGTGATTTGTACTATATACTGGCAGATGAAATTTAATGTGGAGAAATGTAAAATTATACATTTTAGTGGGAAAACCATGGTGAGGCAGATAAAATAATGGATTGAAGTTTGGTGGGGGAGGGGATGATTGCAGATACAGAGATACCTTGGGCATATGTGCTCAAATCATGGAAGTTCAACTCATGGAGGTTAGGAACAAAAACAGAAGTTGCTGGAAAAGCTCAGCAAATCTGGCAACATTTGTGAAGAAAAAATCAGAGTTAACATTTCGGGTCATAACATTCTGGAATCACTACACTTAAGAAAGAATATGCAGGTTTTCGAAAGTGCGCACAAAAACTTTAGGAGACAGTTCCAGGGTTGAGGGGGTGGTTATGTTGCTAGATAGGGGAAACTGGCACTGTTTTCCTCAAAGAAAAGAAGGTTAAGAGATTTGCCAGAGGTTTTCAAAATTGTGCCATTCCTAACAGGGATAGTAGAAAGAAACAGTTTCCATTGTTGACAAATAGAGAACAGATTTAAGTTGATAGGCAAAAGAACCAATAGTGACATGAGGAGAACCTCCTTGATGCTGTGAGTGGTTACAAATTGAAATGCACTGCCTAAGAGTGAGCTGGACCAGATTCAATTGTATTTTTAAATAGGGAAATGGGTAAATATCTAAAGGGGAAACATTTACAGAGACACAGGGGAAAAACACAGGCTAACAGGACTAGCTGAGGTGCTTCTGCAGACAGCTGGCCTTTTTAATGTGCTGTAACCATTCTATGATTCTCTGATTTTGTGTCACTCCTGAAGGTTTTCAAATATTGCTTAAATTGTTTTAACCATTGGTTCACTCAGACTGAACCTCAGCTTGCAGAGATACAGTTTGGTTTCAAGTAGCTGGTGCCAACCTTACACAAGAACACGGGAACAGCAGTAGACCATTCAGCCCATCGAGCCTGCCCTGCCATTCAATATAATCATGCTCATCAAATACGCCAATGCTTTTTAGCCAATGCATTCCCCATTTTCCTGTATGCCATTGGTAATGAGAAATCCTACAAACTCTACCTTAATTTGGCAGGTGGGCAGAGTAGCCTTGTTAGTAAGAATTGAAATTAAGTTGATAGCAAGAAGTGATACAGAGTTAGAAGGTATAGAATCTGTGTGGGTAGGGTTGAGGAATCACAAAAGGAAAAAAAGACCCTGGTGTGAATTATGTACAGGCCCCCTGGCACTAATCAAAATGTGAGGAAGAAAATAAATCTGGACATAGAAAAGGCATGTAAGAAAGGCGCTATCACAATAATCATGGGGGTCGTCAATATGCAGGTGGTCTGGGAAAATCAGGTTGCTAGCAGATCCCATGGAAAGGAATTCATGAAATGTCTACAAAATGTTTATTTTGGAACATCTTGTGGTACAGCCCACTAGGGAACAGGCAATTCTGGATTTGATGATGTGTAATGAGGTAGATTTGATTGGAGAGCTGAAGGTGAAGGAACCCCTAGGGGGCTGTGACCGCAATATGATAGAATTCACACTGCTGTTTGACAGGGAGAAGCTGGAATCAGATGTAATGGTATTACAACTGAGTGAAGATAACTACAAAGACATTACGGAGGATCTGGCCAGAGTTGATTGGAAGGGGAGCCTAGCAAGGAAGAAGGTGGAGCAGCAATGGCAGGTGTTTCTGGGGGTAACTGGGGAGGCACAGATGAAATTCATCCCAATGAAAAAGAAACATACTAAAAATGAGGCAACCATGGCTGACAAGGGAAATTAGGGACAGCATAAAAGCAAAAGAAAAGTCATACAATGTGGTGAAGTTTAGTGGGAAGCCAGAGGATTGAGAAGTCTTCAAAAACCAGCAGAGGTAACCAAAAAAGCAATGAACAGGGAGAAGATGAAATATGGAGGTAATTTAGCTAGCAATATAAAAGAAGATTGCAAGAAATTTTTAGATATATAAAACAAACAGAGGCAAGAGTGGACATTGGGCCACTGGAAAATGAGGCTGGAGAAGTCGTAATGGGGAAACAAGAAATGGCAGAGGAACTGAATAGGTACTTTGCACCAGTCTTCATAGCGGAAGACATACCAGAACTTCAAGTAGGGAGCAGAAGTGAGTGTAGTGGCCATCACTAAGGAGATAATGATGGGGAAACTGAAAGGTCTGAAGGTGGATAAACCACCTGGACCAAATGGACTACACTCCAGAGTTCTGAAGGAGATTGTAGAGACATTGGTGGTGATCTTTCAGGGATCACTGGAGTCAGGGAGGGTCCCTGAGGACTGGAAAATGGCTAATGTATTTAAGAAGGGAGAGAGGCAGAGACAGGAAATTAGAGGCCAGTTAGCCTGACCTAGGTCATTGGTAAGAGTCCATTATTAAGGAGGAGATTGCAGAGTGCTTGTAAAGTGCATGAAAAATAGAGCTGAGTTGGCACAGCTTCATCAAGGGGAGGTCACACCTGATAAGCCTGTTAGAATTCTTTGAGGTAATGAGCAAATTAGACAGAGAAAAGCCAGTGAATACGATCTGTTTGGATTTCTAGAAGGCCTTTGACAAGGTACCATACAGAAGGCTGTTAAATAAGATAAGAGAACATGGTGCTCGGCAAGGTGTTGGCATAAACAGAGAATTGGTTGACTAGCAAAAGGCAGAGAGCGGGGATAAAGGAGTCTTTTTCAGAATGACAGCTGATAACCAGCGGGGTTCACAGGGGTCAGTGTTGGGATCACAACTATTCACATTATACATGAACGATCCTGATGAAGGAACTAAGGGCATTGTTGCTAAGTTTGCAGATGATGCAGACAGGTGGAGGGACAGGTAGTGTTGAGAAGTGTTCAGGGAGGATCTGATTGAAACTCATGGAATACTGAGAGACATAGATAGAGTGGGCAGGGGAGAAGATATTTAAACTAGTAGGAGAGACTAGGACTCAAGGGCACAGCCTCAGGTTGAAGGGATGATCCTTTAGAACTGAAATGAGGAGGAATTTCTTCAACCAGAGGGTGGTGAATCTGTGTAACTCATTGCCACAGAGGTTGTGGAGGTTAAGTCATTGAATGTATTAGACAGAGCCAGGTTCCTGATTAGTAAGGGGATCAGGGGTTATGGGGAAAGGCAGGAGAATGGGTTTGAGAAACATATCAGCCATGATCAATTGGCAGAGCAGATTCAATGGTTGGAATAACCTGTTCCTATATCTTATTGTCTGGTGGTAAACACACTCAAACTCCGAGCTTCCACAGCTCTCTGTGGTAGAGAATTCCAAATGTTCACAAAACTCTGAGTAGAAGTATTTCCTCTCATCTTGGACCTAAGTGGCTTACCATTACGTTTCCATTGAGCCCCCTGGCTTTAGGCTCCCCAACCAGGAGAAAACATGAACCCATGGCCAATGGTGAGGTGCCAGCCACTCAGCAGCAATAGCACAAGGCTGCCTGCCACAATAAATAAAAATGAGTATCCAGCATAACATCTGCATGCTGCCTGCTTCACTTCAATCAGGCAAACGCTAATTTCACATGTGATGGTATAACAGTGACATCAGCAGCCACATGCTGGAGATTTAAAGAGAACAGTATGCAGCAGAGAGCGCTGTACTGATATTATTGTGTAAATAATAGCAGAAACATGCCAGAGTAAGACCTTAACTGTTCTCAGGCAGAGAAAGTCACTAATTTCTAAATATTGCTAAAACAAAGGAATCAAACCACAAACCATGAACCTCGAGCCCATTTCAATTCGGGTCCTATTCAATTTAGTCCCTTAAAGGTTAAACTGTGAGGAGAAATTATGCAAACTAGGTCTTAATTTAGAGCATTAGTGGCTAATTTGATCAAAATTTTCAAGGTAGAGGAGAACTGATGGATTTCTGCTGCCTGGTGAATTGATGACCAGTGGACATTGCCCAAACACTTCTGCACGCCATTGTGTAAATCTTTTCGTACCATCCCGAAAAGCAGCTCATATTATATTATCAATGCGAGGTTGATGATTTCCATTAATCAGAATTGTTAAAAGCAATATCAAAATCAAAAACGGGTTTATTATTTATTTTCACAAATGCTTACCTGACCTTCGACCATGTGTCAAAGGTAAACACAAACTCAGTAAGCTCCTTAATCAATACAGTTTTCATATTGAACCTTGGACATTCCTTTAAATAAATATATACAGGAATTCTTAAGCTTATTTTTACAACACCCGCAGTGCTTTTACGGTGAAATTCCAGTATTCAACACCATGATGATAAAGGTACAGCAGTATATTTCCAAGTCAGGATAATGCAAGATTGGAGGAATTTTGCCAGTACTGATGTTCCCATGTGTCAGCTCAGCTTTTAGCTGGCAGGCAGCCACAGATTTCGAAGATGCTGTCAAAGGAGTCTTGACTACTTGTTGCATGCATCTCGTAGATGGTATATATGCACTGTTGCTAGAATGCACTCATGATGGTGAAAAACAATATGTTTTATTCATTCGTTGAAAAGTGGGGATAGTTGGAAAGGCCAGGATTTTTTGCTCATGCCTACTTGCCCTTGAGAAGATACTGGTGAGACCCCACCTTAAACTGTTGCAGTTCATTGAATGAGGATAGATACACCCATAATGCTGTTAGGAAGGGAGTTCCAGGATTTTGATCCAGTGGCAGTGAAGGAAAAGTGGCTTAGTTCCAAGTCAAGTTAGTGTGTAGATAGGGCGGTACGGTGGCTCAGTGGCTAGCACTGCTGCCTCACAGCACCAGGGACCCGGGCTTGATTCCATCCTCGGGCGACTGTCTGTGTGGAGTTTGCACATTCTCCCCGTGTCTGCATGGGTTTCCTCCAGGTGCTCTGGTTTCTTCCCACAGTCCAAAGATGTGCAGGCTAGGTCGATTGGCCATGCTAAATTGCCCATAGTGTTCAGCGATGTGTAGATTAGGTGTGTTACTGGGGGATGGGTCTGGGTGGGATGCTCCAAGTGTCAGTGTGGACTTGTTGGGCTGAAGGGCCTGTTTCCACACTGTAGGGATCCTATGATCTATAGGAAAGGAATTTGCAGGCTCTGGTGTCCCTGTGCATTTGCTGTGCTTGCCCTTCTAAGTGGTGGAGGTCACAGGTTTGTAAGTGCTGTCAAAGTTGCATGGTTGAGTTACTATATGTATCTTATACATGATACACACTGCTTAGTGTCAGAGGTGGAAGGAATTAATATTCAAGGTAGTAATGGGATGCCAAGCAAGCAAGTGGTGTCAAATGTTTTCACTTTTGTTGGACTGGCAAACATCCAAGTAAGTGAAATACATTTCTTCACATTCCTGACTTGTGACTTTGTAGATGGTGGATAAGCTTTTGAGTGACAGAATGTAAGTTACTCCACAGAATTTATGGTCTATGACTTGCTTTTGTAGCCATGAAATGTTTATATGGCTAGTCCAGTTCAGTTTCTGGATACTGGTAGCCCCCAGGATATTAATTATGTGGGAATCATTGAATGTCAAAGGAAGACAGATAGATACATGGTCTCTTAATTGAGATCTCAGCACTTGTGTGATAGGAATATTACTTGCTACCTATCAGCCCAAGCCTGTTATACATAAATATGGACTGCCACAGTTCCTGAGAAGTTCAAATGATATTGGACAATGTGCAATCTTTAGCAAACATCCTCACTTTTGACATTATTATGGAGGAAGAGTCACTGATGAAGCTGAGGACTCTACCCCAAGGAACTTCTGTAGCAGTGTGGGTTTGAGATGAATAGCTTCCATCAACAACCATCTTCCTTGTGCTAGGAATCTGGGGAGTCTTCCTTCTAATTCCATGTTCAATTTTGCTAGGGCTCCTTGTTGCTACATTGAGTCAAATACTGCTTGATGTCAAGGGCAGCCACTCTCACCTTATTTCTGAGTTAAGCTTTTTTATGCTTAGAATGAGTTTGAAATTAAATTTGAAACCTAGTGCCCCACATGGGACCTACCTTAAACAAGTTTGTTGTAAATTTAACTTGACGTTACAACTGTTTACTGCATTTCATCAATTGTGCAGTCAGCACTATTTGTTCAGACAATACTTATTAAAATGGAATGTTGCCATCGAACAGAAGATTATAGTACAACAAAACTTCATTGTCCTTATAACTCATAGGGATCTACTGATCACAATTTGTAAAGTAAAATAATTGTACTAATTTGAGTTCATTTGTAAATAGCCAGTTCAATCAAATTTGAATGATGTGTTACTTTGCTCATGTTCTCTTATCTCTTTACAAAGCATCAAATTCAAAACAGGGTCAAAATGCTCTTTACTTGCAAAGTCCTTGGAGTTGATGCATTGTAGGTTTCAATTACCAAAAATCAATGATAGTGAGCAGTTGTTGTGAATGTTGGGCCTAAAAGCAGCAGCAAAAACCAAAACATTTTAAATATGTTTGTGATTCTGGGAGAAAGGATGGTGGTCCCTGTCACAATTGCTTTTTCACATGTAAAAGTCATGGTATGAATGAACTAGAGCAGTTGAATATTGCATCCAAGTGGAAGATCTTGTGGCTGGACACAGATACATCAAGAAATATCACCTCTCAGCTGAACTGTCTTAGATCTACATCTCAGGAACCTGCTTTGGTAAGTGTGATGCTCATAGATCATCATAGTGCTGCATGTGGGCACCTAGGTTAAAGAGTCAACTATCCACATGAAGGCACCTTAGAGAATAATTTTGAAGCCAGGAATGTATTATGGAGAATGCAACAGCTCCAAGACACCTTTCACAGAAGTCAATAACTGAAACTCTCAAAGTCTTAACATCTTGCCTAGACATTTGAACTCTTAGCATTGAAATCTCAGTACCTAGTTAAAGAAGACTGCCTTTACCAGCTTTAAAAGCCTCGGCGATCCTTAACAAATAATGAGACAAACTTTGTTGATCTTTCAGATTACAGGTCATGGTATGCAATGCCTTATGCAAGTGTTGCAAAAGGAATCAAAGCAGATGTTGACTCATAATGCGTTCCCTCCTGTTAATTCCCAAAAATACCCTTGTCATTAAAATAAGAGGAGTAGGCCATTTGGGCCTTTGAGGTCATAAAAGAAGTTGTGTCAGCATACTCACAGATTGTAGGAATTGCCGATGCTGGAGAATCTGAGATAACAAGGTGTAGAGCTGGATGAACACAGCAGGCCAAGCAGCATCAGAGGAGCAGGAAAGCTAATGTTTCGGGTCTGGACCCGTCTTCAGAAATGGGGGAGGAGAACAGGACTCTGAAATAAATAGAGAGGTGGGGGGAGGCGATGATGGAAGGTGGATAAAGGAGCAGATAGGTGGAGAAAAGACGGACAGGTCAAGGAGGCGGGGATGGAGCCAGTAAAGGTGAGTGTAGGTGGGGAGTTCGGATGGGGGTTGGTCAGTTGAGGGAAGACGGACAGGTCAAGGAGGCGGGGATGAGGCTGGTAGGTAGGAGGTGGGGGTGGAGGTTGGTCAGTGAGGTGGGAGGACCAGATAGGTGGGAGAAAAGACAGACAGGTCAAAGAGGCGGCGACGAGCTGGGCTGGTTTTGGGATGCGGTAGGGGGAGGGGAGATTTTGAAGCTTGTGAAGTCCACATTGAGACCATTGGGCTCCAGGGTTCCCAAGTGAAATATGAGGTGCTGTTCCTGCAGCCTTCGGGTGGCACCATTGTGGCACTGGAGGAGGCCCAGGACGGACATGTCGTCCAAGGAGTGGAAGGGGGAGTTGAAGTGGTTCGCGACTGTGAAGTGCAGTCGTTTGTCACGAACCAAGCGTAGGTGTTCCACAAAGTGGTCTCCAAGCCTCCGCTTGGTTTCCCCAATGTAGAGGAGGCCACATCGGGAACAGCGGATACAATATTACAATATGTTATCTCCTGTGTCAGCATACTAATGTGTTGGCACAAAATTTGTATCGCAAGACAAGTTCATCTTAGGATGTAATTGGTATGTAAGGGGGTCTAGCTCAGTCTTAGATTACACATCTCTTTTGATTACACATGGCAGCCAGTCACCTTATATATACTCCCCATTTAAGTAAAGTCGTCAATGATCACATGTCAGAGGGTAAGGCAACATGTTCCATGCAGTTGTCATCTTCAGTACCACGGTGAAATTCTTACCTCTGAAACAAAAGACACTTATTAGACCTCAGCTGGAGTACTGTGTACAGTTTTGGTCAGATGTAGGCACCACATGAGAAGAAAGATGTGAATGCATTCGAGAGAGTGCAGAAGAATGGTTCCAGGGATGAGAAATTTCAGTTATGAGGAATGATTGAAGAATTGAAGACGGTTCAGCTTGGATATAAGAAAGTTAAGAGGAGATCTGTTTAAGGTTTATTAGACCATGAGGAAGTTGGATACAATAGATGGGGAGAAACTGTTTCCACTCATGTAAGGATCAGGAACCAGAGGGCACAGATTTAAATGATTTGCAAAAGAAGCAAATGCAAGGTGAGGAAAAGCATTCTCACATAGCAAGTAGTTAGGGAAATGCATTGCCTGGAAGTGTAGGGGAGGATTTCAGATTGTTGGGGCATTGAGACCAGTTCTGGGAGAAGTCAGACCATACCTGGATGGGTTACACCTGAGCAGGACTGGGTCTGATATCCTAGGCACAGTATTTGCTAGTGTGGTTGGGGAGGTTTAAACTAAAATAGCAGCAGGATGGAAACCTGATGGGAGTCAAAGGAAGGGCAAGCAAGGATAGAAAAGGGAATAAGTAAAGTGATAGAGAAATCAAGGGCCAAGATCAAACAAGGACAGCATGAAAAATAATGGGAATAGGGCAAGCAATGTTAAAAAGCCAAGCCTTAAGACTTTTTGCCTAAATATGTGGCAAATTTACAATGAAGTGGTCTAATTAATCATGAAAATAGATGAAAACTGGTATGGTATAGTTGGGATTACAGACATACAGCTACAGAGTGAATGAGGATGAGAACTGAATATCCAGGGATATTCAGTCTTTGGGAAGAACAGACAAAATGGAAAAATCTGGTGGAGTTGCATGCTGAGTTAAAGGGAAAATTAATGCAATAGTGAGGAAGGATATTAGCTCCAACTGTGTAGAATCTGTATGGATAGAGCTGAGAAACACAAGAGGTAAAGAATGGTAGTAGGAGTTGTATATAGACTTCCTGACTGTAGGGGTGACATTGGGAATAGAATTAAACAGGACATTAGAGATCCATGAAATAAAGGAACATCTGTAATTATGGGTGACTTTAATCTGCATACAGATTGGGCAAATCAAATTCGTAACAATACCGTACAGGAGAAATTCTAGGAATGTATAGGGAATGGATTTATGAATTGATACATTTAGGAATCAACTAGAGAACAGGAGATCCTAAACTGGGAAAATTCTGTAATGTGAAAGGAACAATTGGCAATCTAGTTGTGTAAGGCCCCTTGGGGATGAGCAACCATAATATGATAGAGTTCTTCATGAAGATGGAGAGTGACATTATTGATTATGACTCAGGTGCTGAATCTGTTTTACTTATCTCACAGATTTGGGAGAAGTAAGACCTTATTACCCACTCCACACATCCCAAACCACCATCACACACCCTCCCCCACCACTTCCGAACATCAGAAATGCAGCAATTATAACTATTATTAAAAAGGGAAATGAATCACACTGTGGAATTTATGAAGACATTCCCCTCTTGTTCATAACAGTGAAAATCGTGAGGCACAATCTCCTGAATCACCTACTTGGTGTGGCTACGAAAATCCTCCCAAAGACACAGTGTGGTGATGAATCCAAGAGAAATGTCAAGAACACCACCAGAAACTCTTCATTATGTTCATCAACCTGACCAAAGCATTGACTCAGTAAATCACAAGCATCTGTGGATTGTGCTGCAGATTTGGATGTCCAAAAATCCCATCAAATCCTGAAGTAGTTTCACATTGAAATCACTACAAACAACTTGAGTAGGAGATCTGGAACTATTGACTTCAAAATCCGAGCCAGTGTCAAGCAACATTATATGATAATCCTCACACTATTTACAATCTACTTGTCAATGGTTATTCTCTTCCTTGATTTGATTTGATTTATTATTGTCACATGTACCTAAGTACAGCAAAAAGTTTAGTCTTGCGTGTGGTACAGGCAGATCATTACATAAAAAGATGCAAAGATCATTGGATGATTGAACAGAGTAAGAATACAAAGTTAAAGCTGCAAAGAAGGGGCACAAAAAGCAAGATCAACATTAGATTTGAAATTTGAGACGTCCATTCAGAAGTCTGATAGCAGTGGAGAAGAAGCTGTTCTTGAGCCTGCTGGTACGCGTGTTTAAGCTTTTGTTTCTCCTACTTGACAGAAAAGATTGGAAGAGATTATAAGCAGGGTGGGAGGGGTCTTTAATGATGTTGGCTGTCTTTCAGTGGCAATGAGAAGTGTAGATAGAGTCAATGGATGGAAGGTTGGCATGTGTGAAGTTTGGGCTCTTCAAAGCTCAATAACCCTCTTTGTGAATATTAATACCATCTAGATGGAAACCTCTCTAAATAGTAGACTCTATGCCAAAATTAAACTGACCATCACAGTCATACATGACTTACAGTTCACAGATGACTACATTATTGTTGTCCTCTCTGCAATAATTTGCAGGCCACTCTCTATCTTTTCAATTCTGTACACAGGAAACTTAGCCTGTCCTTGAATGTTGCCAAAATAGAACTCTGCAAATATTCCACTTTCTATATATGTTGAAGAGGAGACTATGAACATGTTGAACATTTCCAATAACTAACAACCACTTCCCTCAAAATGCCATTAAATCAGCTGCATTAATTCACCCTAGTGTTTGACAACGAAGACCTCCGCAAGTCAACAAAGGTACTAGTGTACAAAGAAACTGTTGTCACCACACTCTCATACTGCAGTGAGCCCTGAATTGAGCATCAGTGACACATAAGAGCACAAAAGAAATTCCATCATCAGTGCCTCTGCCATATTCTCCAGATTCAATGAGTGCACCATCAAATAAAAGCAGTATCTATCTTGAAGCCAAAATGACAAGTATTCACTACACTGGACTAAATCATGTGTCCAGATGTCTGTGAACCTTCTCGCCTGTCGGTTCTGTTTTCTTAATTCCTAAGAGGCAGTCTTCAAGGAAAGAACAAAGAAAATTCTACAAAGGCAGTCAGACCGTTTCTTGACATGTGGCAATATTGACAATGACTGGAAGGTGTCTGCTCCCAATCATTCAAAATTGCAACAGCTTTTCCACCAAGGTCCATCATGCTTTTAAGACCAAGTTTAATACTGAGGCCAAGCAACAGAGCAGAAGGAAAGAAAAGGAAGTAAATCCTGCTTTCTTGATCCAACTACCTCTTGGGTTATAAAGTCCCTTGAGTCCAAAGATCTGTGTTAAGAATCAGCTTGTTCAATCACAAGACAACCCACAGTAGAAACTCACAACTGAGTAGATATAATCTTCAAATAATGAGACAGCCAATGACAATGATGACAGTGTGGAAGTACTGTGCTGTTTCAGATAACATCTCATCAAATCAGACCTTAACCTAAGACTCCATCTGCTTTCTCAAATGGGTATTAAAAAAAAAGTCACTATTTGAAAAAGAACAGACCCAACATTTTTTCATTAACCAACACCAAAAACAGATGGTCTAATTATTTATCATAATACTGTTTGTCGACATTTGTTGTGTGCAAATTGTCTGCTGTTTTTCATAAATTACAATTGGGACTACATTTCCACAGTACTTTACTGGCTGAAACACACATTGTGAAATATTCAGCAGTTGTGAAAACACTATATAAATGCAGGTCTCTCATTCTTTCTTTCATGTGGGACTCTTCTCACTTTGACAGGTTACACAATTCACTGTCCCCTGACTACTGAATCCTGTATAACCTCTTGAGGCATGCAAATTATAGAAGAGCAATAAAACTCATTTGCAAATGTTATATATTATAATATTTTTAAGACACTGATGAATTACAATGCTCTTGAAAAATTGTAAACTCAACTACATTAATTGTCTTTTAATGCTTATATTCGTTATAACTTGACAATGAACATCACACTTTGTCATTTCCATAAGAGAGGCTGTTAGATTTTGCAAGTATCCATTAGTAATACTGCACTTTTCTTTATTGATTTCTGACTGGTTTTATCTTTTTGAACATTTAATTAGGCAGTATGCAATATGGCACCCTCTCCAAACATCTTTCTATCTACCATGCAGTAATTTCTTCAGTTCATTACCCTTCCTCAAAGTAATCTTCCAATTTCTGTCATGTTGCATACTCAGGGCTCCATAGATAAGTTTATATTTTTGTATCCAGGAAGATCTCAGTAAGTATTTTTTTCACTGTCTTCTGAGATTAAAAATGAAGGCTTCCAAACACTGTTTTACAGTAGATTTCTAAGAATTTCAAAGAAAATGGTGGGAATTCACAACAGATAATTTTCTCTTTACAGATACTAATTTATCAGTTCAAATCTAAACCTATCTGAGAAAGGACTGATTTTAATTTAGACTTTCTACTGTTACACTGTCTTCATTATGTGTTAGTTATTTATTTTAGTTAGCATTTGCTTCTTTATATATTGAGCCATGGAAACATTCTTCAATTCATGCATATATTAGAAGCATCAAACGTTATTTATACCAGATGATAACCCTATACATTCACATCCATCTTCAGCCAGAAATGCTGTCTGTATGACCCATCTCAGGCTCTTCCTGAGGTCCACAGCCTTACAGCGGTCAGTTTTCAGCCCATTTAATTCACTCCACGTTACATCAAGAAACAGCTGACGGCACTGGATATGGGTCCTAACAATATTCTGGCAATAGTACTGAACATTAGTGCTGTGGAACTAGCTGTACACCTAGCCAAGTTCCAGTGTAGCTACAACATTGGCATTTACCCAGCAATGTGAGAAATTGTCCAGGTATATCCCGTGCACAAAAAGAAACAGGAAAAGTCCAGCACAGTGCTAAGTTGCCATCAGTCAGCTCTCGAAGTAATGTAATAGAAGGGGCCATCAACACAGCTAATTGCTAAGAAATCTGTGGATGCGTCTTGATTGCACTTGCTATTTGGTGTGTTCAAACTATTCATCATTACCATTGTCAAACCAATGTTCAACCATTTGTCATTACCATTTTTGCATCATATTACGTTTGGGCTTTTAGAATATAAATTATATCTATCTGTACACAGTCTAAACTTTGCTGTCAATGAGGTTTGCTTGTATGCTTGCGTAATTGTTATTTGGAATGAGTTAATTATTCTTTGTTGACTAAAGAAATTGGACTGAATTTTTCCAGTACTAAATCAGACACAATTTAAAACCTACATAATTGGATAAATCTTCACCCTGGTCAAACTAAAATTTGTTACAACAGCGATGGAATGAGACAAATGGAATTTGTGTATCCCTCCAACTTCAGTTATAACAAACCCTGTCCTTCTTTCAGTACTTTGGCAATATAGTCACATCAATGCTACTGATGACCAATTGGTCTAAGATGACATTTTGATATTTCCAAGTATTGTGCTATGACATAGAAACACATTTGGTGACCAGATATCCTATACTCTCTTATACATATGATATACAACTGTGCTACCTTTATCATTCACAGATAGGAGCAGAAAGAACCACTCTACTCTTCTCAAGGTGGGTATGAAAACACCTTGGCGTTGACCTCTTAACTTTCAAGGGACAGTCTGTGCATTCTTGTAGATTATTAATCCAGTTAGATTGCCAGCTAAATCAACTCTTTTTTAACCCATTATATCCTCTCCAAAGAGAATATTTTCCGTGCACAGAAACCCCATCATGGATTTCTTCCAACAATGGGTCATACTTGCTGATGAATATTTCCAATCCTTCAGATCCTCATATTGATTTGTTCAAATCACAAATTCCCTGAGGTAGCTTAAGGCCAACACACAATGTAGGAAAGGAGTGTGCACCATTAAAGATCTCCTAAGATAAAATGAAGGTTCTAATTTATTCGTACTCAGCTACTGCACTACACTACTTCAGAATGGTTTCAACCCATTCAAAGTTTCGATGGATTGCAAGCTTTGAACCCAGTATCTTCACCTACCTCATAGATTAAGTTGCCTTAAAGTCAAGATGCAAAGCTCATGAACTGGCAACATTAGAAAGGGGAGAGGGTGAAACAGAGTCTGGATCAGGGATCAACAGCAAGAGGGTACAGTGAATGAAACGTTGTAATAGCCAATTTCATTATCTTGCTCAAACAGAATGCAGCAAACTGATGAAGAAATAGGAGTGCATTAATTTCGATGAAGAAGAAGCCATTAGTAAGATGGGCTACATATACCGATCCTGAGCAAGAAACTGCAACTAAACAATCAATAACAATAGTAACAAGGAAAGAACACCTGCAGAGAACAAGTTTGAAATGAATGGATTGTCAGTAACCTCAAAGGAATTCCATGTATATTTTGCTAGTCCAGTGAAACCACCTCAAATATTATCCCTGTAAAACCACAAACATTGGCCAGAGATGCATGAGAATTTGTAAATAGTCTGTAGAGGTAAAGGCTTGGTGGGTGATGTATATTGAAAGATTAACTATAGGAATACCCTTCTAATAGCTAATAACCATGTGCATAATGTCATAACGATGTTAGATCACATGGGGCTTAGATCTGATGAAGGCCTGACGTACTACGCTTTTGTATTAGTTATTAATAATTAATAACTGTTACTAGTGCACACCATTCAAAATATAAAGATATTTATAGATAAGGTCAAAGGAGATGGTAATGGGACAAGTAAAGAAACAGAAACTGGGTCAAGCAGTGGCATAATTACACAAAGTTGGGTCATCATCAAAGACTGAAGTTCAAAACCAAACAAAAACACCAAAAAATAAAAAGGGAAAAGTGGAAGTAGTAGTTATGGTCTGTAACAGTATTCTCAGTTTTGAATTTATAATGATGTACCTAATTGTGAGAGTGATTCATTGTATTTCTTTTAATTTGCATACACTGTTCACTATGCAGTCTTCTCTACCTTGGGGAAGGCTAACTTCAAATTAGGCGGATGTTTTATGGAACACCATTGTTCAGTCCACAACTTTGTCCCTGAGCTTTTGATTACCTATCATTTTAAATCTCCTGTTCTTACCTTGGCCTCCAACTTTGCTCTAATGAAGCTCATTAAACCTAGAGAACAAGCAGCTCATCCTTTTGACTAGGCAGATGGTTGATACATAGAGGTGAAAGCAGACAATCATTGTGATAGAAGGGATGTGGGTTTGAATATGTTTCCAAGGCTGCAAATAATCCAATTCAGTCTAAGGAAATGATTGTTATGGAATTAGTGTCAAGGGTACTGTGGCAGGGGCAAAAGACAATTACTCCAGTCTTTCTAATACTTAGCTAGAGGAAACTGCAGGGTCAACACGGATTTATGAAAGTGAAATCATTTTTAACAAACCTGGAGTTTTTAAAGGATGTTACTTGTAACATAAAGCAGATTCAGTGGAGTGGTGTGTTTGAATTTTCAGAAAGTTTTTTGAAAGCTCAAACACAAGATTTTAGTTTGAAAAAAAGTACACAAATTGAGAATTGATTAACAGACAGAAAATAGAAAGTCGAAATAAATGGGTCATTCTCAAAATGATAATCTGTTTCTCATGCATTACTTCAAGGACTAGTGCTGGGCCACACTCGCTCACAATCAATATATATGATTTGAATGTGATGTTCAAATGTAATATTTCAAATTGGCTGATGGCACAAAACTAGCTGGAAATGTATATTTTAAGGAGGATGCAAGGAGGCTTCAAGGGAACTTGGATGAACTAGGTGAACCGTCAAAAACCTGGCAGCTGGAATATAATGTCAAAAAGTGCAAATTTATCCAACGTAGCAGAATAAAAAAAGACAGATAATATCATAAATAGTGAGAAGTTAGGAATTGCTGGTGTCCACGTGCATCTGGATATCCTTGTTGATGAGTTACTAAAAGCTAGCATGTAGGTGAAATAAGCAATTAGGAAGGCAAATGACATATTGACCTTCATTGCAAATGGATTTGAGTACAGAAATAAAAGATGACTTGCTGCAATTACGTAGGGACTAGGTGAGACTGCACCTGCAGTACTATTTATAGTTCCAGTCTCCTCACCTAAGGAATAATATATAATGCATAGAGAAAGTGCAATGGAGGGGTCACCAGTCTAATTACTGGGATGGCGGGATAGTCTTAAGAGGTAAGATTGAGGAAACTGACCTATATTCACTAGATTTTAGGTAAATGACAGGTAATCCTGTATGAAACATACAAAAGTCTGACAGGCCATGACAGGATGACAGTTGCTAATGTTGTATCCTCAACTGGTGTATCTAGAACCAGAGAAATAGTCTCAGAATAAAGGGGTAAACTATTAAGTCTGAGATGAAAAGGAATTTCTTCATTCAGAGGATGATGACTCTTGGGAATTTTCTACCCCACTGGACTGTGGACACTCAATCATTGAGCATATTCAAGACAGAAATGTACAGATTTCAGGATACTAATGGCAACATAACGACATCAAGGGATTATGGGATAGTGCAGGAAAGTGGTGTTGATGTAGATAATCAGCCACAATCTAATTGAATGGTGGAGCGTTTTGGATGGGCTGAATTGTCTTCTCTTGCTTCTGTGTCTTTTTCAGGGGATGGACAAGCAGTCTGGCAACATACAGACCGGGAAACATTCAAAGAAGGTGATGGAGAAGCAGTGGTAGCTGTTTTCAGCAAATGTGTAAGAGATGACCTCATGTCTTCAGATGATGTCACCAAAGGGCAGCACTGGGACAAGTGATGACCAAATTTATATCTTTGGGTGGCTTCAGAAGTAATTGCATTGAAGTAAAAAACAAATCCATTCTTGGTGATGCTCTATATGGGATTAAACATCACAGAAAAAATACAGCAAGTTTGATCCACTGAGCTAGACAACAAAAACTAAGTATTGTAATAGAATAGTGTGGTGAATAGTGTCAACGGATACAGACAGGATAAGAAATTTAAGAGGAACAATGGACCATGGTCATAGTGACAAACAATATTGTTAATAACATTCACACAAAGAAGTGGCTGGAAAAGCTCAGCAGGTCTGGCAGCATCTGTGAAGAAAAAAATCAGAGTTAACGTTTTGGGTGCGATGACCCTTCCTCAGAACTCTGATTTCTTTCTTCACAGATGCTGCAGACCTGCTGAGCTTTTCCAGCAACTTCTGTTTTTGTTCCTGTTTTACAGCATCCACAGTTCTTTCAGTTTTTGTTAATAGGGTTGGTTAGGTGCTGTCTCTGTGATACGGCAGAGTCAAAAAGATTATTGGAGAAAGTCAAATAGGGAGCTGCAGGAAAGATTATTACAGGTGTAGAAGACAAGAAGAATGTTGAAGAGTAGAAAGAGGTTGAACTTGGGCCATTGGTCTCTGAACTTAGATGACAGCAGTTTTAAAAAGGAGGGAGCAATACTTGAGAAAAAGAAAGCAATTACAATCCTATAGGGAAAGAACTAATTGGTTACCATTTCAGTGAAAATGAAGCTGGAAGAGTAGGGAGAAAGTCTAATGAATGAACTAAGAAAGGATTATGGCTGAAGCGGATAATACTAAACAAAAACAGGATAAGAACCACAGTGGAGGAGGCCAGAGGAAAGTTTGGTTTGTTGAGGAAGCAGGACACTGGAAGTAGAATTGGAAGTTAAAACAGTACCAAAACTTTCACAAGCTCCTCACATTAGTTTTTGAGATGAATGTGAAGTGGACATGGCAAAGTAAGAAATATGTCATATTGATGCTCCACCTTAAAAGAGGCTACAGATTTAAAGAAACAGTTTGTTATTGGGATTAGAAGCTGAGGGGTTATCTTTGCACTTCTGGATGCTCCTCAATTAGAGCAGAGAAAAGTGAGATTCAAACATTCTTTCCATGATCCAGTACGACCTACTAACGCATAACTAAACCAGTTGCGCACCAAATTTTCGAATGTCAGCACAATTTCTCTCTCCATTGATGCTACCAAAGTTAATGGGTTTTCCCATCACATTCTGTCATATTTGTTATGCCAGAAGTACTTTGACTTGAGGCTGTGAAGTCAGGAGCCATAGCATAGTAAAGGCTTTAATATTGATAAGCACATCAAAGGTGGAAGTGAGGGAGATGTAGTGTATATCAAAGGCTATAGAATATTGTGGTAACTGAGAGAACAAAAGGTAAAAGACAGCAAAATTTCAGCATGGAAGAATAAATGGTGTAAAAAAGATAAAACTAGGATGCCACAGGCTTTGAGATAGTAAGAACTGCTGATGCTGAAGCCAGAGATAACGCAGTGTGGAGCTGGTGGAACACAGCAGGCCAGGCAGCATCAGAGGAGCAGGAAAGCTGATATTTCGGTCCCGACCCAAAACATCAGCTTTCCCGCTCATCTGATGCCGCCTGCCCTGCTGTGTTCCTCCAGCTCCACACTTTGTTGCCATAGGCTTTGGATTTTTAATATTGGATAACCTCAGGTTGAACATAAGTGAGCCCTATTTCCTCACAGCACAAAATGTGTCTAGAGTTAAGCAATATTTAGCTAAATGTAAGAAACCTTCTTTTTCAATTTACTGAATATAGGATGTGTTACCACAATGTTTTCTCAACGTTGGAAAAGTGAAAGATGAAACATTTTATCAAACAGGCTAAAAATCAGATGATAAACTACCACATAGATTTACAGGACAGGAAACAGACAATAGTAAAGACAAAAAATAAAGTTATGTTTATATATAAATAAATACATGTTCATATGAACTTGCAAGACAGAAACAATTATGACACTTCTCCATCGACACTCAGTATAAAACTGAATCTCATATCACAATCCCTTACTTGTAGGCATGAAGCTGACCAATTAGAGACTTGACTTATGCCATCTCTGAATAATTCAAAACGACTTCAGAGCTCAGCAAAAGCAACTAAATATAAAACCAAAGCTAGCTACAAAGCTTCTGTAAAATGGACAGAAAGAATCATGACCCACCTCTTTTCCAAATACCTGACTCAAGTCTTTCATTGATCCCAAACAATAAAGGACCTTAAAACAGTGTTTGCCTACATGCAATCAAACATGTACATCAACAGATCCACAGGATACTTGTCTTTGAAGTAAATGGATTGTCCCTGCCTGGTAACATGTGATTGTAGCACACCTGACAGTAGTTGCAATAATCTAATTGATGCCTATGTCCTTCATCGTATTGAATGTAGCGCACAAGGCAAGGAAATACATAATGACCATTTCTGTATGCATAGTCCATTGTTAGCTACACTGAACAAATGCTGTATTTCGTGAAGTGTTGTGCATTGAAAGGATCAAGACAAATACAAACCACTCTGACCAATACTCCAAGTCAATTACAACAACAAAACAAAATAATAGAAAACAATATTAGATGGCAAAACAGGAACAGAAATAAGTCAGAGATATAATGGCAAAAGAAAATGTATTAATCAACTAATCATTTTTACTATGAGAAAAGGTATTTTGCAATGTATAGTTGAATAAGCTTAATCAAAGAACACAAGAATACATAAAGAATGAACACAGTTTAGAAACAGAAGCTTGTGCAATGATCAGATCTTCATACCCTACAATACTGTGAATAAATAAAATATGATCTTCATAGGGTTTGTCAGTTTTGAAACAATCTGTGGTGATGTAAATTATCTTTCAATCTAGTGAATATGACAAAATTATGTGTTTCCTCAGCAAAAAGATCCAAGATGATAGAAGGCAATGTGATAAAGTGAAGGATAGGGCAGAAACATGATTTAAAATAAATACTTGGTGCTTGGTTCTTCATTTTGACAAAGCAGTAGTGCTTTTGACATACTGAATAAAATCTAGATATATATCAAATTACCCCTCAAAAGTAGCACTAAAAATAAAAAGTGATGGAAACACTCAATCAGTAAGCTGTACCAGTGCACAGACAATGATACAGAGAAAAAAAAAAATTATGTCCTGTTGGAGTGAGTCAGGGACAAGCAGGGCAAGAAAATCCTGGATATCAACATTAGGTTGGAATCCAAATATGATCCTGCCTTCTTCTGGCTTTTCGGATTGAAGATGAAGAAGTTCTTAGATGATGGAAGTATTTAAGTCACCTGACGAAAAAGCAGTGTTCCAAAAGCTTGTGACTTCAAATAAACCTGTTGGACTATAACCTGGCATCATGTGACTTCTGACCTTTTTAGATGATGGCAGTAATTAACAAACTGTTGAGGTTGTCATGTCGGATATGAGAACCCCAATCTGCAATTCCTGATTTCCCAAACTCTGAGCAGCTTCTCAGGGTCATTAAGGTCACCAAGGGTGACTGGGTGCACAGCAGGAAGAACTTCTTCAGTAAAACTGACAAGCTGGGATCGGTTTGATCGATTACACTGAAGAACTCCAGCCGTTGGGACTTGAAAGATTATTGTCCTAACACTTTACCTCTCACAAAGTGCTTTCACTGCTTGGCGAGTAACCACCAACTTCTTGGAAAGTCCTTTGCCTTGTTTGTATTTCACTCACTCTCAGCTGAATTTTCCTTTTGCCTGCCTTCACTGCAGCTTAACACAGCATATTCCATTTTTACTGAGGGGCAGCAGAAGAAGCCATACCAGCATCACAGTCCCAGCAGCAATAAGATGGAATGCACATAGAAAACTGGACAGACTTTGAGTTCAGCTAAAAGGAGACAAAACTCCCAAAACAGAGTCAAAAGTTTGAGGCTCAGTTCTCTCGACGTGTCTGCATACGAATACTCAGACTGAAGTTTATTTCTTACGGCCGATCACTGCTGATGCCTTGGAGGAGGTGGAGGGTGTGGGTAGTGTCCAGAATGTAGATGGGGATTTCCTGGCCTGGGGTGGGGGGATCAATTGGAGTCGAGGTAGGCGGAGATGAGTTCAGTGGGGCGGCAGCAGGCAAAGACAATGCACTGACCGGGGCTGTCAGGCTTATGGATTTTGGGAAGGAGATAGAAACAGGCAGTGCAGAGTTGGAGAACAATGAGGTTCGAGGCTGTGGGTGGTTGGTCTCCTGAGGTGATGAGGTTATTGATTGTCTGGGAGATGATGGTTTGGTGGTCAGGGGTTGGGTCATAATCGAGGGACAGTAGGAGGTGGTCTCGGAGAGTTGGTGCCTAGCCTCAGCGATGTAGACGTCAATGCGCCATACCACCACCATGCCCCACCCCCTTTATCAGCAGGTTTGATGGTGAGGTCGGGGTTGGAGTGGAGGGCTGCGAGTTCTTGAAAGTCTTGGAGGTGATGGAGGACGTGGGTCCTGATGAAGAGCATAAATGCGAAACATCGATTTTCCTGCTCCTCTGATGCTGTCTGGCCTGCTGTGTTCCTCCAGCTCCACACTGCATTATCTCTGACTCCAGCATCTGCACTTCTTGCCATCTCCCACTGCTGATACCTGCAGCCTCCCAAAACAAGCTTCTGTTGTTGACTTAACAATACAAAATGCTGCAAAAACTCAGATCAGGTGGTATGAGTGGACAGAAAGAAAGTTAAAGTTTCAGATCAGTAACGATTTATCAGAATCCAAAAAAAATACAATGTAAGATCTTTTAAATCAGTGGAAGGGGTGGGGCAGGAAGAACAAAGGAAAAGATCTGTGATAGGGTGAAGGACAGGGCAGATTAAATAACAATGATTTCATGATGGTACAGCTAACACAGCTGTAAGGCTGAAAAAAGACTGTTGACTGCCTCCACATCTATCAAGTCTTTCCACAACACACTTCAGAAGGCAATTCCGAAAGGACAATCCTATGGACCTGGCCTTGTTGCCACAGAACATTCCAAGTGGTTGGAACATTCATGTCACTTGCACTTCACAGAGAAATTTGTAACGGAAAACAATGCACTGATGTTATCCATCTTAAATGTCATGATAGCTCTTCAGGATGGACACACAAAGGCATGAAGACACGCTGTTGATACAGCAAGACCTTCTAACACTCATGACTGTGTGGCCAAATTCATGTGGCCATCTAAAAGCTTGTCCATGACAGCACCGTTGTAGGCTGGATATCAAACAATGATGAGCCAGAAGGAGATAGGGGGCTTGGTGTCATGGTGCAAAGTTCATGACAGTCTATTACATGCTGAATATAGTCAACCGTGTGAGGGCACCTTCCTTGCTACTACTGGCTATACAGTGACCTGCTGAGGAGCAAACTGAAATGAGGAACTCTCCTAAGGATGGAAGGAAGAGGGCATCCTCTCCACTAAGCAGTGAATGAAAGTGGCCAAGGAAATCAGGAGCTGTACACCATCTGGTCA
The DNA here is from genome assembly GCF_021869965.1 of Rhincodon typus. Taxonomy (NCBI): domain Eukaryota; kingdom Metazoa; phylum Chordata; class Chondrichthyes; order Orectolobiformes; family Rhincodontidae; genus Rhincodon; species Rhincodon typus. Next base: position 36,892,647 of record NC_063338.1, read on the forward strand.
CCTCAAAATACTGATAAATCAGTGATTTGATTTGCAAATTTCTGTATCTTCTGCCTGACCGAAGAGGTTGGAAGCGTATTACTGGGAGGGGAGGGCCCTGGGTGGGAGGGCTCTTTGATAATGTTGGCAGCCTTTCTGCAGCATTGAGAAGTGTAAATGGAGTCTGTGAGTGGGAGGTTAGCTTTTGCTGATATCAGCAAAACAAAAGAATTGATCATTGACTTCAGAAAGAAAGGAGCAGAACACGCCCCTATCTACATCAATGGAGCTGAGGTGAAGAAGGTCGAGAGTGTCAAGTTCCTAGGAGTGACGATAACCAACAACCTGTCCTGGACTTCCCACATAGATACAATGGTCAAGAAGGCACAACAACACCTCTTCTTCCTCAGGACGCATGGGAAATTTGGCATGTCCACAAGGATCCTCACTAACATTCACAAATGCACCATAGAAAGCATAATATTTGGGCGCATATCGGCTTGGTATGGCAACTGCTCTGCCCAGGACCATAAGAAACGACAGGAAGTTGTGTGCACAGCCCAGAACATCACAAAAGCTAACTTCCCACTCAAGGACTCCATTTACACTTCTCATTGCTGCAGAAAGGCTGCCAACATTATCAAAGGTCCCTCCCACCCAGGTAATACTCTTCCAAATTCTTCGGTCAGGCAGAAGATACAGAAGTTTGCAAATCAAATCACTGATCTATCAGCATTTTGAGATGAAAACAGACTTAAAACATTATAGAAACCAACAAACAATTCCAGCAATGTGCAACAGAAATCAATCAGCAACTGACCCAAAAATAGTTGATGATCTCTCAAAATAGCAAAAGTGGGTGTTATTCCCACTGCTGAACATATGTTAAGCTGTGTGAGGTTAAGAGGAGATACTAGTTGAGTACTGAACTCCAAAATAAAAGCATTGGCGTAAAATTAGTATTGCATGCTGATTGACGTAATGGTCTATCAATGCTAAATGCTTCCAACAAACACTGACTGTGTACTTGTAAATGGTCCCAGTAAAATGCCTTTTGACATGGCTTACCATTTTGGACCTCCAAGACCAGACAAAGCACCCAGAAAGAAGGATTTTGTGACTTCTATGGTTTTCTTTTCTTTCCTGCACTACTGTTTCCTGCTGAGAAAGAAAATTATTCTATGAAAGCTCAATATTGATGTTAAGACTTTGTTAATAAGCCTTCAGCAAAAGATACAGCAATTATCCATGGGGGAAAACTAGAAAGACCAAGAAAGAATCAGTTCACATGCTAAGCTGGAATTGATTTAAATAATGGAACAGCTAAGCTCTTTGATGGAGTATATATTCAATAAGGATTTTGTTACAATTATTACACTAACACCAGTTTAGTCTGCTGACAATGGTAGAAGACAGCCAAGGATTACTGATCCCATCAGAAATTAAGCACCAACTGCTATCAAGTTTTTATAAAGTCAACTCTACTGTGTTCATTTATATTTGTTCAGGTGAGCGGTGCCAGGTTCTGTCAATTAAAAATTACTAAATTACTGAAAAATATGAATAACCTATTTAGCTATAAACATAAGTCTCCATGGGAAAAAGGAAATTAGGGCTCCTAAATAAACCATATCATGTAGAATAAGGTCCAAAAACACAGTAGATTAATACCATACAGTTCAAACTATATAAATGAACTTTACCATTAGCTTTTACAAATTAAACTGCAGTTTACTTTTCCTTAATTCAAAGTGCAATGAGTATGGTCAAATCTGGACATCTTGTGAGGAACTGTGAGGCATCAGCAATAGCAAAATGATTTATCACTATAATCTGCCACTTTATGTCCTGGCATGTCCTCCAATTCCTCAGTTACCATCAAATTATAGACTAACACCGGTTCAATGGGGATTTCAGAAACGTGTGCAAAGGACAGGGCTTGTTTTAGGATCATATGATAGCCATGAGTCTAACAAAGGATTTCCTGAATTCTAAACGCCCAAAGACATAGTTTATAGATAGAGTTAAGAGGCATCACAAGCAACAAATCAGGGAACACTGTAGTCCTAACTTATCCAGTGCACAATGATGATGGCCAGCATGAGAGGATGGTTCCAAATATATTCTGATCCATAAACAATGTGAAACAAGAACAGCAATATCTTGGAAATACCAATAATTTTGGTTTTCTCAACAGGCCAACTTGGTCATTTACCACTTCAGCTCTTTCATCACCACTAAGTTGGTACCTTGCAAGTCTCTGCTGAACACTATTGTGGCAGCATCGTCACCAACACTGTTTTGACCAGGTGAGGAGGAGGAATTGGCTCTCTTCTTCTAAACCCCCTTTGAGGGTAGCAACAAATAATTTTATTTCTTTGTTAGCATGCAGTCATCACATTTTAGTTAAATCTTGGTTAAATAGATAAAAATGGCAGAATCAATTCTAAGGTTTCCTTTTGTGAAAGTAAGAGGAAATTTATGATCTATTAACCATAAAAAAAACTATAATTGCAACATCAAACATACGCACAAATGCAGGTAGTAAGTTTAAAAAGAATGGGTGGAGGCCAATTACTACAAACAGAGGATAAAAACAGATACAGTTTAAAGTTCTTAGAGTCCTTGAGATGTGAGATTGCAACCTGAGTTCACAGCTGTTTAGTTGTTGCCTTGTTCCCTCAGCAGTAGTGAAATCTTGGAGTACTTGGTGAATGGTTATTTTCCCAAATTACTTTTTCATCAGACACTCCTTTTGAGATGATAAGGAACAGGAAGAAAAAAATGCTGTCCAAGTTCTGTTATTATGCAGTTTCTTTTTCTTTCTCTCTACTGTACCTAGGAAGCTATTGTAGTGTGGTTTGAATCTAATTCCGCTGCCTTTCCAAACTGAATACTTCACAACATTTAATCTCTCCATTCTTGAATTTATCATGAAAGTGTAAATTGAACAGGAGATGTAAACTTCTTGACGCTGTTTGAATGCCTGTTTCCACTGTCTTTGGGTAAAATGGTAAATGCACTGTAGCTGGTTTTGGATTCCATCGTCTTGCCTCATCCTGTGATCAGATAGTCACAGCAACCATTTTAGGTCAGTGTTTGTCTTCTTTCAAAACCATTTTCTTCCATGAAGGTCTCAGGTTTAAAATCAGATGGTGTAAATTGAGCATGAACAGTCTGTGTTTACTATTATCATAATAAGAAGACTCTGAAGGCATGGAAAAGACCTCAGAAGACATGGAAAAGACCTCAGAAGACTTTAATGACAGGGCTATGTAGTGGGAAAACTCTGAAAGATGAGAAAAAGTGAAATAACTCCACAAACACCAGAATCCCATCACCAAGTCACCCATTACATGTGGAAAGTCCTTGACACTGATCCAGCTTGCTCAGAGCCAGTTCTCAGAGTGAACAGAACATCTAACATTTTCTGATGAAGGGTCTAGGCCCGAAACGTCAGCCTTTCTGCTCCTATGATGCTGCTTGGCCTGCTGTGTTCATCCAGCTCTGCACCTTGTTGTCTCAGAACTTCTAACACTCCTATTTTTATCTATCAGCCAGGGCTCCCTGATTGGGGCTGTTAATCTGGTCCAATCAGGAAATTCAAATTCTATGAGGTTCACCTGGCTGACCTTGTTACAATCACTACAGAAAGAACTTTGGAAGGTTACACAACTAATGTTATAAGAAATAACCAACTAGCCAGTCAGTCCTTGTTGCTCAGTCTTTGTTGTTTGCAGGTCCTATGGGCAACACAATTGACCAAGTCACCTCTTCCACAGTAATGAGGTTGCTTTAATAACCAATTTTTATACCTATTTTTCAAAAGGTAATAGTAAAGCCTCCACAGCCCTACTGGACCATAGGGCTGATTTCTCATTAGAGACAGTTGGCTGGTAGTGATTTAACCTGAAGGCAAGAAGTGTCCTTCATGGTAACATCAGCCTGTGGGGGAACAGACAGGATGTTAGATTGATGGAACCCCAGCATCAGTAAATTTCCTTCATAATACAAATTTTCCAATGGTGCTTCAAATACTTTGTTTGAACCATGCGTTATAGCCCGTCCTGACATTATCAATCCTCTACGAACTTCTCGAGCTTTCACACATCATTCATCTTTTATCAAACTTTTCTCATTATCTCTTCTTTATCTCACCCGAAGCTGCTTTTCACGACTCTTGCAAAATGTTTTCACACCTTTTGTAAACTAATTTTCAGGAAGTTCTTGTTGTTTTCACCTGTTATCAGTCACTTACACTCAGTTTTTAACAATGGTTATCTAGTCCCGAATGCCCCTGAATCTTATCAGAATACTGAAACTATGTCATAGTTCTATAATACACACAAATTAACACTGCATCCCAATAAATATGACAACTTTACACAGCTTTGAAGTATGATTGTCTGTTGTGCATATTTCTTTTCATTAATAAAAGGCCTCAAATGTTGTTTCCTGTCACATTCCAGCAGCTCTTGATTTACCTGTGAAAAACCATTTCTGAAGAAGGGTCCTGACCTGAAACGTCAGCTTTCCTGCTCCTCCGATGCTGCTTGGCCTGCTGTATTCCTCCAGCTCTACAATGTGTTAATTCAAAAGTCTGTCTGGCCTTGCAAAATACGCTGGCATAATTTTGTCAATTTTCAATTTGTTGGTCAAAACACAGCAAACTTGCAGATCACATACATTGTCATTCATGACTTTGATTAAGAGTAGTTCTGGTCCTATGACAGACACGAAAACGTAATTGGAACAATTCAATAACAGCACTCCAAGAAAGATGGACAGGGATGTAGAAGGAACCAACACATTCAAGGAATTTGGAGATGAAAGGGAGGTTGGACATGGGGTGGTGCTAAGTGACTTTCTTTTGAGACTTGATGACATTTTAAGAGGGACATTAACCCAAGAGATTAAAAGTGTCATCTAACATGAGGAACAGGAAGAAACGTTTACAAAGTTGATGCTTTGCACAGAACTGAATGCAAGAAAACTGATTTAGAAATGAAACAGAATTTTACGAACAAAGTATACTTTCTCCCATGGCACGTGCTGAGAGGGTTTAACAGGAGTCACTGTTAGCAAATTTAACCTTACCCATTATGGGAGGACACATGGAGGCCGTGCCCACTTAATTGCATGAGAGGTGCTGTGTCAGGCTACAAGCAGCATGAAATCCTCCTACAATTAAGTTTGAGGCAGAAAGAAGCTGATGCGAGAAAATTTCATGCTTGTGGTGGGATATCAATGAGTCTTCAATGAGCCATTTGACACCATTATCCAAGGTCAGAAGAATTTACTGGCAGGGGCTGAGGATATCACTGTAAATCACACTGTTGCCCTATCTCCTGACCCTTCCTTTGCCCCCATGACACCCTCCACGTGACCTTATTTTGGCCTCACTCACCTGTATTGAAATATTTCCCAGTTGCACTGATGGCAGGGGTCAGTCAGCCTATAATTCTCCTCCAGCTGTCAGTAGGGCAGCATTCCTATCACCAGGCGTCTGTGATTAGGAAATGCCTGAGGGACACTGAAATTGGTCAGGTCTCCCCCCGTGGAAGTGTCACTGAGTTCTCATTAGTTCTCTAACCAGTGGATAAGACCGCACATTGTCCACATTAAATCCAACCGTTTTCCATGGCCAAAGAGCCTTGAACAGGGAGACATTACCTCCTATCATGCTCTACATTCTTACGTTCTTAAGACTGCCTTGAAGTTGACATTTGACACTGCTTGTTGCAGGTTCTCGGGAAACAGACAGCACACTGTCAGAAATAATGGACTGGGAGCGTGTTAAGCTTTGTCAGATCCATTGGAAAATTGTAATAATAATGATTTGGAGATGAAAGCAGTTCAAAAAACCTGATTAGTGACTTGGTAAATATTGATGAGGCCTCCACTAGATAGTCTACACTACCAACATCTTTCCCTTTAGTTAAATAAATTATAACAAGGAAGCAAAAGAGATGTAAGAAGAAATTAAAAATGGGTAGCACCCCCAGTTTTCCACCTTTTATTTCAGAATCCAGACACGATGCATGGTCTCATTCTCCCATTCTCTCACACTGACCAGTCCACTCAGGCTAACGAAGTAGTTGCAATGGGGTTTGACGCATCAGAGCATGGGGTGTCAATGCATAGTAGAAATTTCATAGTAAGTCAGACTATCCTGTCTCTAGAACCATCAACTCTGTTTTCGAGCCCTGTTCAATAAAGATTGAGGATTACAGCCATGTGAAATCTCTGAGGATCACCTCCAGGGACCTGAGACAGGCAAACAAGTTTGTGCTGGAATCCAATAAATTATTTTCAACTTATTTCATGGGCCGTTGGCATCAATGGCTAAACCAGCATTTGTTATGCATCCCTAATTGCCTTTGAGATGGTGATGGTGGTGAGCAGCTTTCCTGAACCACTCGTCTCTGATGGACTTTAAAGGAGGCACTACCTGGAGCGTAAAATCATATCAGAGATCACTGTACTTGCACTGCCTAACTGAGAAGGCTCTGAACTAATGAGGAATCCCCAGAAGGGGACATGAGCAAGAGGCCTTCAAGATTTAGATGATTGTTTGAGAAAATATAGGCACCAGAGTTTACATGATCTATATGTAACCATCGGGTCTACTTTCACATTCCTCAATATTCAGATGGATTCAGAGCCAACGACAAGTGCAAAAGTCACCCTGATAATTCTGCCTTGAATACTGATAGGCCTTATTTGTACTGACTATTCAGCCACGTGGTGAAAGGGACAGGAGGTTACAAATGTATTTGTAATGGTGACACAGGCTGCAGAAGTCCTCTGGGGGGTTTGGGATCAGAGGAGACTAATGGTTTCCCACCCTCCAGGACTGGCCTGAAGTCTTCAGGATGGTGAATTAATTTTATGGATACTACTGCAAGAAAACCAAGAAAAAAAATCACTGGGATATTAAACTAAATTGTGCTCGTTTTCCATTTTTAAACAGCTGTTCCTTAGCTTTGTGCAAAAGACCATAAGATATAAGAGCAGAATTAAGCCATTCGGCCTATCAAATCTGCTCCACCATTCATTCATGGCCGATATGTTTCTCAACCACATTTTCCTGCCTTCTCCCCATAATTATTTATCCCCTTACTAATCTGGAACCTATCTCTGTCTCAATCATACTCAATAACTTGGCCTGCACAGGCCTCAGCAGCAATGAGTTCTATAGATTCGCCACCCTCTGGTTGAAGAAATGCCCCCTCATCTCAGTTCTAAAGGGTCGTCCCTTCACTGAGGTTGTGCCCTCGGGTCCTAGTCTCTCCTGGCAGAGGAAACATCTTCTCCATGAGCACTTATTCAGGTCTTTCACTATTCTGTGGGGTTCAATGAGATCCTCCCTCATCCCTCTAATCTCCCAGTACAGACCCAGAATCCTCAACCCCTCCTCATTTGACAAGCCCCTCATCCATAGGATCATTCTTGGACCCCCTCCAATGCCAGCATGTACTTCCCTAGATACAGAGCCCAAAACTGCTCATGATATTCCAAATATCGTCTGACCAGGGCCTTATACAGCCTGAGCAGTACATCTCTGCTCTTGAAATCTAGCCCTTTTGAAATGGATGTTAAAATTGCATTTGCCTTATGAACTGCCAACTTAACCTGCATCTTAACCAAAAGAGAATCCTGAACTAGGATTCCTAAGTTCCTATGTGTTTCAGATTTCCACAGCCTTTCCCCAATTCGAAAATAATTGGGGAAAAAATATCTTTATTCTTGCTTCCAAAGTACATAACCTTACAACTTCCCCACAGTGTATTCCATCTGCCACTTCTTTGCGAATTCTTGTAAACGGTCAAGTCCTTCTGCAGCGTCCCTACTTCCTCAACACTACCTGTCCCTGCACCTATCTTTGTGTCATCTGAAAATTTAGCAATAATGCTGTCAGTTCCTTCGTCCAGATAGTTATGGTCCCGACAAGGACCCTGCAGAACTCCACTAGTCATTGGCTGCCATGCCATTCTGAAAAAGACCCCTTTTTCCAAACCACCTCCCCACCCCCATCTTCTGCCAGTCAGCCAATCCTCCATCCATGCCGATACAGTGTGGAGCTGGAGGAACACAGCAAGTCAGGCAGCATCAAAGTAGCAAGACAGTCAACGTTTCGGGCCTAGACCCTTCACCGGTTGTGATGAAGGGTCTAGGCCCGAACCGTTGACTCTCCTGCTACTCTGATGTCACTGACCTGCTGTGTTCCTCCAGCTCCACACTGTATCGACTCTGACTTCAGCATCTGCAGTTCTTGCTATCTCTCTATCCATGCCAATACCTGGCCCCTAATACCATGGGCTCTTATTTTATTTAGCAGCCTTCTGTGCAGCACCTTGTCAAAGGCCTTCTTCAAAGCTAAACAGATCAAGTCAACTGGATCTCCTTTGTCTAACATACTAGTTAACTCCTCAAAGAATTCTAACAGATTTGTCAGGCATAACCTCCCCTTATCAAAGCTGTGCTGAATCAGCCCTATTTTACCATGCACTTCCAAGTATTCTGCAATCTCATCCTTAATAATGGACCCTAAAACCTCACCAACAACAAAGGTCAGGCTAACCAACCTGTAATTTCCTGTCTTCTACCTTTCACTCTTCTGAAGTAGCCATTTTCTAGTCCACAGATATTTCTTTTGGAACTCTGGGGTATAGTACGTCTAGTCTGGGTGATTTATCCACTTTCAGACCTTTCAACTTCCCCAAGATCTTTTCCTTCTCACTCACTTCTGCCCCGACTCTCGAAGTTCTGGTCTGCTACTGGTGTCTTCCACCATGAATACTGATGGAAAGTACCAATTCACCTTCTTCGCCATTTCTGTGTTCGCCATTACTACTTCTCCAGTCTCATTTTCCAATGTCCATTCTTGCCTCTCCTCTTACCTTTCATGTATCTAAAAATAACTTCTGCGATCTTCTTTTATATTACTAGCTAGTTTACCCTCAAATTGCATGCTCTCTCCCTTGTTTTTTTTAAGTTATCCTCTGCTGGTTTTTAATGGCTTCTGACTAATTTTCACCACATTGTATGCTTTTTCTTTTGTTTTCATGCTATTCCCGACTTCCCTTGTCAGCCATGGTTGCCTCATCCTCCCCTTAGTATGTTTCGTCATCCTTGGATGAATTTCTGTTGTGCCTCCCGAATTATCTCCAGAAACTCCTGCTATTGCTGCTCTACTGACTTCCCTGCTAGGCTGCACTTCCAGTCAATTCTGACCTGCTCTTTTTTCACGTCTTTGTAGTTATCTTTACTTAATTTTAATATTGTTACATCTGATTCCAGCTTCTCCCTCTCAAACTGCAGGGCAAATTCTATCATATTATGGTCACTGCCCCTTAGGGGTTCCTTCACCTTAAGCTCCCTAATCTATTCTGCCTCATTAACACATCACCAAATCCTGAACTGCCTGTTCCCTAGTGGACTGTACTACAAGCTTCTCCAAAAAAACCTTGTAGATATTCTACAAGTTCCTTTTCTTGGGACCCACAACTAACCTGATTTTCCCCAGTCCACTTGATTACTATAATAGTGCCTCTCTCACATTATTTTTCTATCTCTAGATTTATTTTCAGCCCCACATCCTGATGACTGCTAGGAGACCTATACAGAACTTTCATCAGGGTCTTTTTCCCTTTGCAGTTTCTCAACTCTATTCACATAGCTACTATACCTTCTGACTCTGTCTCATTTCTTACTATCAACTTAATTTCATTCTTATTAAAAAGGCAAATCCTCTCCATCTGCCCATTCGCCAGTCCTTTTGACTGGATGTGTATTCTTCGATATTTAGTTCTCAACCTCGATCCCCTTGCAGCTACATCTCTGTGATATGCACAACTTCGTACCTGCCAATTTCAATTTATGCTACCAGTTGATTTACTTTATTTTGTATGCTGTGTACATTTTGTTACAACCCCCTCAGTCCTGAATTGACAGCCCTCCCCCTTCTCATAGCTGTCCCCTTAACTGCTGTGCCTGAAGTTGAGATTCCTGATCCATTCCATAACCTCTGTCCTATTACTTCTTCCGGAAACTTTAATATCCTCTGCTGGGTCCTCTCCCTTCCTTTTTTTTTCCATAACTTTCCATGCAATGGGAGTGACTGCCACACCACCCTCCCCTTCCCCCATTCCCCCGGCCCTCCTTTCACTATTTAGTGACCTTAGACCTCTAATTGGTTCCAGTTCCAGTTTCAGTTTCAGTTTTGCTTGGCTGATCCACTTCAACAGCAATCGCTGGTTCATTGTTCGGGCCAATTTAACTGGATTTAACTGGAGGTCAATTCATATATTTAAGCAAAGAGACTGCTGGCTTCAGAGGATTTTGTATTCTTCCCACCCACTAAGATGAGCAAGTAAAATTTGAAGAACAAAGGATTTCTTCTTGGTTAATTCCCACAGGCAAATTTAAATACTATCTGTTTTCTTCTACTATATGATGTTCATGTTGCTCATGGTGATGCCTAAATTTCTTTCAGAAATATGCCAAATATTTAAAAAGAATAACACTAAAATAGGTGCAAAAACAAATTCTAGTAGGGCTGTGGGAGGATGAAGGTCTCAATGTTAACGTGTGAATTTTACCTTGAAAACTAGCAACATACTTGGAAATGTGTCTGGATAGTACAGGTCTGCCACCTGATGGACAAAATGTACATTGTGTTCAGTGTTCTGATGAAGAGTAAAAACGGAAAGAACTCCAGCTGCTGTAAATCAGAAACAAAAACAGAATTGCTGGAAAAGCTCAGCAGGTCTGGCAGCATCTGTGGAGAGAAATCAGAGTTAACGTTTTGAGTCAAGTGACCCTTCCTCAGCACCGTTCTAAGGAAGAGTCACTCAACCTGAAACATCAACTCTGATTTTTCTCCACAGATGCCGCCAGACCTGCTAAGCTTCTCCAGGAATTTCTGTTTCTGTTTGGACAAAATGTACATGTGGGCTAGTGAATCCCTAGATTAAAGTGATACTCAGGATAGAATGTCAACTATCAGTTTTAATTTTGCTGATGCATATGGGGAAATTCCATAATCAGACTTACCCATGAACCCCAGAGATAAAAGAAAATTTAATCAATTAATTGTAGTTTGGAATTAGTGGCTGTTTCAATATATCTAATCACAACAAGTAAGCATCCCACCCAGACGCATCCCCCTATAACCCACCTAATGTACACATCCCTGAACACTATGGGTAATTTAGCATGGCAAATGCACCTAGCCCGCACATCTTTGGACTGTGGGAGGAAACCAGAGCACCCGGAAGAAACCCATGCAGACACGGGGAGAATGTGCAAACTCCACAGACAGTCACCTGAGGGTGGATGGTTATAGATTTAAAATGGATGTCTGTGGGCAGCAGCTTGCAAGTTTGCAAATACACAGAGCACCCAAACTGAAACATTTGTATCAAAAGGCCATATGGTTCACAGGCCAAGCTGCAGCCTTTCTTTTTACCATGACAAGTTTTGAATTTAACCGAATTTGAACCAGGCACTTAGATAGCAAAAACCAATTAAATTTAAATCTGATGGTTTTGACAACCGAGGACCAATCCTATTGAAGAAATATTGATATGTCATCAAGGTATAAAAGGGGGCTGTTGGACAAAGACCAGAGCTAACAACCGTCAGCTCTCGAGAGAATCAATGGCACTCACAGTTTCCTCTAAGTTTTGGAGAAAGCACCATCTAAATAACAAAGGTACCAATAGCACATCTAGTGAATATTGCTGACAGAAGAATCGGTGGAGAAGGCACAGAGCATTCCAGAAGACATGTAACCTGGCTACAATTTTGAGGGACTAAATTCTATTTTTATTTTATATAGGTGGGACTTGTATTTACTGGAACAGTATACCATTAGAATCTTGTTTTATTCAGGAATATTTAGTAGTTAGAAGTGATTTATTTGGTTGTTTATTAGTTTAGTTAATTTGTTCACTATTAGAGTTAGATAAATAAATTGTTACTTGTTGATTTATTTTATTTAACCACTAGAAGTTGCTGAAAGGCAGGTTACATACTTTACACACTCATTTTACAGATTAGAGGGTGAGGGGCTCTTCTTTGGGTGCTTCAGTTTTAGTTCTCAGGAGGGTGTCAACCTCTGCTTTACAACAGTAGTTAGCTATATCACAAAAATGTAGATAGGTAGTTAGCTATATCTCACAAAGAACCTCAGGCATCTCTCAACATTAGAGTGATAATTGGTTGCATAGCGTGAGAGCCACCAGTCCACATTAAGCACACACAGAGCAAAGCACAAAGAAGGCCTCAGTAAACAATCACAGCTCTTGCAGGGATTGAACCCATGCTGTTAACATTATCATGTCCTACACTCAACTCTTTAGCTAACAGAGTCCCACTGTACAGAAGAATTATCCAAGAAATTGTTTACATAGCTGGACATGAACAATTTGGTTAGAGGCATCTGACCTCTTCAGCTGAATGTTAAGTGGGTTTGAAGCAATTACTGTCTCTAGTGTACTCTTTCTTAATATGAACTGGCTTCTGTGATTCTGGGACTTCAAAATTTCATTTACAGGATAAGGGTGTCACTGGCTTGGCCAGAATTTATTGCCTATCCTAAATCCCCAGAGGGCAGTTGAGACACATTGCTGAGAGTCTGGAGGGATATGTAAGCCAGACCAGATAAGAATGGCAGTTTCCTTCCCTAAAGGACACTAGTGAACCAGATGGGTTTTTCCAACAATCAACAATGGATTCATGGTCACCATTAGACTCTTATTTAAACCCAGGTCCCCAAACATTAGCTGGGTTTGTAGATTAACAGTCCAGTGATAATACCACTAAGCCATAAGGCTAAATAGAACAGGCTGTGCCATGTTTTGGGATGAAGGCGTTTGTAAACTCTTTAACCTTGTATTTTGAACTAGTGTTCATGTTTACATTAGGATACAGGAGTTACTGCAGCTTTACATCTTCACTCTATATCAAAAGGTTAACATTGTCAAAGAATAGCAGATCTTGGCAAGCCATTTATCCTTCCTGTTAAACTAGCAATATTGATTACTACAGCGCTGTTCCTGATATGCAGAAGTTCAGTCTAAAACATAATCATCTGCTGGTCTCAATGTTGTGCCATGCATTAAATCATCACAAATTTGTAATTTACTAAGTGAAAAGCCTCATAGTTGCCTTCTGTTTCACTTTATTAAAACGAATGATTTTCGTACAAGTCTTCATTTGTATTCAATTAACTTTCCCTTTTCATAAGTTTTGGTAGTAATTGTAAACGTTAATATAAAATTAAGACTGGTTACATAAACATGCACATAAATACATCAATTCCTAGTTTAAATACCTACTGATCATAATTTAATTGTATGCCTTTCACCATTAGGGAGTTCTGTTGCACTCTTTCATTAGACTTTCACGTACTGTCTCCAGTATGTCTCGAAGCAGAATAGCCTCTTCTAGTGACAAACAACGGTAACTAAAGCTCATAAAAGGCTAGAGAAGCAAAATAACAATATGGAAGTAACACAAAAAGTAAGCAGGGAGAGTTATTTTATTCATTTTGTGGGATATGGGCATTGCTGCCTGGCCAGTATTTATTGCCCATCCCTAGTTGCCCTTGAGAAGGTGGTGGTGAGCTGCCTTCTTGAACTGCTGCAGTCCACCTGCTGTGGACTGAACAACAATGCAATGAGGGAGGGAATTCCGAGATTTTGGCCCAGCAAGAGTGAAGGAACGGCGATATGTTTCGAAGTCAGGATGGTGTGTGACTTACAGGGGAACTTGAAGGTGGTAGTGTTCCCATATATCTTGTTACGAAGTGGTGTAGACTACTCGTAAATTGGAAGGCAGAAAGCTAGAATTTGTTTGTAAAGGTAATAGGGAGGAAAAAGTTGGTAGTCCCTTTAAGAGGTTAGGTGTCTTTTCTGCACTTAGAGATTTTTAAAGCAGCAGCTGGACGGTGCTGGTATAAAAAGTACCCAAAACTAAAACATTTATACTGAAAGGCCAGGCAGCGTTATTTTAAAAAAAAAACAAGTCTTTTCAAATTTGGCCAATCAAGTCCTTCGATATTAAAAACCTATCATATTTAAAACGGATGGTTTTAGCAACCCGAAACCAATCATGTTACATGAAATTGATGTGTTATCGGGGGTATACAGGACGAGGGTTTTTGAAGATCAGGAGAGAGCTAACTGCCAAGAGACAACAATTTTTTCTGCTCTCAGAGAAAGCACCATCTAATTAAAACGGCACCACTGCATTTCTCTAGCCAAAAGTCCTCACAGAAGGAATTACAGAGAGCATCCCTGACAGCAGAATCAACAGCAGGAAGACATTTGTGAAGTGAGATTGACAGAAGGCTGGACAAAGCAAAGTATTCCAGAAGACAGTCTGTGTGAACTTGGACATATTAAGTTTTAATTTATTGTTGTCTTATCAATTGGGTTTATATAAGTGGGACTGGTGTTTATTTGAACAGCTTTTTAGTAGAATTTAGACCATTTAGGGAACAGGTGGTAGTCTGGGAGGAATTATTTGGTTTGTTAGTAATTTTGTTGATTTGTTCATTGTTAGGGTTAAATATAACTAACAAGAAAAAATTTATTTATTGTGGATGGGATCGTCTTTTTCTTGCTTTTAACCACTTAACAGGTTACGAGGAGAAAGGCAAGTTTCTCTGGATGTTTTGAGGGTAGTTATTAGAAAGGAATCTCTACTCCCATCATAACAGATTGAGGCTTGTGTTTTGGTTTAATTATCAGAGAGGTTCAGCCATTTCCCCTCTGAAACAAAATGCTACCCTCGTCCTCCTATATGGAAGTGGTTGCGGATTTGGAAGGTGCTGTAAGGATCTTTGGCGAATTTCTGCAGTGTATTTTGTAGATAGTACACACTGCTGCTATGGAGTATCGATGGTGGAGGGAGTGGATGCTTACGGATGCAGTGCCAATCAAGCGGGCTACTTTGTCCTGGATGGCATCAAGCTTCTTGAGTGTTGTTGTGACTGCACTCATCCAGGCAAGTGGGGAGTATTCCGTCACAGTCCTGACTTGTGCCTTGTAGATGGTGGACAGGCTTTGGAGAGTCAGGTGGTGAGTTGCTCGCTGCAGTATTCCTAGCATCTGACCTGCTCTTGCAACCACTGCATTTATGTGGTGAGTCCAGTTGAGTTTCTGATCAAAGAAAACTCCCAGGATGTTAAAAGTGGGGGATTCAGTGATGGTAACACCATTGAATGTCAAGGGACAGTGGTTAGATGGTCTCTTGGTGACGGTCATAACCTGGCATTTGTGTGGTGCATATGTTACTTGCCACTTGTCAGACCAAGCGTGTTCTTGGTGCATTTGGACATGGACTGCTTCAATGTCTGAGGATTCACGAAATGTTGCTAAACACTTTGCAACCATCGGCGAACATCCCCACTTTTCACCTTATGATGGAGGAAAGGTCATTGATGAAGCAGATGAAGATGGTTGGGCCCAGGACACTGCCCTGCGAACTCCTGCACATCATCTTATATGTCAGGTATGACAGACCACGAGAGTTTCCCCAATACCCAGATTTCCTTTCCTGAAGGACATTAGTGAACCAGATGCGTTTTTCTATCACTGATTTCATAGTAAGTAGATTTTTAATTCAGATTTTTTTGTTTTAAATTGAATTCAAATTCTACCATTTGCCACGGTGGGATTCAAACCTGGTTCCCCAGAACATTATCTGGGTCTCTTAAAATAGTCTACCGATATACCACTATGTCTTCACCTTTCCCAAGACGGAAAGTTAAAATGTAATACAAGCACATCACATCAGTCTCATTCACAAAAAAGATCCAAGAAAACACCAAAAAAGACACAGAAGCAAAAGAAATCGCAACAAAAAGAGAGCACCACAAGATGATGTACACACCACAGAAAGGAAAAGACAACAAAGAACATGCAAATTATCCTGCAACTTACTATTAACAAAATGGCAAGATTTATTTATAAACTTAGAGAATTACAAGGTTTTATCATTAGAAATGAAAAATGAAGTTTGTTTCATTGACCTCAGAGATTTCAGTGGTAAATACGTCATCCAAAAATAAGGCCAATGGCATTTTCAGCAGATCTGGAAGCTACAAATAAAGTAACAAAATACCTCCCAAAAAGCAACCATATAACTGAGATAACAAGGTGTAGAGCTGGATGAACACAGCAGGCCAAGCAGCATCAGAGGAGCAGGAAGGCTGACGTTTCGGGCCTAGACCCTTCTTCAGAAATGGGGGAGGGGAAGGGGGTCCTGAAATAAATAGGGAGGGGGAGGCGGATAGAAGATGGATAGAGGAGAAGCTAGGTGGATAGGAGACAGACCGGTCAAAGAGGTGGGGATGGAGCCAGTAAAGGTGAGTGTAGGTGGTTTTTTGACAGCCAGTGATTGTAATCAGGGAGGAAACAGGAATGGTATGGGGACAATGGATATAATGCATCCTTGTCCACATCATGACCATGAGATGGAGCAAAGGCAACAAGAGAAGGAATTTGCCAAAGTGTGGATAAGAGGAGGGCTCTGCACAGAAGACCATACCCATAAAGAATTTATCAAGAGCATTCCCTTACCTACCTCTGACCCAAGGATTGTTTGTTTAAAAATAACCTATCACCATGTCTGGGATTGAGGCCAACGACATCAGTCCTTCATACACACCTAACTTTTCCACATCTTCTCCCACCTCCCCCCCTCAACCAATTAAGACAACTAACCAAATCATTAGCTCATGCAGCAAATTGGCTATTAGCCTCATTGGTGTTAATGTTTGATCACAGAAATGTCATTATCTTTGAGCTTTAAATTGCATTTTCTACTTGCAGTAACATGAATATCTACCAGCACCCATACATGTAACTCCATTTTAATAAAAGCAAGTTATCATGAATGCAGATATTTGCTCTTGTATGCTAACACTGCTCATTATTTCAGCATCATTTTCAAAAGCAAAATAATCTTGGCTCCTTTTCTCTCTTGCAAATTGCCTGTTTAAACCTCTGTACCCTCCACCTTCTCTTTCAATACTAAGTGTAAGGACCCCAAAACTTCTGTCACAGAGATAAAGATCATTCAAACTCTGCCGCCCCTGTATTAACTTTCACCTAGTCCCATTCAACTACTTTCCTTGCATTCACAGAACTGCACTGGCATCTAGTCAAGCAACATGTTGATTTTAAAATTTTATTTCTTGGTTTTCAAATTTCTCTATCACTTATCTTAATATCCATAATTTCTTACCACTCCAGAATTCACTGGAATACTGCAACTTCCTCTCAACCACAGCCCTTTAAAATACTGTAATCCTCTTAACTCACAACCAGAGTTATCCACTCTTCTTTGGTCATGACCATACCTGATTTTAATATCTCCATCACTGGAGATCGCATTGTCAGTTGCCCAAGTCCAGAATACCCTTGCTGCCCCTTTATATTCGTTTCTTCCTTTAAGCCACCCTTAAACCTCTCTCTGACTGAACATTTGGTCATCTGACTCAATACCTCCTAACATGGCTTAGTGTAATTGTTTTGTTTGTGAAGCACCTTGGGATGATTTATGTTTGCAAAGACTTTTAACATAAGTTGTTGCTTCTACCAGCCTCTCAAATGTACAATTTCCACCAGAATTCACTGGTGAGTGGTTACATGTGTAAAGCTGCCCCTATCACCTAACCACTTTGGAGGGTCACCAAGGTCAAATGCTTTACATACGTTGCCCACCGATCTGCTAAACTGCAAACCAAGACCAAACTAAATACCTAACGGGTGAAGAAGCAAACCATACCTTGGAGTAACTCAAGATTTGTTTTATAAGTTTGACATGTAGGAAAATGGAAAATTATTATAAAGTCATAAGTAAGCATGAAATTGTTTTTTAAACCTTAATTACATCATACTTTGCCTTTATATCATGCATTTTCATTGCTTAAAAAAACAGTATGAGTGACAAATCACTTGCAGAAAACATTTATACAGGCAGTAGTATCTCTAACATTCATCTTAATTATATCAATTATTGAAATTTATACCGTTATACATCTACCAATCATCTTTTTCCACATAACAAAAAGATATTCCCAATGCTTTACTCAAGCATTCAAATATAAATAATTGAGAGATCAACTTAGCAAGGTTTTAATAATGCTTCCACTACATGCATGGTCTAAATTGTGCAATCAAAATTGTACTATAAATTTGAACTCCTATTTCATCCCATACTTAGAAGCACTTATTCTTTGGGCTTCCATGTGATTTATCATTCTTCCTCTACAATAGATATTTAACATCAAACAAATTTCTCGGATAGAATCCCTATTGAAATCTGGAAATAATATTGCAGGTCAGACTACGAGCGGTGGAACATGACCACTTGATGCATCCAACTTTATTTTCAAATGTGGTTCTCATCACACCATTTGATATTTCCAACGGTGTTGTCTTAATTTGAGATTGCTGCTGGACAAGGTTCTCGAACAGATTTTTGGAATATAAAGAATGAACTGTTCTTAAATACAAACAATTCTGTTAAAATATGGTTAAATTAGAAAAGTTCCATCCAAAACCTTCACTACCTATTGCAAATCCCGATCGACACAGTATATTATATTTGTCCTAGAAAAATACCTCCTTTAAAAACTTGTTTTACTAAACAATGAACAGCAAAATTTACTGTCAATACTTAGTGCTCAAGATTTAAAATTTGGAACTGCTTTGGCATTTAAAAATGATTCACTACCAAATTTTAGCAGCTCAAAACAACACTGCCAGTTCAGTACAAGAAAAATTCTAGCACGTCATTTATATCACACCGAGCTTCCTAAATATACAAAGGTTATTTATTGTTTTCTTGATAACCTAGATTAAAATTACAGCTTTAGACCCGAGATATATTTCAATTCATAGAAATAAAGTACATGATCAGGAAATGATCCCTCCCACCCTAAAACTTTTTCATACTAGAGAAAATGCATGCACCAAAAAATTAAAAAGGCAACGATTTGGTATTTTAACATTTGTTACCAACTTTTTGTTGTAACCCACCCGTGTTCACACTTCCTCTAAACTTATGCATGACGTCAAACTTTAAAGTGCAAACTATTTACAGGTTACCTGGTCTTGATAAATGCATACCCATGACCCAATAACAGTGGTTATACAATAACCGAACTATTAGTGGTTGAGCTTTTGCTGTTAATTGAGAGAGCAGAGTGCTCAATTGCACATCAAGTGTTTTTACGCAACTGGAAGTCTTCAAGAAAATCTGCACTCTTCAAGCTCCTCAACAGGAACACTACCAACCAAACATGTATTCCATGGCTTTGGAAACAAGACTCTCATCTTTCCTAGGAGTCTGCCTGTCTGAAACCACCTAAAACAAAGAAAAAGGGAGTATTATTACATTTAGCTCAAAGAGCAGATTAGATTGAGCAGCAGCACCAGCTTCCCATTTTGCCACATGTACCTGATAATCACTGCTACAAGCTTTATATGCTGCAGCCAGAGGCCTCATTGTAGTTGTTCTTGGTGTGCTAGGCGACTGAACAGTTGTACCCGGAGTACTGACAGTTGGACTGAAGACTGAGAACAATGTTCCATTAGATCTATCTGCTGTTTCCATAACACTCTGCGTAACGAAAGAAAATTATTTCTATTGACGTTTCAGACTGCAGTATTTTCATAATTCCATTAAACTTTAAATAAATTAGATGCGAGACTTTTTTCTGCACAGTCCTACTATAAGGATACCTCAAGATAGTAATGAAATTTGCCTACAGGGTTTGGGAATAGGTACATTAGATATTTTTCTGTCTAAGCATTCAGGAATGTCGAGGTGGTTCTTGATTTTCCCTTTCTTCCCTGAACTTAAATGGTGTACAAGGGTGCCATAACATAAGGAAATGCAGTTCTCAAATCCAAAAAAGTTGATATGGAGCACTCAGAACTACCACCACCTGTTACTACAGCTCATTTACAAGACAATTGTTCAAAGTAATCAGAAAACTATTACAACTGCTTCACTTAGTTGTTTCATTCAAATATCAATAAAATAAAGACAACAAACTGAAATTCTCAATATTAAATATAAATGTTGTTTCTAATCGTGGTCCTGTAGTGTCTGCCTACTCAAAAATTTCCCAATACTTCCATTCCCACACTTAGCTCCCATGTTCATACTCCCAGTCCCTCAACACACACCAAACCCCCCAGCTCCCATCCTTTGAAGAATTAAACTTTAAAGTTTATACCCATAAACCTCCAGCATCAGCTTTCTCTGCAACCTGCTGTTCTGAATTTGGACATGTTGGTTAGTGCAAGTAAGTCTGCCTGCACTGACCAGCTTCTGCCACGAGATGGAGCCTGTTTTAAATTGACAAATCAAATTCAGCTGTACCTGCTGACACCAAGAAACATGTGCAGTAGCAGCAAAATTCTTCAAATAAAGGATTATAAAAACCTAACAACACCCAAAAATGAAAAATTAGAGAAAACCAGTTAAGAGAAAGTAGCTAAACAAGTAGGGCTTCTTCCAAACTTCTTTAAAAAAACTACATTATAGTGCACATGGAGTTTAAAAAAACATTGAAGGCGAGCATGTACAGTCTTCATTCATTACACGATTGCTGGTATCAGTGGACATTATCTTGCTTTTTAATATTTATATGTAATATTTTCAATTATACTGCTTCTTTAAAAATTGATTTTGTTTCAGGTTATATTCTTTATGAAGTGTAGGAATGTAGGTCATTTCAACTTATAAAGTTTTAATGTGTTTTCTGCTGAGAAATTGTAGTGTTTTTATATATTTAGTCACATTTTATTTTGCAAGTTATTTCAGCTTGGAATACTCAGGGCTGCATGTGCACTGTATAGTATTTCGATCTTCACATATTCTGCTCTGTTAAAAAAATGTCTGCAAGAACATATCTCTTGTTTTAATATTAACAAATTCACTTAAAGTTGCTTTACTTAAAGTCTCAATTTTCAGGAACACAGCCAGAACGTCCCATATAGAAAATGCACAGTGAAAATAACTAAATTAAGTACTTTTAATTGGAACAAGGGCATATCATTATCCACGCTCTGAATAGAACTAATGCATTTATATGGCCTGTAACAATGTAAATCTTCCTAAGACATGTCACAATGGAGCTGTCAGATAAAATTAAACATATTAGAGGCAGATGACCAAAACATGAATTCAAACGTACATTCATTATACTGGCAATGTTTTGCCCAAAGTTTCTTCGCCTTGGGCTTCATAACAAAGTTTCTGAAAGCAGTTTTATGGCAGCTTCATATCATCAGGACTTCAAATTTTATCAACCCACCTTATCAATGCATGGCTTCACTCCAACCATGATAGCTTCTCCAAAAATCTTTCCATCTTTACTTAAGGCTTTCCTGGCCTGCAGTTTAGATTGATACTGAATATGCATCCAGTTTCCATTGTTTGACATCTGTGTAATATGCCGTCAACACAAAACACAAAAGAGATTTAGGTAAAACATTAATTTAAAATTAGAAGATAGCTGTAAAAAGGTATTTTCTCATAGCTTAACTGCAGATTACATTAGACATTAAAAGTCTCATACACAAATCAGCAGCATACTGAAAGTGAAAAAGGTTTGTTTACAAACTGTGCTAAAGTAGGGATATTGGGCATGATTTTGTCTACTCTGAATTCAGGAACATAAATGCTGAGATTATTCTGTTTCTTTTCTTTTATGAACTCAAAACTGTAATCTTTAATTTCTCAATAACGCTAATTGTTCAGCTGAAAAGCTGCAGTTGCTTGGGAATTTTTTTTGATGGGGCGGACCTCAGGTAGAACAGAAATAATCACGCAGGTCTGTACAGTGCACCTTGGGTCATGAAACTAATCAGCTCATAACTAGTTAACGAAATTGACTAGGTGTAAAAGATTTGGTTGAATGCTTTAAATTTGGAAGAAATGGAAGACAATAAGAAAAAGAGAGGGTGGGAAGCACTTTGTGATGATGTGTGAAAGATGACTAAACAGCAGTGTAGAGAAAGCATGAATGGTTTGTTTTTAGCAACCATCTACAAAAATACACCATTCTGACAGGCTCAAATAATTATAAAAAAAGGTTTTCCCCACAAGTATAGAACCTAAAGTTGCTAGACAACAGAAAATACCTCTGGAAATCATACATGAATATCCATTGTCTTACATAACTAATTCCAAATGCTTGCAATAATTATACATTTTTAGCGTCATTAATTGAAAGAATCAGCATTTCTGTACAATGAAACAGGTTCAGCTGTTAGTTAAGAATTCACAAATTTCTTTTTGCTGACACCAGCAGCTCTGGTCTCAGCAGCACTATTATGTTGTCAGAAAAAAAAGGGAAGACATTGTTTGCCAATGTGGGGCACTGTGCACACATTCAGCTTTCACAGCAAAGCTCTTTAACGTGACTGTGGAAAATGCACAAACATTTGCTGAATTTTTCAATTATTGAAATGCCAATAGCTTCAGCCTGGTCATGCGAATTAAAACAGTGTAGCAGTCCATTGTAATTAAGCTCACAATGTTCAGTTCATTGAATAAGGGCACCAATTTATTAACAAATCGAAAAGGAATGTTTTCTATATACTATTCCAGTTTCTAAGTAGAAGTTCTCAATAGTGCCAAAAATAAGCATCCATTCTTTGAGTTATCAATTATTCCATACTTTAAATTACTAACTTGCTCAAAGAGCTAAAGAACATTTCATTAACCAGAAAGTTACTAGAAATTAAATTGAGTGATAAGGCACAAAAATAACAAAGTTTATGCATTATGTACAATAGCCTTGTATTTACACCAATTTAAATCTGGACTGAAATCATCCAACCCAGTTTTTAAAAGATACTTAAACAAGTTGAGGGTAAATGGAGTTTCCACAATTTTTAACATAGGTTTACAAAACATCTTGCTGGAAGTGGGTTACCCACGCTTGCATCCCCCCAGACTGGCAAAAGAACCCCACTCCTAATCAAATTCACAAGTATCACAAATCTCCACTAACTGCATCCATTCATGAAAGTTCTTAAAATTAAGCTTGCTTTTTGAGTCAGAGAAACCAGTACATAATGCTGTAATAGATTTTGAATAGTCAATTAACTGGAAACAAAAAAAAAAAAAACAAAAATAGAACTTGCTGGAAAAGTTCAGCAGGTCTGGCAGCATCTGTGAATGAAGAATCAGAGTTAATGTTTCGGGTCCAGTGACCCGTTCTGAGGGTTAACTCTGATTCTTCCTTCACAGATGCTGCCAGACCTAATAAGCTTGTCCAGCAAGTTCTGTTTTTGTTCCTGATTTACAGCATCTGCAGTTCTTTCGGTTTTTAACTGAAAAAACAACAAACCTGGTCAGGTCAAGGATTCCGAAACTGCAGGTCTTGTCCTATCTGGAGTCACAAGCTGCCTTCCCTACCCCCAAACAGCAACGGTGACTCTTGGTTTGGACCTGTTGGATCAATGGCCTCTCACCCAAAAAAGTAAGCACATGGTGGACAGTGCACCCCAAATGTTCAAAAGTTGCAAAAAAAAAAAAAAACATCGTTCTGTGGGACCAGAAGGTTTACTCATTTACATGATGCCATTAGATGCTCTGAAGTGCAACTCAGTCACTGTCAGAGCATAGGATAAACTGGAAGTTTGGGGCACATGAGCAGGAAATGGGAATGGCAGTTTCAATCTTTGCTGTATTTCTGCTCCTGTCTGTTGTATAGACTCCCTGCGCCAAGTTAAGGACTCTGCATCACTGGTACCAACAACCAGACTAAAAGTGGCAGAGAGATAAGGGGAGAGGAGCAACTGAGTGATTCAGAGAGCGCAGAGGGAATCTAGGAAAAAGAGGTTGCAGAATTTGGGGTGGTAGTGAGTACAGAAAGGGATTTAGGAAGGGGCACTGCTGAGTGATTATGTATGCTTGAAAAGAGGGGCTGCTCAGTCAGCAGGTTGGGCGACGGATACAAGAGAGAGACTGCTGAGAATGGAGGGGATGCATGTTGAGAAGAGGTGTGTGCACCTAGTTGGGTCAGGAATGCATGGTGGGTAAGATGGGCTGATCGCAATGGGTCTGCAGGGGTTGGGAGTAACAGACTTTACAGAGGTCTTCTGTTACTAGAGAATATGGAGAGCTCACTGAAATGTACACCAATTCATAAAATAGTTTTACAACATACACAGAGTCACATAAGTCATAGAATCCCTACAGCATGGAAGCAGGCAATTCGGCCCAGAATCCACACCAACTCTCCAGAAAGGATCCCACCCAGAACAGCATGCCGTGCCACCACCCTATAACCCTGATTTTTCCCATGGCTGACCCACCCCTAGCCTGCACATCCCCAGACACAGTGGGCAATTTAGCATGGCCAATCCACTTAACCTGCACATCTTTGGACTGTAGGAGGAAAGAGCACATAGATGGAACCCCATGCAGACACTGGGGAAAACATGCAAACTCCACACTGACAGACCATCGCCTTTAGTATCTTATATACCTCAATTAGATCCCTCCTTATTCTTCTAAGCTCCAAAGTACAGGCCTAAACTGCTAAAATGCTCTTTGTATGGTAAACTCCTCATCTTTGGAGTCAATCTAGTGACCTTCCTCTGAACTGCCTCCAGAAAAGTTTATTCATTGTACACTAAACAAAAACCTGCACTACTTCCAGCAATGTATAGGAAAAATACTCCATTCCAAATAGCAATTCACTTAAAGCTATTAGAAAAGCTTAAATCAACTTAAAAACCTACCACATGCTTTAAGATGTTTCCATATTGTGCAAACTGTAGGAGGATGTATGAAGCAGATGCTGGTGGAAACCTGCAATAGAATTTTCTTCAGTATAAGTAATTTCATTCCCAATGTTGAGAATAACAGATTAGATTGCAAGTTAAACATACAAGTTCAAGCACCAAAGATTGATTTTTTTGTTAGGAAGAAACAGCTTCTATCCACTAGAATGTTTTTGTACACATACAAGCACACTGTACCCAGGCAGATACATGATCTGTTTTCAAGTTTATCCCAATACCACACTAAGTGAACAGCTAAGTCCCCACCTGAAACCTCTAAATAGCAACACAGCAGAGATCATAAGCTATTTAGTGAAAAACAACGTAGACTACTACATTAACCCACCATTAATGTTATACCAACCTTTAAATGGTTTCTAGTTAGCACATTATGAAATATCTGAAAGTACCAGATATTTCTCAATTACCAACCTGCTATTTAAAGACCTGATCATTCATTGCTAAGAATTTCCACCAGCCCAAAATACTGAATTTTCTAATTCAACATATCGAAGTTGCTTAAATGACTTGTCAAATTTAAAAGTATAAATCCTTGAAGTTGGGGTGAGAATGGTCTTAACATAAAATAATTAGGATACAGAGTAACAATTCACAGAAATCTTCACCAAAAACGTAGTCAATAAGCAGCAACTTAAGGTACAGTTATGGATGCAACTTGTTTCAGTAACTTAGAGAAGGACTACCAAAAAAAATCTTACATTTCTTCCACTCATCCTCCAAAGTTCTCTTCAGCCAAGATGGTAAGGTTAGTACATGATTTGAAATTGTTATTTAATCATGTCATCCGTTCTCATGTGTAGAAAGAAAGGCTAGTTCATTTCTAGTAATCCAGCGGTAAATCAGATGAGTAAAAATGCCTAATGGAATCAAGGCAAACGGGACTGATCAGTAGCCATGGGATTCTACCTTAATCTCCTAGTTTGAAATATTCCTACCATCAAAACCAGGAGAGTATTTGTTGAAGTTAGTGTAACCCAACATATTCTAGCTGACAAATAAAACCATGCTACTACAAACAGCTTATCAGAAAAACTGAAACCCATTTGATAAATGGGCAATAAGACGGATACAAAAATGAGTTGAAGGATAGTTACGATGAATGTTTATTTTTAAAGATGGAAGGTGGTGTACAGTATGTTCTCCAACAATTGATACTTGGATTACTGCTGTTAATAATGTACATTAATGAAATGTAGATACATAGCACAATTTTAAAAGTTGCAACGACACGATACTTGGAAGAATGAAACTTCAAGAGACCACTGATGGGTCGAAGGAATGAGCAAACATGCATATTAAATTCAAAGCAGAAAATGTGAAGTGATACACTGGTGGGAGAATAAGGAAAGACAATACAAATTAAATAATAAAAAGTTTAAGTATGCAGGAGGTGATAGAGTGTTGTTTATGTACAAACATTTGAAGGGAATAGGACAGGTTAACAAAGCAGTTAATAAAGCATTTATCATCCCTACATACAATCATGGAGTACAAAACTCAGGAATATTATTTTAAAACCTGCATAAGACACTTTTTCAACCCTAGTACCCAATATTGAACACCAAACTTTAGGAAGAACACGAAACCAAGGAGAGGGTACACAAGAGATTTACTGAAATAATTGAAGTGATAAAAGATTCCAGTTACATGGATTTACTAGCCAAACTGGGTTTCTCTCGTTAGAGCACAGAAGGACATAAGTGTTTAAAATGAGGAAAGGCTCAGCCAAAGTAAATAGAGAAACTGTTACCAGTGACCTATGGATCAATAGACAGACGACAGGAAGACATGCTTTGTTCTTTTGAAAAAGATGACTCATCAGGGATTTAACATACAGGTAGTTCTGCTATAACATGTGTTTCATTAAAATGAACTGGCTGTAATGGAACTGATAAATAGTGGACGTTGTTTGGATAACGTGAACTTTCTGCTGTAGAGAAATAGCGATTTTCTATAGCGCGAGGTCACGCAAGAATGCAACTATCATTGTTAAGGAGAACAACCAACACAATGCCAGATAAGGGAAATGGAAATTGATTCAATATTAGCACAATGAAAGTGAATAAATACTTGAAAGAAAAATATTACAGGGATATGGAGAAGACTGGTGGAATGAGACCAAAGTCAGTGCATTTTTAAAAGTAACTATATGTTCCAAGGTAATTCACAGGAGGATTACGAAATACAGTGCAGAATTTGCCCCAAAATACAGCCAGACAAGTTTTAAATTACCATAAATTTCTAGACACGGGAATGTGGGAGACAAGCCAATAGTCCACAAAGCACCTTTTAAAAGCGGCTAAAAAGAATTTTGAAAGGAAACTTACAAAGAACGTACAAGGCAATAAAAAGAGATGTTATAGTTACAGAAAGGGAAAGTGGCTGTTAAGAGTACAGCCGGCCAACTAAAGGCTGAGTGGTACGGTCAATGAACACTGGAAATGGCACATATACTGAACGATTGCTTGTTTCAATATTCACAGCAGAAGGGGAGAATAGCTTGCAGGAATTTTCAAAGAAATTAACAGAGGGATAGGATCTAAACAAAAATTAGCTCAAGTAATTCATCGATAATAGGTAAATTAATGGAACCTAAGTGTCAAATCTTCGGGATCTGATGGTTCCGATCAACGGGTGTTAAAGGAGGTAGGAGAGCACAATGCAGATGCCATAACCATAATCTTTCAGAGTTTCGTGGATTGAGGAATTGTACTCATGGCACTCTGCTCTTTAAGAAGGATGACAGAGGGAAACCAGGGAATTACAGACCAGTTAGACTAACGTGTGTGTGGTTGGAGCCTATAAAATCAAGGATAAGGGTGACTGATCACTTTGAAAAATTTTAGTTGATCAGGGAGACTCAGCATTGATTCATGTCGGATAGGTCATGTCTGACCAAATTCAGTTTTTTGAAGAGGTGACAAAAGGTGTTAGACAAAGGTAGGTCAATAGATTGCTTATATGGACTTCCAGAAGTCTTCAGCTTTTGCTGAAGTCCCACATAAGAGACTGTTAGCTAAGGTTGAAGCCCACCGAATTATGGGCAAATTACTGAAATGGATAGAAAACTGGTTGAATAGCAGGAAACAGATTTGGACCAATGGGTAAGCACTCAAGTTAGCAGGGGATCACTAGTGGTGTCCTGCAGGGATCAGTGTTGGGAGCTCAGTTATTCACAATATTCATTAATGACTTGGATAAATGGCATAAAATGTCAAATATTCAAGTGTGCTGACAACAAAACTGGGCAGCGTTGTAGACAATGTTGATGGGAACATAAAATTACAACAGGATATTGATAAATTAGCTGAATGGGCAAAGCTATACAAAGTGACCTTTTTTTATATAAGCAGATGTGAGGCTACCCATTTTATACCGAAAAAGGATAGATTTGGGTTTTATTTTTCCAAAGAAGGCACAAAGTTAAATACAGTGGATTTCCAACAAGATTTGGGGAGGGAGGGAATGGGAGTGAGAGTGAGAAGAATTTCAACTTAATTCTCTTCATCAAAATTGTTCTGAAATGTTAATGCTGCTTCCTTCATACAGGTGCAGCTAGAGCTGCTAAGTTTCATCAGCAATTTGTTTTTGTTTTAGATCTCCAGCACCTACAGTTATTTTGTTTTATCTATCAACTTAATTCTCATCTACCTCGAAAAGTAGAGTTTCTACAATTCCAGAAGAATGTACAAATCATACAAACCCAAAAACTGTGATCCACGTATCATCTAAATGATCATCTGAAGTGAGAGATTCTCCTTGTGTGTAGAAAGGATCTGCCTGTGCAGGAGAAAGAGTCACCTTTCTGTGTTGGCCAATAGTGGCTGGACTAAATATACCAGTAGTACCTAAGAAAGAGAGGTAGTTTTTTTTATTTCAAGTGCACAGTCATCACTTCATTGTACTCCTTTTTGTGATTATGAATTACTCAAAAATATAAAAAGTAAATGTATTCTATATTCAGCAGTAAACGAAATTGAGCTTTAAAGAACCAGCCAACAGATTTGTCACCTGCAAACAGAAGGACCACACAATCTTGAAAAAGATCTTAGGGCTTCAAATGAAGGCAGGAAAACCCCACCAATAAAGAAATGGTTTTAAGATATTTTGCTTATAGACATGATGGGAGATGTTGCAAACTAATAACAGGCTCAAAAGGAGTGTACCTTTGTAAACTTAATCGTTAGATTTATCACTTTACAATCTGCAATCAGGAATATAATGCAGGATCTAGGGAACAATTTTTTGAGCAAGAGATATCATGTCACTAGTACTAATGATTAGAAATATTAAGCATAAGTCAGCTAGGGGACTTACAACCTCAAACATCTTATGACTGTAATGACATTCACCATCGGATTGTTCAACATATCCCATTCACAGAACAACTTTTTAAAAGGAGTCTCCTGCCCCACAGTGTAGCCCTCATCCAAGGCAGTAACTTGGATTAACTGCTCCTAAAGAAAGGGAGAGGCCTGTAATTTCATAAATGCAATCCAACTAACAACTCTGTGGGAAAATAAGTCATCACAGATTTAAGGAGTCAATTGGCAGAGAAGTAGTCACAGACACCCAAAAAGTAAGACTATCTATCCATTAAGGAATGAGCCAGAGCTTTGAAAGATTAAATGATTGTAAGGGTCTTATGCCTTAGGATACAAAAGGTAGAAACAGGCAAAGTTATATCTTTATCATGAATATATTGAGAATGACGAATTCTACCTGTTTTCACTGTAAACAGTTATATAGTATATCTATAATCTCTTTACTATTAATGTGATGAAGACTGTAAACCAGTAAGTTATGTTCTTCACTGCAAATACTTCAATGAAAGCTAAGCAGAATAGACATACCTGATCCAGGAGTTACATTATTTCCAGAAAGAGGAGTTTGAACTTTTGAAACATTAGCCTGCAATTTGAAAAAAAATCCGATGAAAAATCTTTAAGTAACATTAAATTTGAGTCACAAGAAATGATGACTTAAATTTCTGGCAATTTCTTATGTAGAAACACAGTGTAGTGGGAAAAAAACAATTCAAGAAAGAAAGCGGAGCAATTCCTTGCAACACCTCGACACCTCAAAGCATAGGAAAACAGCAATGCCAGAGATTTGGAGGTAGAATATACATCCATCCAACCACATTCAGCATTTAGCTGAGACAGTTCTGCAAAATAAGGAAGAAACTACTTTCCTTAAAGTAAAGACTCGTGGCCTTAACATTCATTCCAGGAGGTGCAGCAGAAAGCTTTCAAAGTTAATATATGATAGAATGCTAAATGGAAAGTACACACCTTTCAGACCTTACCATATCTGACAACTTTCATATAATCTACTACAAACTGGTGGTGTCGCACGTTTACCCATCTAATCACAGAGAATTACCTGTAATAGCTTTCATTCCCAGCCTCTTGCCTTTATCTGACCAACATCACTCCCTGATCGTTGTATCTATCTTCCTCCCAGCTGTCTCAGAATTAAACTACATGCTGTATGTATTGATTGACCCAGGATGAGCTCCTGCCCATGACAACAGGATCACTCATTTTAAATTCCTTGCCATCACTTGACTTTGCCCATTTGTTTACCTACTGTTCAAACCCTCATCCATGCATTTGATACCTCAAACTTGCTTACTTTAATTCACTCAGATTCACTACCCTAAGTAAATCTGAGGTCATCAAAAACTCTGATATCTTAACTTGCAGCAAATCTCATTCATCTACCATCACTATGCTCATTGAACTACACTGGTTCACAATTAAGCAACATCTTGATTTTAAAATTTCCATCCTTGTTTTCAAATCTCCATGTACATCTTGAATCTCCTCAGCCCTGAGCCAGCCACTCATCTAATTCTGGTTTCTTGCACATCACCAGTCGAAGAGTTAAAATTGGAGACCACATTTTCAATTGTTTGGGCCCCAAACCTCTCCATCCCATACCTTGCTCAAAGGGGCATTTTTTAAGCAATGCTTTTCTGTAATAATGCCTGTACAAATAAAACTGTACCATGCGATATCAGCAATGCCACACACACACAATGTGCAGTCCCTTTCAATTTGTCGTCTCTTCCAGCCTGATAGACAGCCTCACTTGCTCGGTTTCATGGGGGCATTAGTCACCTGACCTTGTGTTTGGCTGTTAAAATTTGTTTTACAAAGTTTCTGAGAAGCATCCTGCTCCAAAATTTCCAGGAAAATATGGTCACATTCAATACAGCTGAGGTACAGAAATATATTGCCTATTAAAATAATCCTTACGATGTATCTAGTTTCTTACCAGTTGTCGTGAACTTATGGGTGAAAGTCCAGTTCTTGTGCTTCCCAAATCATCATATAAACTACGAACTGGTGGTGCGCCACACTTGTCTTTTGGAGTGGGTACAACTGGTTGAGGTGGAGTGCCTCCTGTATTTAACAGGAAACAAACGAAAGATGGTATTTCGTCATTCAAGGCACCTTTACTGCTGTAGCTTTACAAATTTAACACTTAACAATATAAAAGCTAAGCAACGTATAGATTTGATTCATAGTTATGGATCAAGAACAAATGAAACTGTAAAGTAAAACCCAACAGATTAGACTTAAAATCATAGCAACATATACAATGATTTCTCCAAAATATGGAGGCTTCATCAGGTGTAAGATTCAGACTAAATCAAAACCCTAAAGTTTTAATGGAATATCTATATTATTTCAAAACCTAGATTCAGCCATTACTACTTAGCCATTCTCTATTAAAGGACAGCGTGAAAAGTTTGCAAATCACAGCTTATTACCAAAGCAGCATAGTATGCGATTAGGATTACTGATTTTGTTTAGCAGAATAAGTTGTTTCATTTAAGCATTTACTAAGAATCTGATAAATATCCAAACATCCCATCCTTCACTTAGTATATATTAAAACTAAAAATTGACCTTTCCAAATACAGCTAAACATCAACTCAAATGTCATTATTTCCCAAAAATGTTGCTTCACCCCACTTGCCTCCAAAAGGCGATCGTATGTCCGTTATTCCTGCCAAAGTGCCACAAAGATTCCGTGGCTGAGGAGTTACTGGGGCTGGTAAATCTCCCATTAAGAAACCAGGCAAAAACTGAGCACCTGCACCTGGCTTAGGAGATGTTGGTGATCCCAATGCCATTGGTTCAGATCCTATAAATAGACAGAAAGAGACCCATCTAAGAATACAAAGTAATGCAGCATATGCAATACACACATATATATATTACAATAGTGACATTACAATAGTGATTTATTTTGAACATTAAGTGAAGGACACTCATTTTTCTAGTAATGATTAAAATAATGAAAAGATTTGATAGAATACACTTGATGAGATGGAGGTGGTCAAAACCAATGGACATAATGTGAAGGTGCTGGTGTGGACAAATGCTGAAGTCACACGACACCAAGTTTATTGGCATCACATGCTTTCAGAGCACAGCCCCTTCGTCAGGTGCAGTGAGAGAGCAGAGAACAGACCCAGGAGTTTATAGACAGAGATCAAAAGATTTTACAACTGGTGTGAGTAGAGTGTCAGATGATAAGTCTCTGCAGGTGACCAAGAGTGTCAGACAGTGAGTAAAGTGTCAACAGCTAAATAACCAACGAAGGAATGACCCACAATCTGATTAAGTGAGGCAGCAGGATAATTAGAAAAAAATAATTTAAAATAAAGGTGGTGTTGGAGACAAACTAAATGACTGGAACCGCATGCTGAATTCAAAAACTGTACAAACTAATTAAGGTAGAGAGACCATAACAATTTATCAAGGTGATGCCGATTTTACAGATACAGACAGTATGATGGGATTACCTGTAACGCGACATAAACCCAAGATCACGGTTAAGGCCGTCTTCACAGGTACAGAACTCTACCTTAATTAGTCTGTACAGTTTTGAATTTGTCATGCGATTCCAGACATTTAGTTTGTCTCCAGCTCTTCCTTTATTTTTAACTTTTTTTCTAATTATCTCTCTGCCTCACTTAAGCGGATTATAGGTCATTCCTTCACTGGTTATTTAGCTGTGACACTTTACTCACTGATTGACACTCTTGCTCACCTGTAGAGACTTATCTGACACTCTACTCACACCAGTTGTATAATCTTTTGACCTCTCTGCCCCTGATCTCTTTGTCTAGAAATTTTGGGTCTGTGTTCTCTGCTCTCTCAGTGCACCTGACCAAGTAGCAAAACAGCTGGCATAAAAGGCTGCAAAATGCATGAGCACAAAAAGGAATCCAACATAATTTAGAAGGGACAGAATGCTTTTACACATTGTATTTGTGCTTTTCTGATTGGAAATTTAACAGACCAATCAGATTTACAAGTTACCATAACGAAGAAGCTGCAGCCAAGGAGACCTACTCTGCCAGTACTGCCAAGGAGGGCAAACTTTGCTTCATCAGCCCCAGCCCCCAAACTCCTAAATCCCACTCCCCACTGCCTACTGACATCAGCAGCACATCTGCATACAGACAATTGCTGTGGGCCGTCATAGCCAATTACCATCACAGGCCTCTTCTGATCATGCCCAGAGGGTTATTTTGCTGTCATGGATGATCCCTCTGAACGTAAAAAGTGTAAATACGACTGAGTTATCTGAACACAGCTTCCGTAACAGACCCTTGAAGCTATTTAATGCGGACATGCCTCTAGCCAGGGAATTGATTTAGGATTTCTTTTATTCTGTTTCCACTGGCAAAGTTAGCCTCATTGTTAACCAACTATGAAGCTCAAATTTATACTACTACTTATGCAAAAAAAATGCTCGAGTACTTCTCAGTTTCACTTCTGAGCAATTTTAGTTTTAATCTGCTAGATATGCTATTGACAAACAAATTCCCACATTTCCAGATTATTGCAAGATAAATACCAATTCACAAGTCATGTCAGTCACAACCGACTTGGAAAAGTTTACTGCCTTTGTTTAAAGTTACAAGGAACAGCAACTTGGTTGCTCACACCAGAAGAAATTCTACTTACAAGGAAAATTGCACTTGCTTATTTTGAGGTAACCCAAATGAAATTGGAGAGATTTAATAATTTGATCCTAGAAGTTATCCATTATGATAGTGTTCAACTACCAAAGAACAGAACAAAATGAGGCAGTTAATAATTTGACAATAAAGATATACCATATTCATCATAGAAAACAAGTGCTCACAAAGAAGTTCTGTTCAGTTTGCTCCGATCAACATTTTTCACCGTCAGAATTTACCATTTACAGCCACAGAAGTTATAAACTTGAAAACAAGAACGTTTGATATAAAAACAGAAACAACTGGATAACTCAGGTCTGGTAGCATCTGTAAACAGAAAGCAGAGTTAATATTTTGGGTCCAATGACCCTGCTTCAGAAAACCAAAGAACTGCAGACGCTGTAAATCAGGAACAAAAGCAGAAGTTGCTTTTTCATTTTCTGAAGGGTCCCGACCCAAAACATCAGCTTTCCTGCTCGGCCTGCTGTGCTCCTCCAGCTTCACACTGTGTCATACTGGTAAACCGCTTATGCAGCATCTCCAAAATTCTCCGCCACTTCCGCACGTATCAGCCCATTAACCTCCGGATTCAACGCATCATTCTCTGCCACTTCTGCCACCTGCAATCTGACCCCACTACGAAGGATATATTTCCCTCCCACCCTTATCTGCCTTCCGGAGGGACCGCTCTCTTCGCGACTCCCTCGTCCGCACCACACTCCCCACTCGCCCTGCCACCATTGGCACCTTTCCCTGCAACTGCAGGAGGTGCTACACCAGCCCCTGCCGCTACACCTCCACCCTCACCCTCCATCCCAGACCCCAAAAAAAACCTTCCACATTAAACAGATGTTCACCTACACATCCGCTAATGTGGTCTATTGTATCCGCGGTCCCCAGTGTGGCCTCCTCTACTTCGGGGAGACCAAGCAGAGACTTGGAGACACTTTGTGGAGCACCTACGCTTGGTTCATGACAAACAACACCTCCCAATCGCGAACCACTTCAACTTCCACTCCCTGGACAGCATGTCCATCCTGGGCCTACTCCAGTGTCACAATGATGCCACCCAGAAACTGGAGGAACAGCACCCATATTCCACCTTGGAAGCCTACAATCCGATGGTCTCAACGTGGACTTTACTAGCTTCAAAATCTCCCCACCCCCGAACTCATCCCAAGACCAGCACCCCTTCTCATCCCCACTTCCTTGACATGTCCATCTTCTCTCTCACCTCTCCGCTCCACTATCCACCTGCTATCATCGCCCCCCCCGCTATTTATTTCAGAGACCCCTTCCCCTCCCCCATTTCTGTAGAAGGAGCCTCGACCCGAAACGTCAGCTTTCCTGCTCCTCTGATGCTACCTGGCCTGCTCTGTTCATCCAGATCTACACCTTGTTATCTCAGACTGCAGCATCAGCAGTTCTTACTATCTCTGGGAGTAGCATTGGATCCTAGTGTTTATTGCAATTTACAGAAGACAATGTATCACAGAATGATTTAAACTGTTCCATGCACATCAAACAACTGGCCTTGTAGATTAATATCTCAATACAACTTCAAATCCTACCAAAGTGAAATCTGTATCTTCAATTACATTTTATTCACATAACTATTTCTCACCACCTCTACACTCCTCATGCATACCCCACACTAGATTAGTGTTGAGAGCCTGAAAACATTAACGATTTGATTCAAATGACCTAAACTAATTAAACGTAAAGCCACAATGCAGAGATCTAGGCCCTAATTCCATCTGTCTGCTTTCTAAACCACAATAGTTCACCGTAAGGAGCTGAACAGGAAGTGTGTCGATCCAGAAATAAGAAGTGCTTCCTTTTACTGGCTATGACCTTAAAAAAAAGATGATTATTACTTAAAAGGTCAAAGGCAACACCTGATTTCCCTGACCTTGCTACTTCAAATTAATTATCTTTATTTTAAATTCTTTACGTTGAACATAAGGGCGTTGGTTGGCCATCCGTGGCTGACTATTTAGCATTCTCTTGTAGCCCATGTGGCTGGGCTTTGCCCATAAGAACCACTCTCTTAAAAACTGAATATTTTATTGTATAGTCGCCTATTGCAACATTGCAGCGGAAAGGTCATTAAGTGGTTACCGCCTTAAATAATCTTAAAAAATTGCAGCCTCCAGATAGTCACAATTTACAAAGCGTTAAATAAGCCTGGCTCAACGTTGATTCTGCGCAAATTAAACCTTCCGAAAAGGAAACGGCACTGGGTCGATTCAGTGCTGCAATTCCACCCGTAAAAGATTAGAGTTAACTAGGCCCCAACTGTGTAAGTTACGATCCTCATACTACATGTAATGCACAAAACTCCACGTATGCGACCCATAAACAAACGAAGTTACCAAATATTAATCTGTGTACTTCACCTACCTAACATGTCCGGATGACAAAAGGTTGAATGAAACAGTTAAATAGCAGGGGGAAGCGGTTGGAACATTTTCCCCACGTCCACGTGCGAGTGGCACCACTTCACTTCTTTCGCCTGATGAGCTCCTATTTCGGTGCCAGATTCGGATCCACACCGACTCTCTCTCACCTCACCTCCTTCCTTCCTTCCTTCCTTTCTTTCTCCCTAACCCCAACAGCATGCCACATTCACACAGTGTGTCCTCTCCCATCTCCCACCAACCGTCCCCTGCGCCCAGCTCGCGCTCCCGGATTCCCCTCGCTCAGGGGGCTCGCGCTCAGCCGTTGAAACCGATTCTTACCTTGGAACTCCATGGCGGCGGCGGCTGCTGCTTCCAGAGTGTGGGCGACACATAGACCTAAATTCCAGCAGCTCCTTCTTCACCCGCTACCGCTGCCTCCTCCTCCAGTAAGTTTCTTCTTCACCGCCCCCCCGCCGCCTCCTCCTCCTCTTCTTCCTCTAGTACTGCACCGACTCGATCCACTTTCAAAAATGGCGGAAAATCTCCCAACCTTAAGAGCGGAGCTGCACGATGGGAAGAGCGTCACTCACTTTAGTCAGCTCTGCACCTTGTTGTCTCGGATTCTCCAGCATCTGCAGTTCCTACTATCTCTGACTCACTTTAGTCGATTGTGTTCTTCCCAAGGGCTGAGCGTGGAAAGTCCTGCAGCCTCAGTGTAGGTGCCACGCTTCTCTAATCAATATGTGACTGGATGGAAGTCGACCATTCTGCTACTCCAATGATTGAGAAGGCACCCAAACAGCAATCAGTGTTGTGAGAGCAAATAATGTAGAGAGAAGTGCATTTATCTTCATACTGTCAATAAGAACGTTTAGAGGAAGAGTTTCCAGAACAGTGCCGGCTCTGTCCTAGTTCCACGTGTGGATATCAGCAGGGATCACAGATCTCAGATAATATTCATCATCCTGAGAGGGCTTAATCGTGATTTTACACCTCCCACACGCTCCCCCAAGTCTTTTGTTCAATTCCTTTACGTCATTATAATTTAAACATTAACATTTTTCCTAATGCTATAAACAAACCATAAGAAATAAGAACAAGAGTAGGCCGTTCGGCCCCTTCAACCTGCTTAGCCATTCAATAGGATGATGGCTAATGCTACACTCCTCATGTCCATTTTCCTGTGCTTTCCCACGAGCCAATGATTCCCCTACTGAACAATAATCCATCTATCTCAGCCTTAAATAAGCAAAAGCATAAATTACTGGAGAAACAGTTAACATTTTCAGATCGGTTCTGAAGAAGGGTCACTGGACTGGAAACTTTATTTTTCCACAGATGCTGCTACAGCTGTTGAGCTTCTCCAGCAATTTCCGTTTTTGTTTGTTAGGAGCGACCTCATTATCTATAGCAACTGATATGTGTGCCCAAAAAGTCCATGGACTGGCCCAACAGAGACACTCACCTTTTCTAGCCATTGTCCTTCCTTGTTCCCTAAGGTGTAGTTCAGTTCTTTATCCATGGTAGTTCATATGAGACAGAGTGCAGGAGATGCAGATGCATTTCCCAAAGCAGTTGTTGAAGTTACTCCCCAGGTTACAGAGAGAAATAGGAAGAACTCCTGTCACCCTTTTCCCCTTTTTGTCTTTTCAACCTCCTGATGCAGATGTTTGCCTCCTGAGTCCACATTTCGTTGACACCTCTTTGATGCCCTTCACTTTCAGGATGTTGTGACAAATACAGCATAGGTCCCTGTGGTAGTGTCCGCTTACACACAGCCTGCTGAAGATTCAGCCTTGCTACAAGCAGAAAGTGAATTACTGACATCCCATCCAAGGGATGAGAACAGGCAAATAGTGAAGAGACTTGGGGGAGGGAGTGGGAGTGAGAAGAATTTTAATAGCTAAACATGAGAAAGTACTGAACTACAGTTCTGCAAACTCATCAGTAGAATATGATCTGAGTCGGACACTTGTGTAGTTCTCCATGTTGTAGATTGATGGATCAAAGAATGCAGCATCATCTCAGCACAAAGAGACTCTATAGCATATTGACTGATCTGTTGACATGCTTAAAGATGTAGAACTATCACAGCAGATGTGCAAGTTGACTTAAGAATTATAGAATTCAACAGCATCTTCTTGGGAAACTGTTGGGGTATATTGGAGACTAAGACCTTACTATTGACTCAGGCACCTCAGAAGTAGTGGGAAGATCACTGTGATCTTCTATACATTATCAGGAAAGATTGTTTACACATAAGCAAACCTGGTTACACAAAGGATATTGAGACACAATGTCTCTTGAGTTCAAAGAAGCATGAGGACAATAGGGAAGGTGAATGGACTTAACTACGCTTGGATAACAACTTGCTCCAAACGCTCTATAACTGGTCCCAAACTTTTTCCGAGTGATGGGGTGGTGTCTCTGGTAAGGAATCTTTACTGAGATGATCATTTTTAGTCATAATCCTGTGGTTTATCAGATCACAATACTCAATGTGATTATCACCTTGACTGAAAGTTATGCCATAGTTGGTGAGAGCAGTGTTGTCATGCAGCTTGACAAAGTGGTACAATGTGTGAGATATCAGCACTATAATAAGAACGTCCTCACTGAAACCTGCCATCTGTTGCAGCTTAAATAATAAAAATGATTACATTGCCAGCAACTACCAAGGTGAATGTGCTGATAAATATTTTGTACTGGTTCCTTCCAGGCTGAAGCTGTAGATACTTCAAACATCTTGCAATTTTCTGTCCACTGTTGCATTAGTGATATCATTGGGATTCTCAATTCAACAAGTGTTAAGTAAATTTCAATCCCAAATACAAATGCAAAATGCTATGAATTCAGGCAATATGAGCTAAAAGCAGAAAATGCTGAAAATAGCAAGTCAGGGAGCATCTTTGGAGACAGAAACTCAGGGAGGATGCTGCAGGTAGCATTTAATGAGGCAGGAGGGTGCTAGGTATAGACCACTACCTTTTTGCTACTGGTCTGGTTAAGTCCAGGCCAGCAGGCTCATAGATGGCCTCCCTGCCATATTGCCAATTGAAGCAATGAATGGTGTTCTTACGGGTATCAACTCATTGCCATTGAGTGAATACATGTGGGAAGCCTGAAATGTAAACTCTGACGTGTTTGCTTGCAGAATTCTGGGGTAGGGTGGAGTCCCTCAGTGCTGAAAGGCTACCCTTTCTACCAAGTGCTGACCCCATTCCCCAGCACCCTGCAACCCGTCTCCCATCATCACTTATCTGTGCCCAAATCCATGGCAATCATAAGCCTCAGCTTGGTGTGGTACCAGCAACTTCACTGGCTGTACAGTGGTACTGCTAAGTAATGAAGATCTACTGAGCTATCAAGAGATGCTTGCCTCAGATTGGCAGGCAGTTCTTGGCAGGGAGGACTACAGCCTGCAACTGCCTGAATTCGGTGGAAGACCTGCCATTAGCAATTAGCTGGTACTTAATTTCATGGGCTTTCATCAAAAGAGGTGACATAATAGATCATCACCTCTCCAACCAGTGGGTAAGATCCTTGTTGCTCCCATCAAATACTAGCTACGTGATTAATCTTTTAGGTCAATCAGTCTTTAAAAGAATTGAAAAACATAATAGGTTTTAAGAAAGTGAAAGGAAGGGGGTGAAAAGGAACAAAAGTGATGCAATGAAAAACAGGACAGATTAAATGACCAATGTGTTGGGAATGCAGAATCAAAGGGAGAAATAAAAGATGTGTATAGAATCAAAGGATGTGCCTCAACTTGTAAATTAGAAAAGGACCAGGCTCCAGCTGTGGGACAGGAAGGGATAATTTAAAAAGTAAACAACCAGAAAGGAGAAGCCAGTGGGCCTAATAGAGGCCACAGATAGGCCAAACAATTGATCATGAGGAACCTTGGGATCGCAGGTAGGGAAAAGGAATTATTAGATTCAGGTAGTATGAAAGATAGGTAGCATCCACAAGGAGTGAATAGCAGGAAAAATAGAATAGCAAAAACAAAAATTAAAAACACAGCTGGGAAAAGTTGAAACAAGAAATATCATTTAATGAACCTGGAAACAATAAAGTCATATGGGGTAGATCTGGTGTATAACAAAATTAAGAGTACTTTGGGGAGGACTCAAAGTTGAGTACAAAGATAAGTAGACATAACTTACAGTTCAAGTTAATACTTAGAAGTTAGACCCAAGCTTGGTAAAGTTCTGGAGTGAGAAGTAGGATTTTCCTCGAGAAATTTTGTGTGATAATTATGCCCTCCCACCACCAATTTAACCCCCAATCCAGCTTGTCATGGTTTTAACAGTATTGGGCAAATTTTTAACTGCTGATGAAACTTTTACAATCTGTGTCTACATAAAATTAAACTTCCAAGTGCAGCATTGGTGGGAAGCAAAGCTGTTTGGCACCAACATTGTAGCTCTAGTGCAAATACAATCTGACTCAAAGTTAGGGCTCAACATCACACTACAGCCTGGAGGAGGCCAACTCTTTCTGCTCCACTTCAGAATTACTATGAGCCTTGGAAGTTTAGTTCTAGGTGCAAAGCCTAAATATATGGTGGGTATACAGCTTAACCATACTTGACCAATGTTCAGAATTTTTTTTAACAGAAATATAATCTTGACAAACTCATCACTAATATTGCTATGCAGAAGTGATGATGGCATGTTTCAAGTTTGCCTGCAAATACTATAATGTTAAAAATCTAATCAAGCTCCCATTCACATCTTGACACAATCAAACCTTGTCATAGACCATATTGGAATAACTTGTGCTATGTGATTTATATCATCTAAAGCTTTTTTTTCATTTTTACCAATGACTATTACCATTCACTCATCAGTTTTGTTGAAGGATATATAACGGAAACATATTGAATTGCCTTTACTTTCAAAAAAATGCTGACTGACCTCAGATGTATTTCCAGCATTTTCTATTTTAATCTGAACATTGGCTGAATGTTGGCCTTCAGACACATACTTTTCTGCTTTGATGTTATTGTTCACTATGTGGCATTTTGGATTTGAAAGCTAATATCAAAACATGATTGCAGTGAATCCCAGGGGTTAAGGACTGTTATGATCACCTGATTTGATTGCAATGACAACGAGACATCTTTATGATGTAATCACTGTGTGCAATTGAGAAATACGGTTGACACCAACTACATTAATTTGTTTGTAACAGTAATTATTTACCTCCTAATACAAAGTAAAACCTTGCAGATGCTAGAAATCTGAAGATGTAAATACCAAGTGCCAGAAATACATCGTGAGTCAGGCAGCATGTGTGGAAACAGAAATAGGCTGAATCTTATGTTTTTCTCGGTTGTGAATTTCATTGAGTTTCATGGAGGGGTTTTCAACATGAGGTGATAGGAGTTTTCTTGTGTTATTGTCCCAATCCTACCTCATTAATTACTATCCAACCCTTCACATCCGATGCTAGCCCAACTCTATAACTTGCCACATCTGGAAGAACTGCCGTTGATGGTATATCCTGGAATGAACTGGCATCTGTGGCACTGGCAACATGTTTAAAAGGCCCTTGTGAATCTGGGAAAGCACTATCAGTCCAGCGTTGCCTTACATGGTTCGTGACATTTGCTCTGGACATGGAAGCTACGGAGAAATTAGTGCCCTGCTTTGTGGACAGACATCTGGAGGTACTATGGACAGGGTGGTGCAGAGGAGGGATGCCCTCTTCCCCCAAGAGCACCAGACTCCGCCAGCCTGGTTCAAGGTGCCAGCTTAGTCAGTACTGTTTCCATGGGCCTTAGGAATATTCAAAAACACCACGGAAAGGACTGTGATCTTCTGCATTCCACAAGGGTTAGTATGACAATCTTCTCTCTGCTGCATCACATTGACTCTGCTGTTGCATCTACCTCCCACCAAGGCTTATGTTCGACCATGCTCACAATTGCAAGCAACATCTTCCCTTGCTAGTGTTCATACCCAATACTCTCAACGACTTGCCTCCACAGTCTTCTTTGACAATGAGGTCCACAGATTCACCATCCTCTAGCTGAAGAGATTCCTCATCATCTCAGCTCTAAAGGGTGGCACATTCACTCTGAGGTTGTGCAGTCAGGTCCTAGTCTTTCCTACCAGAGGAAACATCTTCTCCATGTCCATTCTATCAAGGCCTCTCAATATTGTGTAAATTTCATTGAAATCCTCCCCCCCATCCTTCTAAATGCCACTACGTACAGACCTGGAATCCTCAACCACTCCTCATATGACAAACCCTTCATCCCTGGGATCATTCTCATAAGCCTCCTCCAAGGCCATCACATCCTTCCTTCAGTATGAGGCTCAAAACCACTCATAATATTCCGAATGTGGTCTTTTGCTATCTCAGCAGTACAGCCCTGCTTTTGTATTCTCGCCCTCTCTTTAAATGATGCTAACATTGCACTTTGCTTTGGAATACG
Organism: Rhincodon typus; assembly: GCF_021869965.1. Taxonomy (NCBI): domain Eukaryota; kingdom Metazoa; phylum Chordata; class Chondrichthyes; order Orectolobiformes; family Rhincodontidae; genus Rhincodon; species Rhincodon typus. Next base: position 36,935,316 of record NC_063338.1, read on the forward strand.
GTGTTCAATTCTAGTCTCCCTCCTCTAGGAAAGATGTTGTTGAACTTCAAAGGGTTCAGAAAAGATTTACAAGGATGTTGCCAGGGTTGGAGGGTTTGAGCTATTGGGAGAGCCTGAATAGGATGGGGCTATTTACCCTGGAGCGTCGGAGACTGAGGGGTGACCTTACAGAAGTTTATAAAATCATGAGCGGTGTGAATAGAGTGAATATCCAAGGTCTTTTCCCCAGGTGGGGGAGTCCAAAACTAAAGGGCATAGATTTAAGGTGAGAGGGAAAATATTTAAAAGGGACCTAAGGGGCATCATATGCACGCAGAGGGTGGTGTGTGTATGGAACGAGCCTCCAGAGGAAGTGGTGCAGGCTGGTACAATTACAACATTTAGAAGGCATCTGGATGGGTGTATGAATAGGAAGGGTTTATTCGGATATAGGCCAAATGCTGGCAAATGGATTAATTTAGAATATCTGGTCAACCTGAATGAGGTGGACCGAAGGGTCTATTTCCGTGCTATATATCTGTGACTATAAAGATGCTTTAGTGTGATTTGGACAAGTTGAGTAAGTAAGAAAATGCATGGCAGATGCAGAAAATGTGGATATATGTGAGGTTATCTGCTTTGCTAGCAAAATCAAGAAGGCATTATTATCTGAATGAAGGTAGATTGGGAAGGGGAGGTGTTACAAGAATTCGAGTACAGGAGTGGGGTTATCTCACTGCAGTGGTACAGGGCCTTGCGAAGACCACACTTGGTGTATTGTGCGCAGTTTTGATTTCATTATCTGAAGAAGAATGTTCTGGCTAAGGAGGGAGCTAACAAAAATTTACCAGACTGATTCCCGAGATGTCAGGACTGATATATAAAGAGCAACTGGATCAGTTTGGATTATATTCACTGGAGTTTAGAAGAATGATGGGATAATCTCATGGAAACCTATAAAATTCTAATATGAGTAGACAGGGTAAAAGCAGGAAGGATGTTCCCAATCACAGAGGAGTTCAGAACCAGGAGTCAAAGTCTAAGATTATAGAGTCTGCCACAGAAAGCGGTTGAGGTCAAAACGTTGAATGTTTTCAAGGAGGAGCTAGATAATAGTTCTCAGAACTAAAGGGATCAAAGACAAAGGGAAGAAAGCAGGAACAGGGTACTGAGTTAGATGATCAGCTACGATCATGTTGAATAGCAAAGCAGGATGGAAGGGCTAAAATCGAATCAGAGATAGTAGGAACTGCAGATGCTGGAGAATCCGAGACAACAAGGTGCAGGGCTGGATGAACACAGCAGGCCAAGCAGCATCATAGGAGCAGAGAGGCTGACGTTTCGGGCCTAGACCCTTCATCAGAAAAGGGGGAGGGGAAGGGGGTTTTGAAATAAATAGGGAGAGAGTGGGAGGCGGATAGAAGAGGGATAGAGGAGAGGATAGGTGGAGAGGAAACAAACAGGTCGAAGAGGCGGGGATGGAGCCAGTAAAGGTGAGTGTAGGTAGGGAGTTAGGAAGGGGATAGGTCAGTCCAGGGAGGACGGACAGGTCAAGGGGGCGGGATGAGGTTGGTCGGTAGGAGATGGAGGTGCGGCTTGAGGTGGGAGGAGGGGATAGGTGGGAGGAAGAACAGGTTAGGGAGGCAGGGACGAGCTGGACTGGTTTTGGGATGCGGTGGGGGGAGGGGAGATTTTGAAACTTGTGAAATCCACATTGATACCATTGGGCTGCAGGGTTCCCAAGCGGAATATGAGTTGCTGTTCCTGCAACCTTCGGGTGGCATTGTTGTGGCACTGCAGGAGGCCCAGGATGGACATGTTGTCCAAGGAGTGGGAGGGGGAGTTGAAATGGTTCATGACTGGGAGGTACAGTTGTTTAGTGCGAACCAAGTGTAGGTGTTCTGCAAAGTGGTCCCCAAGCCCCCGATGTAGAGGAGGCCACAACGGGAACAGTGGATACAGTATAC
>NC_063338.1:36937661-37120427 GCF_021869965.1 Rhincodon typus
CAGGCCAAGCAGCATCATAGGAGCAGAGAGGCTGACGTTTCTAGGCCCGAAACGTCAGCCTCTCTGCTCCTATGATGCTGCTTGGCCTGCTGTGTTCATCCAGCCCTGCACCTTGTTGTCTAGGATGGAAGGGCTGACAGGCTTACTTCTACTGCTGCTTTCTACATTTCTATGAATATAAAGATGCTTGCTTCAATAATTTGTACTTGTTTAAAATCCCAATTTAAACTAATACAAAACGAAGATTTGTTGACATATGCAAGATCCAGGTAAAAATGTCCAAAAAAGTTAATAAATTTAGCATATTCCACAAAAATAACAAGTAGTTACTGCAGAAAAGGTAACAAGAAAACAAATTGCTGTTTTATTGGTTTTACAGACATAATTTTATTACACTGTAATACAATTTCATCACAATGCTCCAAGCTACACTAATTAAAGAAATGAAATTGAAGTACTTTTTGAGCAGATCTATCTTTTCATTTCCTTTTTGAGTGATATAGGCACTTGTATATTTGAAGATCCCCAGAAGCAGATTTAAAAAGCAGATAGGAGATATATTGTGAACACTTTTTTTAAAATTCTGAAATTAATAAGACATGGTTTGTAGACAGGATTTCATTGTAAATGCTGATTCCAATGGCAAAAGCAATCTAAACAGGTATTACTTCATTACAACGTTTGCACAGCATTTAGGTTTTTAACTATTTCTACAATAAAACATATTTTATACAACTTCAAGATGATTTTCTTTCTTCGACATCATGTGCTTTGCAATAGTTTCCTTTTAGAATATGTATTTTCATGAAGAATTACACACTATACAACTATATGTCTTACAACTATAGAATATAGCAAGAACTGCAGATTCTGGAAGTCAGAGTCAATACAATGTGGAGCTTGAGGAACACAGTCGACCCAAAACGTCGACCTTCCTGTTCCTCTAATACTGCCTGACCTGCTGTGTTCCTCCAGCTCCACACATACAACTATAGAATATTTTTTAAGTTACAGTGATCCACAACTTTCAAAGGCAAACAACTATATGCTTGAAAAAATGTTTAGAATATATTTGATCTAGACCAATAAACATATCTGATGTCTCATAGTTAGGACATTGAGTTTACAATATCGCATGTCCTTTTAGTCCGTTCAATTTTAATAAGTTGTAAATGAGCAGCATCCAAACTACCATTAATGCAAGTTTTGTTGCTGACAACATATATGTTAGCATTGAAAATATTACCAACCATGAATAAAATAACAGTTTTCAAATGTGTAATCTCACCATAGTTTTCCTAACTTCCATAAAGTTACCAGTTCTTTTCATTCAGCACCATTTTGCTTTATTCATTTCTTTGGCTGGTAATTCCTTAGTTGTTCCATAAAACCATGATTAGGATTAATAGCTTGCCTTGCGTTCTTCACAATTGAAAAAGCATCCTTAAAGCTAAGTCCATATGCCCACATGAGATAACCTATTACTATAGATGCAGAACGTGACACTCCAGCATTGCAGTGAACTAGCACAACCCCATTCTTGAAAAGGAAATGTGAAAAACAAAACAAATTATTTTTTAAGATAAAGTGTTTAACATGATTAATGTTGCACAAAAGACTTTAAAACATTTTGCATCAAATTTTAAAAAAGTAACTTCAGTTTTCAAATAATACCCCCGATTTTCAAAATCTTCAAAATATATTCTCCTCAACTATATATAGGATTTTGAATATGGAGTGAATTTTTCATTCTGCATGCAAATTCAGCTGAAGGAGTCATAAAATGTCTTTATTTCAGAGCGTCCTAATATATCCAGAAGCTATGATACTTCATTGTAAGTATTATTTGATTAAATATTGTTGCTGTCCATCAACTTGTATGATTTAATCCTAGAATAATGCCATTTGATAACCTCATGTCACCCCAATAAAAGAAGTGTCTAATTGCTTTGAGCTCAGAATTTAAGTTTTTGGATTTACTTTTTGATGTTTCACCTGAGTAATCCAAAACACTCCAACTGGATCTCTGGACTAGATAAATATTTATAGATTTATGTTTTCCATTTCATTTTTAAATTTGTGTCTACAAATAGTATTTGTTTGTACCATAAACACAACTATACCAAAATTATTTGAAAATTAAAATGCAAAATAAACAAAAATAAATCTAAGTTTGACATTCCAAATGAGCAACAAAGTAGCATGAATTCTAAACAACAAACTTGAATGCTTCACTTCAGTCCCTTAGCTTTGTATCCAACTCAGAACAATGAATGGCACTGGGGATAGGTGGTAAAGTGGTGTTTTCTCCTCTGCTTTCTTCCTCTTTTTAATGATTAGATTAGTATAGCCAGACTTAACCTTCGCTCACCTATCCTTGGCTTCTTCCTACCAACCTAACTCTTTAGCACTGATCTCCCCTACCTGTTTTTGTCCAACACCAGCATGTTTTCTACTTCTCACTAACCCACAGACTCCTTCCTGGTACCTAGCAATCCTTGTGGCATCTCTCTGCTTATTATATGCTTCTCACTGCTTGAGACCACTTTTCTGTTACCAATGCCTAGAAACAGCACTTTCCACACAACTGTGGCTAAGTTTGAAACTTCTTCCCCCATCTTTACCTCCATTACTGGCCCATTCTGCACTACTTGGCGACTTGGACACTTTTCACTTGCTGCATTGTCCCTTCCACCTCCTCTCAGTCATGATCCAACTCGGTCTCAGGTATTTTTAAGGCTGCAATCTAATCAGTGCTGTCTAGTCAAAGGCCCAGCACCAGTAAGATTGGTTATTCTGGCATTACATGTTTCTCATTCTGTTCTGTTAAAATTTCAAGTCAAGTTTGTAGAAAGTTTAAGCAGTTCACTATCATGAAAGGAATATCTGCAAATGAGAAGGAGTGAAATGTTACAAGATGTTTTTTGGGGAGGGCAGGATCTGTAAAGAAACAAAATAGAGGCAAGATGTTTGGACACCCAAGGGAAGTGTTCAGCGGACAAGAGAGAAGAAGGGAATTAAAGGTGATAGTAAGAGAGAACTTCAGAGGTCAGATGATATCACTAGAGGCAACAAAGTGTTAAGAGTTGTCAAGGGAAAGTTGTCAGTGAAGGTATCAGTAAGGAGCAGCAGACTGGAATGGAGCAGAATTGGTAGAGTTCGGAGCTTACAAGTCATGAAAGGAAGGAAAGAGAGGTGATTGGTAAAAGGAAAGAATATGGCTGAGGAAACAGGTATATAACCAAGCGGTTACAGTTCCTCTCATGGTTTTCCAGTATCATTCAATGACCTGACAATATTCATAGCTCAAGATTTACTGCACCCCTGTCTGAATTCTCTCCCAAATCCATAACCTAAAAGTCAAGCTGCAAATTTTGCCAACAGTTTCTGTACCTACCTTCCATCTTCATTAGAACATAAGTACTAGGAGAAGGAGAAGGCAATTCAGCCCCTCAAGTCTGCTCCACCATTTCATCTCAGCTTCAACTCACTTTCCTGCCCGCTCTCCATAACTCTTCACCAATTCAATTCTCGACGTGCCACAAATTAATGCAAGGCAAAACTATAGTTTTACTTTACTCCTGATCCACTCCACCCACAATCCACTGATCTGTATCCTGGCTACATTGTCTTGGTGAATGGTGCCTTCATCTATCCTCACTTTGCTTCCCTATCAAATCAATGCACTAGACGTGTTAATTAAAAATAACACTGGTGGCCCACTACTGTTCACTTTCCTGTCATACTACCAAACATCTCATACCCAAAACAAAAAGCCAAAATAATACCAGATTCAGTGGAAACAAAGAGCAAGAAAATACCAGAGGGAAGCAGAATCCAAAGAGACAAGGAAGCAATGCAGTGTGTAGACACACACAGAATTACACTATCACAATACTGACAGATAAATGAGTGATAACTAAATGCCACAACAGGTTCATTAGTTTAAATGTAAAACAAAATACTATACTCAAACTAGCCTTGACCAGTTTGTTGTTGTAGAGTTTACATTTATTGAGAATGGATATTGCATTCCAATAAATTACATACAACTTTAATATTATGGAAACATTCTAGGAATCAATTGCTATTGCTCGTTCGTTTTAACTCCACCGTTGTCACTGCAAAATGGCCATCATATTTAATTCCTAACACAGGTTTTTAAATGAATCCAGCAATTTTATGTCTGCATGACAGTTTCATACTACCAATCATGATATCAAAAGGTGATAATGACATTAAAAAAAGCAATAGCCCTTTCGTATGGTATCCAGTCATAAATAATAAAACAGAGTTGGTCACCAGTATGTGTGTGGAGTCAATTTCTCCCTATCTACATTCCTTTGTCAAAAGGAAAACTAAGTCTACGTCAGTGGAAAAAGGAATAAATTATTCACAGTACACACATCAACAATTTAAAATACGTATATATTTTATTAATACGTCACTTTCTTTTATCTCAAATGTTCTAATTACAAGGAATTAATGTTGTCTCCTTACCACCTGTATTTCTCACCTGTTCCTTTGCTTGGTCAACAAATTCAAAGCATTCTGGGAAGAATGAGATGATAGAAGTCTCAGGGACGTCCAGTATGGTAACGCTTTTGTAAATGAATTCACGTGGAAATGCATTTTCAACCCCATAGCCCACATTCAAGATATGAGAAATCTTTGGAGAAAAGAACAGTTTGAATTATTTGTCATAAAGTTCTATGATCCGCTTTAAATACCATCTGCATAATTTCTCATCTGACAGAAAAGGCAAACTGTCTGGTGTAAGTAACGTATCCATAATGTACAAGCAGGTGCACGAGTCACACAAATAGACCCAGCCTGTAGCCTTTTCTTCCACCATAAAGGAAAAGTGTTTCTGAACCATTTGCATACAATTTCGTCAGGTAATTGCAGATTTAGGAAATCATGAAAGACAATCTTTCTGTGGGTACTACCACTATTTGTAAGTTGCTATTGATGTCGAGAAGGAAGTCTTGTGATGCAGGGATAGCATCCTTGCCTCTGAGCTAGAACCCCTGGGTTTTAGTCCCACTCCAGGACTTGACAGCCAAGGAAGGTTCATTCATAACACAGTAAAACAGTCTGCATATCAACTTGTAATTCCTTCCAACATGTGCCAATGGCAAACGGCAACATAGTTAGAGATTCCTAGTCTGTCAAATTTTGCAAAGAGGTTGAAGAATTCTACCATGACTATCCAAAATTTCAGGATGGAAGTTAACTGGACACTTTTGCTACAGGGGGTGGTCACACTTCTCAGACTAGGTAACTGAAAATTGGTCTATGATCAGGAACAGCAGGTCATGACTGCAGGTGAGGCAGGAATGAGAACTCATAGGTTACAACTGATGAGCATTGGCCCCTGCAACTGTCCAACAGTTACGAGGTTCATACAACCTATCCAGATGAGAGTGGGGACTGCAGGGAGGATGAGCGATTTGACCATAGGGCCATGGTACAGGGAGCTATTCAAGTGGGGGGAGGAAACTGGAATGTTGTAGTGGTAGAGGATAATATAATTATGGTGATAGATATTGTTCTCTGCAGCTGCGACTGGGAGTTCTCATGGTTGTGTTGCCTGCCTGGTGCGAGGGTTATGGCCATCTCCACGAGGCTGGTAAAGAACTTGGATAGGGAGGGGAGATATCCAGTTATTGTTATCCATGTTAGTACCAACAATATTGATAGGACTAGAAAGGAGACTCTGGTGAAAGAATTTGATCAGTTAGGAGCTTAATTAAAAATCAGAACCTCCAAGTTAATAATCTCTCGATTACTGCTGACCCACATGCAAACAGGAAAAATAAAGACAAAGAGTTAAATACATGCCTCAAAAATAGATGTGGGCAGAATGGGGTTCAATTTATGCGCACTGGTGCCAGTATGATTTGATTTGACTTATTTATTGTCACATGTATTTTATGACACAATACAGTGGAAACTTGTATAGCGTCGCCACTCTCAGTTGCCATCTTAAACCACAGAAAAATAAACGCAGAGAATGAAGAAATAAATTTAGAGAATGTTCAGCTTTACAGTCCTTCTTGTTAAGTGCTCCTTCATTGTCCACTGGCCTGGTGGCCAGCATGAGTCGTCTTCACCGTGCCACCACCACTGGAACGAAAGTCGCCACTCTTTGGCACCATTTCACCTCCACTGACGCCCTCGCCACTGAGTCCTCAAATGGATCTCACCAATGCAGATGGCACAGATGCCATCGGGTACCGCACCAGCCCAAACTCGCCTTCGCTGCCGCTGTGAGTCCATTTTAGGCCCATCTCACCAATGCATCCGCTGCTGATGCCAACAGGTCTCGCACTGGGCCCAAACTCACCGCCAGACACAGATGCCACGGGGAGCCCAAACTTGCCTCCACCACAGCATCCATGAATTGGCATTAGGACCTCCTCAATGATGTTGAAGCTGCTGGGAACCCAAGTTCATCTCTGATGCCGCTATCATGAGTCCACGCTGCTGGGCCTAGTCGCCATTGCCAATGCTGAGGCTGCAACTGAGATTTTCAACAAGAGCAAAGTGAAAAAAAAGAAAAAAAAACAAGAGAAAAACAGAAAAGAAACAAAAAGAAAAGCAGATGGAGCAAAAGACCCCCGAGTTCAGAAAACCTACTCCACTGCCATCCTACTGGAGTATTGCAGTAGAAGAGAGTTGGATGATAAAATTATTCATGCCATAGTGTTAAGGACTTGGATAAAGGGAATTTGTTAAGGGTGTACAAGAAATTGTTCTTATTCAGTATGTGAACGTACCTACCAGAGAAGGAGCAAAACATGACCGTCGTTTAGGAAATATGGCAGGGCAAGTGCCTGAGGTGTCAGTGGGGATGCACTCTGGGGCCAGTGATCATAATTCTATTAGTTTAAAAATAGTTATGGTAAAGGACAGACCTGATCTAAAAGTTAAAGTTCTAAACTGGAGTAATGCCAATTTTGATGATATTAGGCAACAACTTTCAAAAGTTGATTAGGAGAGGCTATTTGCAGGTAAAGGGTTAGTTAGAAAGTAGGAGACCTTCAAAAATGAGATAGCGAGAGGTCAGAGGCAGAATGCTCCTGCTGGTGTGAAAAGTGTGCTGGTGTGTAATGCTGGATGACTAGACAAATTAAGGCTCTGGTCAAGGAAAAGAGAGAGGCATATTTAAAAGGCATCTGGATGGGTACATTCATAGTAAGGGTTTAGAGGGATATGAGCCAAATGCTGGCAAATAGGACTATATTAATTTAGGATGTCATGGTCAGCATGAGATGAATTGGACCGAAGAATCTGTTTTCATGCTGTACAACTGTATGACTCTATGTAATTGATGTTATGTTCAAACATATGACTCTTAAATGAAAAGTGAAAAGGTGAGAACTGCAACAAGTAAGAACAGGGGGTGGGAACTGATGAGCAGCTTGCTGAAGATGAAATGTGAAAGGCTGAAATGAGAGCTGTTAACAGGGCAATGTTATTGACATGTGGAGGGGCAGTTATCTGGAGCAGATTTTTTTTCAGAAGCCAAAGTTGGAGGCAGGCTGAGAGGTGTGAATGATGAGAGAAATAAGGAGATGAAAAGCCATCGACCTAAAACACTCACATCAGGTTTTCTCTCCACAGATGCTGCCTCATGCATTGAGTATTTCCAGCATTTTCTGTTTTATATAAAGGAAATAAGGAAGTAGTCACAGCATAAGTGAACAGCAGTCAGGAGTGAGAAACCTGAATATTTTTCAACTCCTCAGCCAAAGAGTGCCAGGATCCATTGCTGAACTGGCAGTTCAGCTAAGATCACCTCACTCATCATTGATCAATTATTGCAAGGAGACATTGTGTTCTATGTGACACTACTTGAAGGCAATGCCTTCAGAGGAGCTAATGTTATTGATTAACATGGTAGTTCCAAGTTTCAATTGGGGGTACAATTTATAAAAAATTCTCCCTGACCTCCAAGCTACTCAGCACTGCCGCTGAAATAATTGACAACCTTGCCTGTCCCCAAGCATCACAAATGCTAAATCATGTTAGCTGCTCAAAGCCAACTTGAGTAATGATTTCACGACCAGTTTTACAAATGGAGCAGTCCCTGCTTTCCTACAGAAATGCACTTTAGTATCATTAGCTGAGTATATGCATAAGTCTTGTTCTGTAGTACTACTTCACTGCTGATAGTCCAAAATTTTCTTTTACTGAAACACTACCTAAACATCTGAAGCATTTTCATGTTACCTTATAATCTTTTAATTTTTCATAGTCATGTGCCACATCTTGGGATGCTGGAAGAAAATTAAATGCAAAAAAGTCAGCAATGTTCTTAATTTTGAGGAATTATGGAGAGGAATAAGATGTCAATGTCCATATAGGAATAAAATTAGGATACAGTTATTCAGGGTACCTTATGCAGTTTTCTTTTACATTTGGAAATTAACTGATCTAAACAGTAACGTGATTCCAAAGGATTTGGAAGGGAGAACAATTTTCTACAATGTAATTCTATGCACTGGATGTACTTAACACTAACAGGATTATCTAAGTGGTGGATAAAATTTCCATATTATTGTACACAAGCTGAAAGTAGATCCAGCTGAAAATGATGAATCAGCTATGGGGGGTGGCGCAAATATTAATCGCCAGTTCTAAGTTTAAATTGTTATAAATTTATAATGATTGGTTCACATTATGACAAGTCACCAAGGAACTTTTAAAAATTAAATATTATTAATAAACGTACTTTGAACTAAATATGGAAAAATCATGCCAGGTACTGACACCAAAAAAAGAACTGAATCTACAGGATCTTTGAAAGTTGTCCTGCAAATTAAGTCTCATGATATAATACTGCAACAGCAGTTATTTAGGTAAGTCTGGTACACAAAAAATGAATCAGATAAATTTTGACAACAATAACATTTACTTGTGAAAGAAACTGCACAAATTAGCAAATCATTTTAAATATATGACTCTATGGGAAGAACGAGGTTGTGATTGTATGGCCTCCTATTTCTTAGACTATGGGAAAATACTGAAAGAAAGGTAAATATAATCCTTACAGAAAGGACCATAAAATTTAATAAGAAGTAAAATGCTCTGCCAGAGCAACTCTGCCCCAATCAGAAACAAACACGTGTATACAAACAGAGATAGTGGTTTCTGAAGAAGGGTCCCGACCCAAAACATCAACTTTCCTGCTCCTCTGATGCTGCCTGGCCTGCTGTGTTCCTCCAGCTCCACACCGTGTTACCACATATATACAAACATGGGTTAACAAAAATGGGCCATTCAGTTTCTTCAGTCTGCTCAGCCATCAAATGTAATCATGGCTGATGCCCCAACTCCACTTTCCTGTCGACTGTCATACCCTTTGACTCCCTTGTCAACCAAGAATTTATCCAAGATCCAACCTCCCCTGCTCTCTGGGGAAGGGAATTCCACAGTCGAGAGACCCTCTGAGAGAAAAGTAAAATCTCTATCTCCATTTTAAACATTACTCTAACCTCTTATTTTTATGATGATTATTTTATTGTTATTATCTTTCCTGAAAATCACAGGAATAGTTCACTTATAGTACTTATACAAACAACAAAAAAAAGGCGCAATTTGAAAAATATTACCTTGGAATGTCTTCCCACCATAGATTATACCTGCACAGGTATATAATGACCCTGTTGGCTATGTGCATCCATCCTATTATGTGATTAGTGCCCATAAATTTGAATATTTGATTTCACAGTATCCTTTTTTTCTTAGGTAACTCGGCATTGTTGCAATTATATTTCAACTGATTAATAATTTATTTTGAAAATAAAAAGCCTTCAAGAATAGAGATACTAGGAACTGCAGATGCTGGAGAATCTGAGATAACAAATCATCCAGCTCTACACCTTGTTATCTCAGCCTTCAAGAAGTTTACTTTTCCCTTCAATAATCAAAACTAATCAGCAATTCAATAGCCTGCGAAAATGATGCAGCAGTCAGACTACAATGAACAAAAGCTTTAGAGAATGTTAGTTAATTTTAGCTCACCGAGCATTAGCCAGGGCTTGACAACACCAATTTTCAGATCAAGGCTGGTGTCCTCGACATATCCGCAAACTCCATCCGTTTGTTGAGCATCTTCCACGATCTGCACTCGAGCGTCTCTCAGTGTTTCAATAAGTCTTTTCCCAGTAATGGTTGTTACTCTGGTGCTCTGTTTCTTGAGCGAAGCCTTTGAAAAAGTCTTGATTTCATCGGCAAGTGAATACATCACATTTCAATGGGAGAAACAAGTCAAACAACAGGGAGGAAAGGCAGTGAAATGTGCTAACGCACTGAAATGAAATTATAAATTGAGAATGCTACGACTCACAGTAATCACTGAATTGAACGAGTGTAAAATCAGTTACTTGCACCTAAACATATTTAAATCAAGGCTACTTTCACAATGCGTTCCCTGTGCATTTGCCTGTTTTTCACGCTTGCGGAGCATAAGCGAAAATGCAACCACCAACAACACTTCCAGAGTTAGTCACATAAATAAAGCAGAACCCCACTACTCCAAGCCTACTGCCACCTACACCAGGAAGACCACAGTTTGTTGCTTCGCTTTGGGCAGGACTATACAGGGTATGCGCTGAATCGTTTTGGAAAACTGCTTGAGAGCCTGCAACATGATGACGGAGGTGCAGCTAATAATTTGTGGGATTGGGAAATTCTCTTTACAGGCAGTCTATCTCACATGTATTCCAAAAGACGTATCTATCCAAATTGAGAAGTTATAAAACAAAGATATTTAATCGTCTGGGAATTTTAAATATATCAGTGAGATCAACAGTAACAAACTCATAGTCCTAGAAATGCAACCACATAAAATCTGGTCTCAAACACGAAAATGGGGGTAACATGCAAAAAGGTGAGACTATAGGCACAGAAAAGTCTTGCTATAGATGTACAGGCCTTCTTTGTGATCACACCCGGAATAAAGTGTGCCATTTTGGTCTCTTACCTAAGAAATCTACTTGCCATGGAGGGAGTGTAAACAAAGGTTCACTAGACTGACTTCTGGGATAAGAGGTTTGTTGTATAGGGAGAGATTGGGTCTGCTGAGCCTGTATTCACTCGCATTTAGAAGAATAAGAATTGATAGATCAAGACAAGATATAAAATTCTAACAGGCTGGGACAGACTGGATGCAGGGATGATATTTCCTCTGGCCTGGGATTCTAGACAGGGGATCACAGTATCAGGATACATGGTAGGCCATTTTGGATTGAGTTGAGGAGAAATGTTGTTGCACAGAGGCTGGTGAACTTGTGGAAGTCTCTACCATAGAAGCCTGTAGAGGCCAAGTCATTTTCTGATGAAGGGTCTAGGCCCGAAATGTCAGCCTCTCTGCTCCTATGATGCTGCTTGGCCTGCTGTGTTCATCCAGCCCTGCACCTTGTTGAGTTGGATATTGTTAAGATATAGATTTCTACAGATTGGTGACAAGGGTTATGGGGTGAGACTGAAAACAAAAAAAAAATGCTGGAGATCACAGCGCGGTCAGGCAGCAACCATGGAGAGAAAGCAAGCTAATGTAATCAGCAAAGCTAAAAGAAACAGAAGGAATGTGTTCACAATCTGAAGGTGTTGAACTCAATATTGAGCCCAAAAAGGCTGTAAACTGCCTAAGATATTGCTCCTCCAGTTTTTGCTGTGATTCGCTGGAGCATTGCAGCATTCTCTGATGCCGTGTCCTTTCTCCCCTCCCCTCCCCCTGTTCTTTCCAGCCTGGCAGTTAAACACACCATTGTTTTGCCATTCTCACATTCCGATAAGAAGCTCAGTGGGCTCAATGGCCTATACCTTCTCCTATTTTCTGTTTTCTATGTTTCCACCTCACACTGCAAGAAACTGTATTCATGCTAGCAATGCCACTGCACACGCATCATATACATCATGTCTACTCAAGGTTCTTACCCACCTCATCCACTGCAACCATAAACTCTCTTGCCTTCTGCCTCTTCTCCTGGTCATGAATCACCACTAACTACTGTTGCATCTAATTACATCATACTCAATTTCACCCTGTGTTTCCTAGCAGGAGAAATTACACTGCAACTCAGCTGACATCAGGCTCTCACTTGGTATGAGGAGGAACTTCTAGACTTGGCTGGAACAAAGCAGAAGCACTCATGTATTGTATCCTGTAGGGTGGCACCAGTGGGCAACAAACACAGTAAGCTTCATTGTGCTGTGTTGTTCTCCCATTTCCACCAGTAGTGGATCTATCCCCAACAACTAGCTTCCTCTTTTCTTATGAAGGCACTAGGAGTGCCCAGTGAAGTTCCACAAGGTGATCAGTGTCAAAAACCCTCAGCTGCACCTCCACTTCTGAGGAGGAAGAGACTCAACCCTCAGAGGGTACACTGGCAAGACCTTCACCTGCACACTGCACCAGTTTAAAGACTTCCATCTCAGTCGGTGCTCCATTTAGATTAGACTCAGGAGGCACAATGTTTTATACAGAATACTAATACATATCTGCAACTGATCGAGGATTAACTACTAGAGGTCTCTGGCCCAGGCAGAAAACGTGCACTTGCTCTTAGCCATAAATGACTTGCTCAGTCTGCACAGAAAATCAGGCAGCATTGTCAGACACAGTGAGTAAGCCAGATCAATGGATAAAGGAGTCCATAAGCATTCTCTACTCCATTGACTCCAGCTTGTGAGCATCTGGCTACCTCCATGCAAATCTTGGCAACCACTTTGGAGAGCCAGGTCCAGCAGAATGCTCAGTATCTGCAAATACATGCACAAACCTAAACTTCATTGTTTTACTCTTTGCCAGCATCAATAACAAGATGACCAGGGGTACAAGGGACCTTGACGTTATGCCAGGTGTCCTTACCTCTCAGGGAAACAGGCACACAGATGTGGAGGAGTGACACAAAGGCACCCCAAAGGTTTCTTCTCTGCAGACTCCAGAGGTGCCTGGCTCCTGAATCTCCCCCACCTGCAATCCCAAAGTCTGCCACAGTACAAGATGAAGAGAGTGAATGGGGCCCTTAGGCCCAAAGGCATAGGGGATGACTGTCCAAGTCTCCCAGGTCAACAAGGAGAACCACAATGCAGGCCCTTCCACCCCGAGCTATGAACTTCAGACTTGCATCTTGATGTAGTGAGAGGGAGAGGAATTGAAAACATCCTGTCATGGACAAAGGAGATGTGGTGAACTTAAATTATGTTTGCTTTTCACCTCTTTACCTCGTAGACAGTAAGACATTGTTTGGATTTTATTTTATTCACATCCCTTAATCAGGTAGATTTTAACTTCCCGTATATTGACTGGGACTCACTTAGTGCTTGGGGCACAGGTGGGGCAGAGTTTGTAAGGAGCATCCAGGAGAGCTTCTTGAAACAGTATGTAGATAGTCCAACTAGGAAAGGGGCCGCGCTGGACCTAGTATTGGGAAATAAGCCTGGCCAGGTGGTCAATGTCTCAGTCGGGGAGCAGCTTGGGAACAATGATCACAATTCAGTAAGCTTTAAGGTACTGATGAATAAAGATAAGTATAGTTGTCAGGTGGAAGTGCTAAATTGGGGGAAGGCTAATTACAACAGTATTAGGCAGGAACTGAAGAATGTAGATTGGAGGCCAAAGTTTGAGGGCAAATCAACATCTGGTATGTGGGAGGCTTTCAAATGTAAGTTGCTGGGAACTCAGGACCGGCACGTTCCTGTAGGAATGACAGATAAGTATGGCAAGTTTAGGGAACCTTGGATAATGAGACATATTGTGAGCCTAATCAAAAAGAAAAAGGAAGCATTTATCAAGGCTAGAAGGCTGGGAACACATGAAGCAAGGGTGGGATACAAGGAAAGTCGAAAGAAACTTAAGCAAGGAGTCAGGAGGGCTAAAAGGAGTCATGAAAAGTCATTGGCCAACTGGATTAAGGAAAATCCCAAGGCTTTTATACATATATAAAGAGCAAGAGGGTAGCCAGGCAGAGGGTTGGCCCACTCAAGGACAGGGAAGGGAATTTATGTGTGGAGCCAGAGGAAATGGGCAAGGTATTAAATGAGTACTTTGCGTTAGTATTCACCATAGAGAAGGACTTGGTGGATGATGAGTCTGGGGAAGGGTGTGTAGATAGTTTGGGTCATGTTGAGATCAAAAGGGAGGAGTATTGGGGATCTTGAAAAACATTAATGCAGACAAGTCCCCAGGGCCTGATGGGATACACACCAGAATACTGAGAGGGGCAAGGGAGGAAATTACTGGGGCCTTGAGAGAAGTCTTTGTATCCTCACTGGCTACAGGGGAGGTCCCAGAGGTTTGGAGAATAGCCAGTGTTATTCCTTTGTTTAAGAAGGGTGGCAAAGATAATCCAGCTAATTACAGGCCAGTGAGCCTTACATCAGTGGTAGGGAAACTATTGGAAAGGATTCTTCAAAACAGGATGTGCTCCCATTTGGAAATAAGTGGGCATATTAGTGAGAGGTAACATGGTTTTGTGAAGGGGAGGTCGTGTCTCACTGACTTGATTGAGTTTTTTGAGAAGGTGATGAAGATCATCGATGAGGGTAGGGCAGTAGATATTGTCCACATGGACTTCATTAAGGCCTTTGACAAGGTCCCTCATGGCAGGCTGATACAGAAGGTAAAGTCGCATGGGGTCAGAGGTGAGCTTGCAAGATGGATAAAAAAAACTGGCTCGGTCGTAGAAGACAGAGGGTAGCAGTGGAAGGGTACGTTTCTGAATGGAGGGCTGTGACTAGTGGCTTTCCTCAGGGATCAGTGTTGGGGCCTTTGCTATTTGTAATATATATAAATGATTTGGAGGAAAATGTAACTGGTCTGATTAGTAAGTTTGCCGATGACACAAAGGTTGGTAGAATTGTGGATAGCAATGAGGACCGTCAAAGGATACAGCTGGATATAGATCGATTGGTGACTTAGGCAGAGAGGTGGCAGATGGAGTTTAATCTGGAAAAATGTGAGGTAATGCATTTTGGAAGGTCTAATCCAGATGGAAAATATACAGTAAACGGCAGAACCCTTAAGAGTACTGATAGGCAGAGGGATCTGGTACACAGGTCACTGAAAGTGGCAACGCAGGTGGAGAAGGTCATCAACAAGGCATATGGCATGCTTACCTTCATCGGCCGGGGCATTGAGTTTAAAAATTGGCAGGTAATGTTGTAGGTTTATAGAACCTTAGTTAGACCGCATTTGGAATAGTGTGTTCAATTCTGGTCGCCACACTACCAGAAGGATGTGGTGGCTTTGGAGAGGGTACAGAAAAGATTTACCAGGATATTTCCTGGTATGGAGGGCATGAACTATGAGGAGAGGTTGGAGAAACTTGGGTTGTTCTCACTGGAACAACGGAGGTTGAGGGAGCACCTGATAGAGGTCTACAAGATTATGAAGGGCATGGACAGAGTGATAGTCACAAGCTTTTTCCCAGGGTAGAAGAGTCAGTTACTAGGAGCCATGGGTTTAAGGTGCAAGGGGCAAGGTTTAAAGGTGATGTACAAAGCAAGTTTTTTTACACAGAGGGTGGTGGGTGCCTGGAACTCGCTGCCAGGGGAGGTAGTGGAAGCAGATACTATAGTGACTTTTAAAGGCCGTCTTGACAAACACATGAATTGGGTGGGAATAGAGGGATACGGTCCCCGGAAGGGTAGGGGGTTTTAGTTGTGATGGACAGCATGTTGGTGCAGGCTTGGAGGGCCGAAGGGCCTGTACCTGTGCTGTAATTTTCTTTGTTAGGCCAAAAGGTGTTCCACAAAACTCAGCTTTTGGGTTCCCACAGTAAAAAAGCTTTTACATGAAATCGATGATCAGGTTTATTAATAAAATGTTCTAAACGTGAAGAGAATCGCGTCGCTGTTCAATTCACGCACACAAGTACTTGATAAATTAAGGCAGACAGGACAGGAGAGGAGATAAGGGAGATAATAAAAGTTTTGGTAAATCCAATGATATTGAAAAAGTTCCTTTGAGTTACAGCGTCCTGGAAGATCAGCATCCAATAATATTTTCCACAGCAACCTGGTTCCAGAAGCTCTTCTTGCAGGGAAACTGTAGGATTCTTTCCATCCAGCAATTAGAAGATGGAGATGGAAGGTGAGACTAAGGGTGCTGACTCAGCGTAGAGTCTTGCTTTTCCTCTGAAAATCAACCAGCACCTGCCTTTGAATTCCAGAATTGTGCATTTAAGCAACTCAACAACCTCAGATTTTTGTGATATGAGAAGGAAAGGCATTTCAGATACTGAGGGTCTGGTTCAGCGGGTGAACCAGTGAACTTATTAAGGTGTCAGAGTAGCTTTACCTCCTTCATTTGAGTTTTCACTCCAAGGTGACAAGTTTACAGTAAAAGAATTGGCAAATATTTTTAGCATAATATGTCTTGATGTTCTCCATTGTCTAGAGCTGGCAGGAAGTAGAAAGCTGGTCTCCAAATCCTCAGTGTCTGCTTTAGCTGTAATGTCTACACAATGTACATAATGTACAGTGTTTAGAAACTTTGGGAAATGTGATCACGTGATCAAGTTCAGCAAGTTTTTTGAGTCCAGAAAGTTTATCAATTGTTAAAGGAAACAGAATTTAAACTTTAAAATATAGAAGAGGTTTTTTTTATTATTCATTAATCTGAAGTGGGGTTACTAGGCAGGCCAGCATTGATTGAGTATCCCTAGTTGCTCTTAAGAAGATGGTGGTGAGTTGCCTTCTTGAACTGCTATGGTCTATTTGATACAGGTAGACCAACAATGCCATTAGGGAGGGAGTTCCAAGATTTTGACCCAGCAGCACTGAAGGAACAACAATATATTGCTGAGGATGTTGAGCGGAATGGAGAGGAACATATCACTGGTGTTTTTCCCATGTATCTGCTGCCCTTTTTCATCTAGGATGTAGTTGCCATGGTTTGGAAGGTACAGTACTATTTAAGGAGCCTCGGTTAATTTCTGCAGTGCACCGTCTAGATGGTACACACTGTTGCTACTGAGTGTTGATGGTGTGAGTGAGTGTTTGTGGATGTGGTGCCAATACAGTGAGCTGCTTTGTAATGGGTGGTGTCAAGCTTCTTGAGTATTGTTGGAGCTGCATTCATCCAGGCAATTGGGGAGTATTCCATCCAATGCCTGACTGTGTCTTCTAGATGGTGGACAGGCTTTGGGGAATCAGGTGAGTTACTCTTAAGTGAGTTGCAGGATTCCTAGCTTCTGACTTGGTTTTGCAGCTACAGCAATTTCTGGTCAGTGGTAACTTCTAGAATAAAAACAAAGTTGCTGGAAAAGCTTAGCAGGTCTGGCAGCATCTGTGAAGGAAAAAACAGAGTTAACATTTCGGTTCCGTCAGTTCTGAGGAAAGGTCACCGGACCCGAAACGTTAACTCTGTTTTTTCCTGCACAGATGCTGCCAGATCTGCTGAGCTTTTCCAGCAACTTTGTCTTTGTTCCTGATTTGCAGCATCCGCAGTTCTTTCAATTTTTATTTAGTAACTTCTAGAATGTTGATAGTGGGGGATTCAGTGATAGTAGTGCCATATGAATGTCATGGGGCAAAGATTACATTCTTTCTTGTTGGAAATGTTGTTAGCTGGTATTTTTGTGGCCCTAATATTACTTGCCACGTGTCAGCTCAAGCCTGGATATTGTCTGGTCTTGCTGCTTTTGAACTGCTTTAGTGTCAAGAGTTGCGGATATGTTAAACACTGTGGAATCATCAGTGTACAGCCTGCTTCTGACCTTATAATTGATGAGGCAGCTAAAGATGGTTAGGCATGGAATACTATCTTGCGGAACATCTGCAGACTCCTGAGTTAAGATGACTGACTTTCAAAGACCACAACAATCTTCCTTTGTACCAGGAATGATTCCAAATAGTGGAGAATTTTCTCCCAGGTTCCCATTTCCTTCTTGCAATGTATCCACTTTGAGAATCACGACTTTCCTGAGGATGTGATGTTGCAATTAGCAAGATTTTACTGACAGAACCTGATAGAGAGAAATTAACATGTGATCATGGTCATCTCGCCACACATAGTGGAGACATCCTCTTGAGCAATCTCTCAATGGAAATACTGCATCTGTAAAGATGGGAATATACAGTGAAACGAAATTAAAAACTCTGAAGCAATATTGCAGATCCTCCTTATACTGTGGGGTCAGCATTTGATTAACATCTTCAATCTTTCCTGGATCAGGACTAGCTCTAAGGATGGAGTGAATGAAACCAAAGAAGTTTATCCAGCTCACGTTGACCTGGCACTGTGTGGAGATATAAAACAATACTTGTCATACTGTTGTCACCTGTAGGTGAAGGTTGTGGTCATGGTCTACTTTTGTCTTATTCATGATTGCGATAACATCAGCAATGCAAACACAACCAGGTACATTCTCAATAATCCTATTGTGTTTTGTTGGAAGATGTCTTGGCTGACAGCTCAAAGGGTAACTGTTGGAAACAGTACGCTCCAAATGTTGTAAGCTCTCGGGATTCTTTTGTTAAATGGACAGACCTGAGGCCATGCTTCCCATTTAGGTTTTCTGAAGAAATTGCTCTGGAAAGTTTACGATTTAATTCTTCCAGAATTGATTTCTTGTGTGGATATGTTTTAAGTGAAGGTTGAAACACCTTAGATTTAGGCATATTCTACTCTGCCAGCTTTCTTTAAGACACAAGTGATAATGTCACCCCAATCTTTGTGATTCACTTCTGAATTGTACCAAATCAGTCTATCTCGTTTAGATCCACTCAAAGCTTCGGGAGAATTTGCATACTGCACTTCCTTGGAAAATCAGTAAATGGGGTTGCATCATTTCTAAATGGAAGCAGGTTTCAATCTTAACATTTCCAATCACAGTAAATCCATTTGGTACAGGTATTTGAGATTGTTGACTGATTTGACTGTATTGCGATCAGTCTGTTCCATCACAGTCCACCTAGTTTGAATTTCATAAACTGTGACTTTATCTGGACATTGGTATTCCTTCTACCACTGGACTACTGATATCCACTGGGTATAAGATTAGATTGCCTGTTGGCACTGCAGTGTGATTTTGCCAATGCACAGAATTTTTTTTATTCATTTGTGGGATGTAGCCATTGCTGGCTGGCCAGCATTTCTTGCCCATCCCTTGTTGCACTTGAGAAGGTGGTGGTAAGCTGCCTTCTTGAACCACTGCAGTCCACCTGCTGTGGGTTGACCCACTATGCCATTAGGGAGGGAATCCCAGGATTTTGACCCAGTGACAGTGGAGGAATGGTGATAATGTTTCCAAGTCAGGATGGCGAGTGGCTTGGAGGGGAACTTCAAGGTGGTGGTGTTCCCATACATCTGCTGCCCTTGTCCTTCTAGGCAGAAGTGGTCATGGGTTTGGAAGGTGCTGTCTAGGAATCTTTGGTGAATTTCTGCAGTGCATCTTGTAGATAGTACACATTGCTGCTACTAAGCGTGGGTGGTGCAGGGAGTGGATGCTTGTGGTTGTAGTGCCAATCAAGAGGGCTGCCTTGTCCTGGGTGGTGTCAAGCTTCTTGCGTGTTGTTGGGGTTGCACTCTTTCAGGCAAGTGGGGAGCATTCCATCACACTCCTGACTTGTGCCTTGTAAATGGTGGACAGGCTTTGAGAAGTCAAGAGGTGAGTTACTTGCTGCAGTATTCCTAGCTTCTGACCTGCGCTTATAGCATTGTGTTTATGTGGTGAGTCCAGTTGAGTTTCTGCTCAGTGGCAACCCCTAAGGTGTTGATAGCAGGGGATTCAGTGATGGTAACACCATTGAATGCCAAGGGGTGGTGGTTAGATTGTCTCTTATTGGTGATGGTCATAGCCTGGCATTTGTGTGGCGCGAATGTTATTTGCCACTTGTCAGCCCAAGCCTGGATATTGTCTAGATCTTGTTGCGTTTGAATATGGACTGCTTCAGTGTCTGAGGAGTCGTGAATGGTGCTGAACATTGTTTGCTGATGATTGCACTTCCCCACTTCTGACCTTATGATGGAGGGAAGGTCATTGATGAAGCAGCTGAAGATGGTTGGGCCCAGAACACTACCCTGACTATCTCCTGCAGAAATGACCTGGAGCTGAGATCATTTGCCTCCAACAACCAGAACTATCTTCCTACGTGTCAGGTATGACTCCAACCACTGGAGAGTTTGCCCCTTGATTCCAATTGATTCCAGTTTTGCTAGGGCTCCTTGATGCCACACTCGGTCGAATGCAGCCTTGATATCAAGGGCTGTCACTCTTACCTCACCTCCGGAATTCAGCTCTTTTGACCATGTTTGAACCAAGGCTGTAATGAGGTCAGGAGCTGAGTGGCCCTGGCGGAACCCAAACTGGGCATCACTCAGCAGGTTATTGCTGAGCAGGTGCTACTTGATAGCACTGTTGATGTCACCTTCCTTCACTTTACTGATGATCAACAGCAGACTGATGAGGCAATAATTGACTGGGTTGGATTTGTCCTGCATTTTATGTACAGGACATAATTGGGCAATTTTCCGCATTGTCAGGGAGATACCAGTGTTGTAACTGTACTGGAACAGCTTGACTAGGGGAGTAGCAAGTTCCGGAGCACAAGTCTTCAGTATTACTGCTGGAATGTTGTCAGGGCCTGTAGCCTTTGTAGTATTCAGTGTCTCCAACCGTTTCTTGATATCACATGGAGTGAATCGAATTGGCTGAAGACTGGTATCTGTGATGTTGGGGACCACTGGAGGAGGCCGAGATGGATCATCCACTTGGCACTTCTGGCTGAAGGTTGCTGCGAAAGATTCAGCCTTATCTTTTGCACTGATGTGCTGTGCTCTTCCATCATTGAGGATGAGGCTATTTATGGAGCCTCTTCCTCCAGTGAGTTGTTTAATTGTGCACCACCATTCACAACTGGATGTGGCAGGACTGCAGAGCTTAGATCTGATCCGTTAGTTGTAGGATTGCTTAGCTCTGTCTATCACTTGTTGCTTGTGCTGTTTGTCATGCAAGTAGTCCTGTTTGGTAGCTTCACCAGTTTGACACCTCATCTTCAGGTATTCCTGGTGCTGCTCCTGGCATGCCCTCCTGCACTCTTCATTGAACCAGAGTTGATCATCTGGCTTGATGGTAATTATTGAGTAGGGGATATGCCGGACCATGAGGTTACAGATTGTGCTGGAATACAATTCTGCTGCTGTTAATGGCCCATAGCGCCTCACAGATGCCCAGTCTAGAGTTGCTAGATCTGTGTAAAGTCTGTCCCATTTAGCACGGTGATAGTGCCACACAACATGTTGGAGGTTATTCTCAATGTGAAGGCAGGACTTTGTCTCCTGTGCGGTAGTCACTCTTACTGATACTGTCATGGACAGATGCACCTGCAGCTGGCAGATTGGTAAGGTGAGGTCAAGTATGCTTTTCCCCCTTGGTAGTTCCCTCACCACCTGCCACAGACCCAGTCTAGCAGTTACCTCCTTTAAGACCCAATCAGCTCAATCAGTAGTACTGCTGCTGAGCCACACTTTATGGTGGTCATTAAAATCTCTCAGCTAGAGTACAATCCGGAGTCAATGTTGAGGACTCCTAGAGCAACTCCCTTCTGACTCTGCTGGGTCTGTCCTGCCGGTGAGACAGGACATATCCAGGGAAGGTGATAGTGGTGTCTGGGACATTGTCTGGAAGGTATGAATCCGTGAGTATGACTATATCAGGTTGTTGTTTAACTAGTCTGTGAGACAGCTGTCCCAGTTTTGGCACTGGCCTCCAGATGTTAGTGACGAGGACTTTGCGGGGTTGACAGGGCTGTCTTTTCCAGTCAATGCCAGATGATCTGTCTGGTTTCATTTCTTTGAGACTTTGTATCGATTGGTACTACTGAATGGCTTGCTAGGCTGTTTCAGAGGGCAATTGAGAGTCAACCACATTGCTGTGGATCTGGAGTCACATGCAGGCCAAACCAAGTGAGGATGGCAGATTTCTTTCCTTGAAGGACATTAGTGAACTAGATGGGGTTTTCTGACAATTGACAATGATTTAATGGTGATCAGTAGATTCTTAACTCCAGATTTTTTTGTTTCATTGAATTCAAATTCCACCATCTGACAGGGCGGGATTTGAACCCGGGTTCCCAGAACATTAGCTGAGTTTCTGGATTAATAGCTTAGCAATATTACCACCAGGCCATCGCCTATTATTCATAATACACCATGACACTCTATCTCAAAGGCTGTTCCATGGAACGCCACTTGTTGATGTATGTGTCTCGCAGGATCATAGGAAAGGACCTGAAGTTGGATATTTGGACCAGTCATTCAATGCCATTCAATGAGATCATGGATGATCTGACAATTCTCAACTTTACATTTTTGCCTTATCTCCATAACCCTTGATTCCATTACTGATTAAAAATTTGCCTTACCTGAATCATATAGTCATAGAGTCATACAGCATGGAAACAGACCCTTCGATCCAACTAGTCCACGCTGACCATGTTCCCAAACTAAACTAATCCAACTTGCCTGCACTTAGCCCATATCCCTCCAAACATTTCCCAGTTATGTACTTATCCAAATGACTTTAAATGTTGTCACTGACTCCGCATCCACCACTTCCTCTGGCAGTTCATACTACACATGAACCAGTCTGTGTAAAACGCTGCCCCTCATGTCCATTTTAAATCTTTCTCTTTTCACCTTAAAACTATGCCCTCTTGTTTTTAACTCCCCCACCCTAGGGAAAAGACTACCTATGATGCAAATTTCAAAGAATTATGCACCTGAACCACTAGGTCTTTCTGTTCTACTACACTACCTAAGGCCCTATCATTAATTGTATTAGTCCTGCCCTTGTTTGTTTTACCAAAATGGAATACCTTGCATTTATCCAAATTGAACTCCATCTGCCACTCCTCAGCCCATTGACCCAATTGACCAAGATCTCTTTATAACCTTAGATAACCTTCTTCTCTATCCACTACACCACCAAGTTTGGTGTCACCTGCAAACTTACTAACCATGCCTCCTATATTCTAATGCAAATCATTTATATAAATGACAAACAAATCTGGACCCAGTACCAATCCCTGAAGAACATTGCTGATCAAAGGCCTCCAGTCAGAAAAGCAACCTTCCCTCACCACCCTGTATTTCCTACCATCAAGCCAATTTTGTATCCAATTGGCAAGCTCACCCCGAATCCCATGTAATCTAATTTTTCTAATTAGTTTACCATGCAAAACCTTGTCAAAGGCTTTACTAAAGTCCATATAAATAATGTCTATTGTTCTGCCCTCATCAATCTTCTTGGTTACTTTCTCAAAAAAACTCAAGTTTGTGAGACACAATTTCCTTCACACAAAACCATGCTGACCCTGCTTAATCAGACCTTGCCTCTCCAAATGCACGTAAAATCTTATCTTTCAGAATCACCTCCAACAACTTACCCACCACTGATGTCAGGCTCCCAGGTCTATAGTTTCCAGGCTTCTCCTTACAGCCTTTCTTAAATAAAGGTACAACATTAGCCATCCTCCAGTCCTGCAGCACCTCACCCATGGTTACAGATGATATAAATATTTCAGCCAGGGAACTTGCAATTTCTTCCCTAACTTCGCACAATGTCGTGGGATATACTCGATCAAGTCCCAAAGATTTATCCACCTTTATGTTTTCTAAAACCTCCAGAACTTTCTCTTCTGTAATGCGAACTGTTTTCAAAGCACATTTAATATTTATTTCCCCGAGTTGTCTAGCCACTATTTCTTTCTCCACAGTAAAAACTGATGTGAAATATTCATTTAGTATCTCTCCCATCTCCTGAGGTTCAACACCTTTGTCTTTGAGGGACCTTATTCTCTCCCTCTGGTTGCTCTTTTGCTTTTAATGTACTTGTAGAATCTCTTTGGATTATCCTTAATCTTATCTGCCAAGGTATATCATATCCCTTCCTTGCCCTCCTGATTTCTCTCAAGAATTCTCCTACACTCTTTATACTCTGCAAGAGATTCATTTGACACCAGTTGTCTATATGATTTCTTATTCTTGTCTAGAACTTCAAAATCTTTACTCATCCATAGTTCCCTACTCTTACCAGCCTTACTCTTCCCTCTAAGAGGAACATAATGCCTCTGAACTCTCATTCTCACACTTTTAAAAGCCTCCCATTTGTCAGTTGTCCCTTTACCTGCAAATAGCCTGCTCCAATCAACTTTTGAGAGTTCTTGTCTCATAACCATTAATATTTGTCTTATGCCAACTAAGCACTTTAACTTTTATGGAAGGCTTGTCCTTTTCCATAACTATCTAAAAAATAATAGAAATAGGATCACTAGTCCCAAAATGTTCCCCTACTAACATTTCAGTCACTTGCCCTGCCTTATTTTGCAAGAGAAGGTTAAGTTTCCTTCCTTCTCTAATAGGTATATTTACATATTGATAAAGAAAATCTTCTTAAATATGCTTAATAATTTCTCCAACCAAGCCTTTAACACTATGAAAGTCCCAGTCAGTGTTTGGAATATTAAAATCCCTGCCAATTACAACCCTATTATTCTTAAATGTGTCTGAGATCTCTCTACATATTTGCCCCTCAATTTCCCTCTGACTACTGGGGAGCCAATAGTACAACCCCATCAAGGTGATCATCCCTTTCTTATTTCTAATTTCTAACCATACAGTTTTACTGGATGATCCCTCAGAAATATCCTCTCTAATTACAGTAGTAATGTTTTCCTTAATTAAAGATGCCACCCCTCCGCCAACCTGCCTTTCTATCTTCCCATAGCATCTAAAACCCAGAACATTGAGCTGCGAGTCCGGTCCTTCCCTCAGCCTAGTTTCTGTAATAGCTATGATATCCCAGTTCCATGTTCCTATACATCCCCTAAGTTCATCAGCCTCACCTGTAAGAAACCTTACATTGAAAAAAATGCAGTTGAATTCTTCAGTTACCTCAATCTTTGACTTGCTCTTGTCTGCCTTTTTTAATTAAATTGCTCTTTTCTGATTCAGAACCACTCTAATCCTATTTCTAATTTTTACTACTTCATAGGAAACAACCCCGTGCCCTCCACCCCCAACCAAACACAAGTTTCAAGGTTCCTGAAATAGAACTGGCAAATCTCACTGCCAGGGTATTGAACCTTCTCGAGTTCAATTCTTTTCTGCCCCGAAACAGATCCCATTCATCTAAAAATTTGAATCCTTGCACATCACATCTCTTCAGCAATTTATTTATGTGCCCTACCTTTTTATTCCTATGCTCGTCAGAACATCACAGTGAGAGTAAACCAGAGATTACTACGTTTGAGGTTCTACTTTTTAACCTACTTAACCTCTTATATTACTTCTGCAAATACTTAACTTTTTCCTGAACTATGTCATTCCTACCAATATATACAACAACTTCTGGCTTCTCACTGTTGCCTTTGACAATATGCTTCAACCATTTTGAGGTCCTTAACCCTGACACCAGGAAAGCAACATACTATCCCAGATTCACATTCACAGCTGCAGAATCTCCTGTCTGTGCCCCTTACAGGAGAGTCCCCTACAACGATTATTCTTTTAAATTTTGACAAACCACACTTAACTTAAGATTCATTCTTAGTGCCCAAGATCTGACTGCCACTTCTAGTTTCCTCTGAGAGACTATCCCCTTCCAGTGTACCCAAAACAGAATGTCTGTTTGAGACACAAATAGCCACAAGTGACTTCTGAACCACCTTCTTATCTTTCCTGACAGTCACCCATCTATCTGACTGATCCTGCTGTGTAACCACCTCTTTAAATCTACTAACCATCACACTGTGTATCTTGAATGCCCTCAGTGACATTAAGCCTAAAAAGAAACTCTTAAAGGTACCTTACATATAAATAAAAACTACCCTTCCTTACACATAGATTTTAATCTTAAGCATGCAAATGACAAAAAAAATTTAAAATCTAAAAAAAGTCACCAGCTGAAACTCTCATCGACTGAATAAAAAGTCTCCTCCTCATGTCCTCTATCAGTCAGCTTTCAAATCTCCAGATAAACAGAAATAAAAATCTCCCTCCACAGCTGTTGAACAAACATGGGCCTCTCCCACAAATGCCGTGTGTAAAACAATCTCTCCTTTTTTGTGTATTTATTTATTGAAGATACTTGATGTTTTTGAGATTTGTAGCTTGGGTTGTGGATGAGGTTGCAGACTTGCTCACCGAGGTGTGTTTGAGTGCAGACGTTTCGTCACCCTGCTAGGTAACATCGTCAGTGCGCCTCTGATGAAGCATTGGTGTTCTGTCCCATTTGTTAGTTATCTGCCTCGGTTTGCTGGGGTGGTTGGCATTACTTCTGGTTCTGTTTTTCAGTGGTTTGTATATCAGGTCCAGTTCAATGTGTTTGTGGATAGAGTTCCGGTTGGAATGCCAGGCCTCCAGGAATTCCCTGGTATGTTTCTGTTTGGCTTGTGCTATTATGGATGTGTTGTCCCAGTCGAATTCGTGTCCTTCTTTGTCCGTGTGTATTGAGACCAGTGAGAATTGGTCGTGTCTCTTGGTGGCTAGTTGGTGTTCATCTATCATTGTTGCCAGTTTTCTTCCAGTTTTGCCTATGTAAAGTTTCTCACAGTCCTTGCATAGTGTTTTGTATATTACATTAGTTTTATTGGTTGTGGGTGTGGGGTCCTTTGCGTTCGTCAGTAGCTGTCACAGGGTAGTTGTTGGTTTGTGGTCTACCCTGATACCCAGGGGACTGAGTAGTCTTGTGGTCATCTCTGATATGTCTCTGATGTATGGTAGACTGACTAGTGTGTCTGGTTGTGTTGTGACTTGTTGTGGTCTGTCACTGTCACGGAAGTAATGGTGGATTGTGCTTTTTGGGTATCCATTCCTTTTAAAAAGCTCCTGTTAAGCCTTGTGCAATTCCAGATTGCTGCAGTGTGTTGTGGCTTGTTTGAAAAGCACCCCGATGCAGCTCCATTTATAGGTGTTCGGGTGGTTGCTGATGTAATTAAGTATCTGGTCCTTATGTGTGGTCTTCCTATGTATGCTAGTCTGGAGTTCCCCATTGTTCTTATGTACCACCATTATGTTCAGGAAGCGTAGTCGGTTGTTGTTCACTTCTTCTTTTGTGAATTTTATTCCAGTGAGGATGTTGTTTATGTGTCGGTCAGTTTCTTCTAGTCCTGTGCGTTTGATAGTCACGAAGGTGTCATCTACATAGCAGGTTTAGAGTTTGGGTTGGATAGCGAGGAGCACTGTCCGTTCTAATCTTTGCATCACCGTTTCTGCTATCAGTCCTGATATTGGGGATCCCATGGGTGCTCCATTGATTTGTTTAAATATACGGCCGTTGAAGGTGAAGTGGGTTATGAGGCACAGATCCAGTAGTTTCAGGGTGCTGTCCTTGTTGATGCTGTTGGTGTCATAGGGTGCCTGCCTTCCTGATTTGTCCAGCAGTGTGACAGTTGTCTCTTTGGCGATGTTTATGGATGTAAATAGTGCTGTTACATCGAAGGATACCATTATATCGTATGCTTCTATCCTCGTGTCATAGAACATAGAACAGTACAGCACAGTACAGGCCCTTTGCCCACGATGTTGTGCTGACCTATTATCCTACTAAGATCAAACTACTCTGCGTGCCCTACATTATACTATCCTCCATGTGCCTATCCAAGAGTCGCTTAAATGTCTCTAATGTATCTGACTCCACTACCACTGCCGGCAGCACATTCCACATGCCCACCATTCTCTGTGTAAAGAACCTACCTCTGACATCTCCTGTATACCTTCCTCCAACCACCTTAAAATTATGCCCCCTTGTAATAGTCATTTCTGCCCTGGGAAAAAGCCTCTGGGTATCCACTCTATCTATGTCTCTCATCACCTTGTACACCTCTATCAAGTCACCTCTCATCCTTCTTCGCTCCAATGAAAAAAGCCCTAGCTCCCTCAAGCTTTCCTCATAAGACCTGCCTTCCAGTCCAGGCAGCATCCTGGTAAATCTCCTCTGCACCCTCTCTAAAGCTTCCACATCCTTCCTATAATGAGGCGACCAGAACTGAACACAATATTCCAAGTGTGGTCTAACCAGGGTTTTATAGAGCTGCAGCATAACCTCATGGCTCTTAAACACAATTCCCCTGCCAACGAAAGCCAACACACCATATGCCTTCTTTACAACCCTACCAACTTGGGTAGCAACTTTGAGGGATCTATGGACATGGACCCTAAGATCCCTCTGTTCCTTCCACACTGCCAAGAATCCTACCATTAACCCTGTATTCTGCATTCAAATTCAACCTTCCAAAATGAATCCTTGATGATGTTCAGGAATTCTTGGGAGGAGTGGATGGAGTGGGTAGTGTTGTCAACTAAGTATTTCAGTTTGTGTTGTAGTTCTTTGGCTAATCTCTATGTTGGTGTGTCTGGTAGTGAGACAATCGGTCTGAGGACGACCCCAAACTTGTGTACCTTAGGGACTCCATTCCTGGACATAATGGTGAAATGTAAGAACAACAGGGTACTCAGACTATTGTATACAGGAAAACCACACATATAGACCAGATACTTAATTACACCAGCCACCACCTCAGCACCCATAAACAGAGCTGCATCAGGACACTTTTCAAACTAGCCACAATCTGGAATTGCGCAAAGCAGAACAGGAGCACTTATACGGAGTTTTTAAAAGGAATGTATACCCAAAAAGCACAATCTGCTGTTACCTCCATGGCAGACCACAACAAGAAGACACAACATGGCCAG
Organism: Rhincodon typus; assembly: GCF_021869965.1. Lineage (NCBI taxonomy): Eukaryota > Metazoa > Chordata > Chondrichthyes > Orectolobiformes > Rhincodontidae > Rhincodon > Rhincodon typus. The sequence continues at coordinate 36,966,376 of NC_063338.1, forward strand.
ACACACAAGTCACCCTACCGTACATCAGGGACATATCAGAGGTGACCACAAGACTACTCAGACCCCTAGGTATCAGGGTAGACCACAAACCAACAACTACCCTTTGACAGTTATTGACGAACACAAAGGACCCCATACCCATAACCATTATAACTAATGTAATGTACAAAATACCATGCAACAACTGTGAGAAACATTACATAGGCAAAACTGGAAGAAAACTGGCAATAAGGATACATGAACACTAGCTAGCCACCAAGAGACATGACCAATTCTCACTGGCCTCAATACACATGGACAAAGAAGGACACGAATTCGACTGGGACAACGCATCCATGATAGCACAAGCCAAACAGAGCCATACCAGGGAATTCCTGGGGGCCTAGCATTCCAACCAGTACTCCATCAACAAACACATTGAACTGGACCTGATATACAAACCACTGAAAAACAGAACTGGAAGTAATCCCAACTACCCCAGCAAACCAAGACATATAAGTAACAAGCGGGACAGAACACCAATGCTTCACTGGAGGCACACTGACGATGTTACCTAGCAGGGTGACAAAACGTCTGCAATCAAACACACCGGCTCGGCGAGCAAGAAGGTACTTGGTGATCCAGCCTTGGAAATCCCTGCAGTAAAGAATCACGAACCTCTGAGAGAAGAAATTCCTCCTCATGTCTTCTGTAAATGGCTTCGTACTTGTGAGTATGTATCAGTAGCATGGCTCTTTCTCTTGCCCAGAAAATTCTTCCTAAAGGCTTTAATTGATATTGAGGTAATCACAAATTCAAATCAGCCTCTCTGACGGTTCACCTTTGGAAAAGTCACAGCCATGTCCATTCCAGCAGCACCTCCTGGCAGACTGTTTAACAGATAATTGAGTTTTCCATCTTTATGACATGAGGTGAAGTCTGTTAATTCTGAAGATAATTCTTGGCTTTAGCTGGTCTTTGAAAACTTTCCACATCTTTTCTCAGTCTTTCTGATCACATAAGCAAGAACATTTGTGTTATTTTCTCAGGATCACCAATCAATTGATCTGTAAAATAGAAATCAGTATATAGTTACAAAAGTTGTAATTTGTTTGAAGAGTAACTGCATGCTCAATCCATAAGTAAGTGTTTGTTTTCCAATTCTCCTTGCAGCGTCTTTGTCTTTTTAAAGAGCTACAGTGCCATGCAACATTTGTTCATTTTTTACCGGTTTCTCTTCTCTTTATTTCGTAGTTTTATTTACTTCTGTTGACCTTTATTTTTCCCTGTTGTTGTTCTTTAAAAACTACCAGCTTGTAGTTGTTAGTTCCTGCCTCTAGGTGGTGTTCATGCCACATAAGGAGTGATGATGTCACATAGATAATTTTTTATGATCACATGATTTAGAGAAAAAATGGTGGAACCAACTGAGGACACATTAGGCTTTTCTAAAAAGTAGACAACTGGTATTTTACCGTTTTATGCTGTAAATTTTTCAAGGAGAGCTTTTGAGTTGTGTTTTCATGAACACTTAACAGCCTTTTGTTTTTCAGATCAGATCAAGCATCTGTTGTGCTTGTTTCTCTTTAATGGGGAGAAGAGAAAGAGTGAGAGAGATGGAGTAGTCTAAGGTTGTAGGTGAGGTTGTTGACTTGCTTGCCAAGCTGGCTTGTTTTTGTTCAGATGTTTCATCACCATGCTAGGTAACATCATCAGTGAGGCTTCTGATGAAGTGATGTTGTTCTATGCCGTTTGGAACTTATACTGTCCGGTCTGTTGTGGTGAGTTGTCTCATTTCCGGTTCTGTTCTGTATGAGTTTGTATATGGGGTCCAATTCTATATGTTTGTTGATTGAAGTATGGGTGGAGAACCATGCCTCTAGGAATTCCCATGCGTGTCTATGTTTGGCTTGGGCTACTATGGTTACATTGTCCCAGTTTAACTGATGGCGTCTATTGTCCGAGTGTACTGATGATATGAGGGAAAGTTCGTCGTGTCGTTTTCTGCTAGCTGATGTTTGTGTATTCTGATGGCTAGTTTCCTTCCTATCTATCCGATGTAATGTTTGTGGCAGTTGTTGCATGGTATTTTGTAAACTATGTTGGTTCTGCATGTCATGGGTATACCCGATAGGAAGACAATGGGTCTGAGGGGAATGTCTGGTTTGTGTACTTTGGGCACACGTTCACCTAAACTGGCTAAGGACCTACAACAGAGACTGAAACATCCAATCGACGGATCACTCCATTCCATCTACTCAACCCAAGAATTCCTCAATACCCTCAAGAACCTAAAAATCAGTGACAACAAGATTATGGTATCCTTTGATGTCACAGCATTATTCATGTCAATTGACATCCCACTGGCCAAAGAAACGCTGGCCACATTACTAGAGGAAGCAGGAACGCAGACCAGCAGCTCCATCAGCAATGACAACATACTCAAACCATTAGACTTGTGCCTCATCACACACTTCGTCTTTAATGGTCAAGTTACAAACAGATCAATGGCACACCCATGGGGTCATCCATCTCAGGAATCATCGCAGAGGCAGTCATGCAAAGACTAGAACATACTACCCTCCCCCTCATTCAACCTAAACCGTGGATCCAGTATGTGAACGACACATTTGTCATCATTAACATACCAAACTAGAAGAGACCCACCACCTCATCAACAACGTATTCCCCGGGATTAAATTCATGAAAGAAGAAGAAAACAACAATCAGATTCTATTTCCGGACGTCAGGTTTGAATGTATGACCAACAGGGAGGTCCAAACATTGGTATACAGGAAAGCAACCCAAATCATCAACTTCCACAGCAACCACCCCAACGTCCACAAACAAAGTTGTATTGGGACACTATTCAAATGGGCCAAGACTCACTGCAACACGGCAGAACTACGCAGGAAAGAGAAAGAGCACCTATACAAAATCTTCGCTATGAACAGATATCCCCGCAACTTCATCTGCAGATGCCTACTAAACAGACAACAACAGGAGAAAACAGCATGCCCTAACACATTGGGCGCACTGCCCTACATTAAGAACATATCAGAACTGACAAGAATCCTACGACCACTCGGAACCATGGTAGCTCGCAAGCCCACAGCCATGCTACAACAAACACTCACAAGGATTAAAGACCCCCTACCCACAACATGCAGAACCAACCTGGTTTACAAAATACCATGCAACGACTGCCACAAACATTACATCGGACAGACAGGAAGGAAACTAGCCATCTGAATACACGATCATCAGCTAGCAGCAAAATGACACGACGAACGTTCCCTGATATCATTAGTACACTAGGACAATAGAGGCCATCCGTTTAACTGGGACAATGTAACCATAGTAGCCCAAGCCAAACATAGACATGCATGGGAATTCCGAGAGACGTGGTTCTCCACCCATAATATAATCAATAAACATATATTTGGACCCTATATACAAACCCATACAGAACAGAACCAGAAATGACACAACTCACCACAACAGACCAGACAGCCTAAATTCAAAGCAGAGTAGAACAACATCATTTCATCGGAGGCCTCACTGATGATGTTATCTAGCATGGTGACAAAACGTCTGAATAAAAACAAGCTAGAAAGTCAACAACCTCAGACAGAGCAGTCATTGTTCTTCAGTATAGGTTTGTTGCTTTAGTTTTGAACATTTTGTAACTTCAGCCTTTTTGTTTCTAAATAAGGAACTCTTAAATCATAAAACAAAGATGCTGGAGATCAGAAACAAAAACAGTTGGAGAAACTGAGCAGGTGTGGCAGATTTAACGTTTCAAGTCCAGTAAGCCTTTGTCAAAATTCAAGACAAAGAGTCATTGGATTCAAAAGATTAACTCTGATTCTTTCTCTGTAGATGCTGCCATCTAAGCTTCCCTGGCACTTCCTATTCGGTCTTTGACCAACAAGAACAAAGAATGAAAAGAACAAAGAAAATTACAGCACAGGAACAGGCCCTTCGGCCCTCCAAGCCTGTGCCGATCCAGATCCTCTATCTAAACCTGTCGCCTATTTTCCAAGGATCTGTATCCCTTTGCTCCCTGCCCATTCATGTATCTGTCGAGATACATCTTAAATGACGCTATCGTGCCCGCCTCTACCACCTCTGCTGGCAGCGCGTTCCAGGCACCCACCACCCTCTGCATAAAGAACCTTCCACGCATATCTCCCTTAAACTTTTCCCCTCTCACCTTGAAATCGTGACCCCTAGTAATTGAGTCCCCCACTCTGGGAAAAAGCTTCTTGCTATCCACCCTGTCTATACCTCTCGTGGTTTTGTAGACCTCAATCAGATTCCCCCGCGACCTCCGTCTTTCTAATGTAAATAATCCTAATCTACTCAACCTCTCTTCATAGCTAGTGTCCTCCATACCAGGCAACATCCTGATGAACCTCCTCTGCACCCTCTCCAAAGCATCCACATTCTTTTGATAATGTAGCGACCAGGACTGTACGCAGTATTCCAAATGTGGTCGAACCAAAGTTCTATCCAACTGCAACATGACCTACCAACTCTTGTGCTCAATACCCCGTCCAATGAATGAAAGCATGCCGTATGCCTTCTTGACCACTCTATCAACCTGCGTTGCCACCTTCAGCCTACAATGGACCTGAACACCCAGATCTCTCTGTGCATCAATTTTCCCCAGGGCTTTTCCATTTACCGTATAGTTTGCTCTTGAATTCGATCTTCCAAAATGCATCACCTCGCATTTGCCTGGATTGAACTCCATCTGCCATTTCTCCACCCAGCTCTCCAATCTATCTATATTCTGCTGCATTCTCCGACAGTCCCCTTCACTATCTGCTACTCTACCAATCTTAGTGTCATCTGCAAACTTGCTAATCAGACCATCTATACCTTCCTCCAGATCATTTATGTACATCACAAACAACAGTGGTCCCAACACGGATCCCTGTGGAACACCACTGGTCACAGTTCTCCATTTTGAGAAACTCCCTTCCACTACAACTCTCTGTCTCCTGTTGCCCAGCCAGTTCTCTATCCATCTAGCTAGTACACCCTGGACCCCATGCAACTTCACTTTCTCCATCAGCCTACCATGGGGAACCTTATCAAACGCCTTACTGAAGTCCATGTATATGACATCTACAGCCCTTCCCTCATCTATCAACTTTGTCACTTCCTCAAAGAATTCTATCAAGTTGGTAAGACATGACCTTCCCTGCACAAAACCATGCTGCCTATCACTAATAAGCCCATTTTCTTCCAAATGTAAATAGATCCTATCCCTCAGTATCTTCTCCAGCAGCTTCCCCACCGCTGACGTCAGGCTCACTAGTCTATAATTACCTGGATTATCCTTGCTACCCTTCTTAAACAAGGGGACAACATTAGCAATTCTCCAGTTCTCCTGGACCTCACCCATGCTCAAGGATGCTGCAAAGATATCTGTTAAGGCCCTAGTTATTTCCTCTCTCGCTTCCCTCAGTAACCTGGGATAGATCCCATCCGGACCTGGGGACTTGTCCACCCTAATGCCTTTTAGAATACCAAACACTTCCCCCCCTCCTTATGCCGACTTGACCTAGATTAATCAAACATCTATCCCTAACCTCAACATCCGTCATGTCCCTCTCCTCGGTGAATACCGAAACAAAGTACTCTTTAAGAATCTCACTCATTTTCTCTGACTCCTCACATAACTTCCCTCCTTTGTCCTTGAGTGGGCCAACTCTTTCTCTACTTACCCTCTTGCTCCTTATATACGAATATAAGGCTTTAGGATTTTGCTTAACCCTGTTTGCTAAAGATATTTTAGCCCTCATAATTCCTCGTTTCAGATTGGTCCTACTTTCCTGATATTCTTCCAAAGCTTCGTCTGTTTTCAGTCGCCTAGACCTTATGTATGCTTCCTTTTTCCTCTTTGCTAGTCTCACAATTTCACCTGTCATCCATGGTTCCCTAATCTTGCCTTTTCTATCTCTCATTTTCACAGGGACATGTCTGTCCTGCATTCTAATCAACCTCTCTTTAAAAGCATCCCACATATCAAATGTGGATTTACCCTCAAACAGCTGCTCCCAATCCACATTCCCCAGCTCCTGCTGAATTTTGCTATAGTTGGCCTTCCCCCAATTTAGCACGCTTCCTTTAGGACCACTCTCGTCTTTGTCCATGAGTATTGTAAAACTTACGGAATTGTGATCACTATTCCCAAGTAATCCCCTACTGAAACTTCAGCCACCTGGCTGGGCTCATTCCCCAACACCAGGTCCATTATGGCCCCTTCCCGAGTTGGACTATTTACATACTGCTCTATAAAACCCTCCTGGATGCTCCTTACAAATTCTGCTCCATCTAAACCCCTAACACTAAGTGAATCCCAGTCAATGTTGGGAAAATTAAAATCTCCCATCACCACCACCCTGTTGCTCCTACATCTTTCCATAATCTGTCTACATATTTGTACCTGTATCTCACACTCGCTGTTGGGAGGCCTGTAGTACAGCCACACCCTTCCTATTTCTGAGCTCTGCCCATATTGCCTCACTGCTCAAGTCCTGTATAGTGCCATCCTTCAGCACAGCTGTGATATCCTCTTTGACTAGTAACACAACTCCTCCACCCCTTTTACCTCCCTCTCTATCCCACCTGAAGCATCTATATCCTGGGATATTTAGTTGCCAATCTTGCCCTTCCTTTAACCAAGTCTCAGTAATAGCAATAACATCATACTCCCAGGTACTAATCCAAGCCCTAAATTCATCTGTCTTACCTACTACACTTCTCGCATTAAAACAAAAGCACCTCAGATCACCTGTCCCTTTGCGTTCATCATCTGCTCTCTGCCTACTCTTCCCCTTAGTCACACTGACTTCATTATCTACTTCCTTACAGGCTTTAGTTACTACCTCCTTACTGTCCACTAACCTCCTCATTTGGTTCCCATCCCCCGCCACATTAGTTTAAACTCTCCCCAACAGCATTAGAAAAAGCAACCCCTAGGACATTGGTTCCAGTCCTGCCCAGGTGTAGACCATCCAATTTGTAATAGTCCCACCTCCCCCAGAACCAGTCCCAATGTCCCAAAAATCCTAACCCCTCCCTCCTGCACCATTTGTCAAGCCACTCATTTATCCTGCCTATTTTTTCATTTCTACTCTGACTAGCACATGGCACTGGTAGCAATCCTGAGATTACTACCTCTGAGGTCCTACTTTTTAACTTGGCTCCTAACTCCCTCAATTCTGCTATCTACAGAAGACAGCTATCTACAGACCTTTACAGTGGTCTGCACTCACAGAACCTGATACTGCTGAAATTCTAAACTTGCTCATGTCCAAAATGTCATTCAGCTGGTCTTCAATCAGTTTTCCAAACATCTACCATCAATATATTCCAGTTTCTTTTTATATATAGGCAGTCACTGCTGATGTTCATGATGCGCTTTTGACTTCCACGAGTTATTTTCACCACACGGTTCTGAGGAAGGGTCACCGGACCTTAACTCTGTTTTTTCCTTCACAGATGCTGCCAGACCTACTGGGCTTTTCCAGCAACTTTGTTTTTGTTTCCAATAGTTATTTTACCTGATGTGGCAATGCTTTCTATTTTAATAAGAAACAGGGTGTGGATATCGTGGTATTGAAGAATATAACACATATTTATTACAGATAATTATTAAATGCAAACATTCAATTATAACTGAGCAGGATGCTTCCACTGGCTTGTCATACGTCAAATTATCTCAGGATAAAGTAGAGAATTACACCATTATATCTTTAGGTTACATGCTATGATACAATGACGATATCATAGACATGACTCTGAATGGTACACTGAAATGTTGATAGTAAAACAGAACACAACAGTGAACCTGCTTTGGGGAGTAAAGTGAGTTACATACAGATGCTTTCCAAGCCTCTGACCTGCTCTTAAAGGCACAGTTTTTATATAGCTGGTCCAGCTCAGCTTCTGAACAATGGTAGACACCAGGATGTTGATACTGGGGAATTCAGCAATGGTAATATCATGTAACATCAAGGGGTGATAGTTAGATTCTCTTTTGTTGGAGATTGTCATTGTCTGACACTTGTGTGATAAATATTACTTGTTGCCTTTCAGTTGTAAAGATTGTACTGTTTTATTTTCTGTATTTTTTATAGAATCCCTACAGTGTGGAAACAGGCCATTCGGCCCAACAAGTCCACACTGCCCATCTGAAGAGCATCCCACCCAGATCCATTCCCTTACCCCTACATTTCCCTTGTCTAACCCATCCAACCTAAACATCCCTCAGCGCTATGGGCAATTTAGCATAGCCAATCCACCTACCCTGCACATCTTTGGACTGTGGGATGAAACTGGAGCACCTGGGAGAATGTGCAGACTCCACACAAACAGTCACCTGAGGCTGGAATTGAACCCAGGTTCCTGGCACTGTGAGGCAGCAGTGCTAACCACTGAGCCACCATGCCACCCCAAATCCCAAATTTCCCAGTATCAACATTCTGGTGTTTGATTTCGACTGATATGGAAAAGGACCGTTTTAAAAACGAAGGATTGTGGAAGGAATTGCTGCACTTTTAAAAGCAAATGATTAAAATTGGCTGTGTGTGGTGTTTACATTGCTGCTTTGTTCAACCAGTGGGAGACACTGTTTGTAAAAGGCCTGGTGCTGAGTGGTAAGAGTGAGATTTGACCAGCAATAAATAGCTGATTGGTTTGTAGAGTTGTGACTAGCCATGGTCCAAAGTCATCAACCTGATGACAACTCATTGATTAGTACCTGGGTAGCTGAACAGCTTGTGAGAGTGAGCAGTACAGGGAGAAGCATTTAGACCTCTGGAAGAGATAGTAAGAACTGCCAATGCTGGAGTCTGAAATAACACAGTGTGGAGCTGGAGGAACACAGCAGGCCAGGCAGCATCAGAGGAGCAGGAAAACCCCTCTGATGCTGCCTGGCCTGCTGTAAACCTCTGGAAAAACAGGTTGTGTGTCTCCCTCTCTGTAATAAAAGCAACTGAAACCTGAAGAAAGCCAATTATTTTCTCACACCAGTTGCTGTAAGCTGTTGCCGTTAACCAGTAACTAGAGACTTTGTAGTTGGTATAAAAATGGCTTCATGCCTCCTGCCAAGTGTGAAAGAAATTAGAGAAAAGTGACTGAGGAACAAAAAGTTCTGGCAAACCAAAAGGATCATCGCAGTGAGCCCCATGTACTGCTGCTATTGAACTGTGGTTCCTCCATCTATAAAACCAAGGTGTCTGTATTTGTGTCTAGGGATTAAAAAGGGGGGTAAAATTTTAACAAGTAGAGTCATATGTTGATTGTGCATAGCGGTTTACTTGTGATTAGAATGTACTCATTTGTAATAATTAGAATATTTTGTTAAGTACAAGAATCTAGTCAGTGTTCTCTGTTAACTTGATTCTATCAGACAGGTAAATTGGGACTTTGTGTGCTTTGCATAAATCATTAAATTTTGTCGTGAATGTGGAACAGTGGCCTTTGAGAATCAGCACATTTTCCCAAATGTGTCAAGGCTGAGTGTCATGAAGTGAGTTTAATCACCTTTCCCTAACATTCAATGGCATATCTATAATCCAAACTCTTACTGTCAATATTATGGGAAGGGGGTCATCATTACCAGAAGTTTATCTGGTCTAGGCACAAAAATAGGACTACAAGAACAAGCCAGAGACTGAGCAGTCTGCAGTGCATTTCTCACCGACTGTTTCTCTGTAAGGCCATTTAGCACCTTGCAGGCATAATCAGGAAAGTGATGGCAAAGTTTTCACTTGTCTGAATGAGTGCAGATATGAAATCACTGAGAAAGCTCGATATCATCCATGACAAAGCTGCTAACTTGATCTGCGCCCCACCCAATACTTGAAACATTAATATAAAACCAAATCATTGTGGTTGCTGGAAATCTGAAATCAAAAAGAATGTGCTGAAGTTCTCAGTAGATTTTTGCCCTATTTGTGGTGAGAAAAACTTCTTCAGATTGATGACCTTTTTATCAGAATTTAAACATTCACTGCTGTGAAACTGGTGCATTGTGACAGCAATGTAACCCACCTCCAAGATGCATTACAGCAAGTTATTCAGGCTCTTTCAAGAGCACATCATAAACTCAGGATCTCTGTCTTCCCAAAGAACAAGGGAAAAGGCTACACCAAATACAAGTTGTTCACCAAACCACATGTGATTTTGTCAATATAATCACTGTTCCTTCAATTCCTGCAACTCCCTACTGAACAACAATATGCCTGGACCTTCACGACATGAACTGTAGCAATTCAAGAAGGCAGGTCACTGCCACCTTGCAAAAGGTTATTAAGTATAAGCAGCAAATACTGGTAAGTGATTTCCACATTCCATGCATTGTTAAACAAAACAAAAACTCCTGTCTTGATTTGTGGTAAGGAAATAATGGGAAATTTCAGGAGATGGTTTGTCAATTGATTGGACTATTTCACTATCAAAAGAACATTCAAGTTTAATAGCAACATTTGGCAGAAGTAAGAAAGATTTTGAATCTATAAGGAACATATTAACCTCAAAATATCCCAAAATACTTTACAGCCAATTAAATACTTTTGGTCTAGTCACTGTTGCAACACAGTGATATTGTAGTAACAGCAATTATATAATCGCTTGGTAATAATGTCATAGTAATCATGAGTGATGAGTAAGTATAAATCAGCATCCCAGAGAAACTCCATGCTTTTCTTCAAAATAGTACCGTGGGTTCTTCCAAGCCACCTGAGAAGTCTATTTAATTTCTCGTCCAAAAGGCAGCAACTCCAACAGTGCAGCATTCCCTCAGTTTAGAATTTTCACTCTATTCACTGAAATGGACATGAATCTATAACCTAAGTGACAGTGATGCCTATTGAGCCAAACATACAGTAAAGGTGATTTTACAAGTCCCTAATTGAAAGGTATTCTTAGAACTGGTGTTGTTTCTACATGTGACATGCAAAAATACAACTCATTCCAGCACATTACAAGCATGTTGAAAGGTTAATGTTCAAAATACAAAAAATTTGGGCAAAAAAACTCACCAGCTGCATTTGCTACAGATCAACTTCAATCTTCATGTGTAATGCCAAAATCCTGCACAAAATACAGAATGCCAAAATAACATGATTTCCAATCTGGTGCACGAAGACAAACAGGCTTTATCAGCAGGAAACATTCAACAGAAAATTGGAGAGAAATTGAACTCGTGCCAGAGACAACAGTGCACTGGCTTGTGTGATCACATCACATGCCTGATCTGTTGAGGGACAGGCATGAGTGCAATTGGTGATTTGATAAATACTGGCAAGCTGCTGTTCATTGCCAGCTTGAGAATTTAGGCACTGGGAAATTGGGTGTCAGTGAAATCATGTAAATGGAACAGCACCAGTTAAAAGTTCTGACCAAGTTCTGGTATCAAATATCTCTTGACCTTGCAGAGACTGTGAAATCTAATGAATAAAAGCTTCATTCATGACAGATCTCCAGTTTTGCACTTATGAAAATCAGCAGAAGAGCTAAACCTCAGTGGGATACCAAGATAGCCATGCCATGGTAACTGAATGTGATGTCATTTAACACAATGTCTAGGACCCCTGAACAAATGGTCAGCCGGGTACCAGCTGGCCCAGTCTGCTGTGGCATATCCAAGTTGGTACAATCTCCAGCAGGCAAATTCAAGCCTTAGCTAACAGAGGTATGGATAATGAGTTGCCATGAGACCCTGCCTGTGTTATAGCAGCCACCATCTTTCTCCTCAGGGAGTACCTCAAAGAACCATGATAAAATAACACTTTGTATGGGAACTAGGAACTCAAGAGCGAGGAGGCAAACAATATATAAAGTTATTTCTATAATTCTACAAATCATAGAATCCCTACAGCTTGGAAGCAGACTATTTAGCCCATTGAAGGGCATCCTACCCAGACTCAACCACCCCCACCCTATCTCATAACTCTGCAATTCCACCTAGCCTGCACATTACAGACAATTTATCAGAGATCATAGATCATAGAATTGCCACAGTGTGGAAACAGGCCATTCGGCCCTACAAGTCCACACCATCCCATCTGGAGAGCATCCCACCCCATGCCCCTGCATTTTCCATATCTAACCCAAACATCCCTGGGCACTATGGGCAATTTAACATAGCCAATCCACCTACCCTGCACTTCTTTGGACCATGGGAGGAAACTGGAGCACCCGGAAGAAACCCACGCAGACACGGGGGGAAATGTGCGAACTCCACACAGACAGTCGCCCGAGGGTGGAATTGAACCCAGGTCTCTGGTGCTGTGAGGCAGCAGTGTTAACCACTGAGCCACCGTGCTGCCCAATTTAGCATGGCCAGTCCACCTAAGCTGCACATCTTTGGACAATGGCAGGAAACTGGAGCACCAAGAGGAAACCCATGCAGACACGGGGAGAATATGCAAACTCCACACAGACGGTCACCTGAAGGTGGAATCGAACCGGAGCCCCTGGCACTGCAAAAGAGCAGTGCTCACCATTGAGCGTCCCAACATCATAGCAAAGCTGACATTTTTGTGCAGAGATTGTTCTTGCAAAAGTTGGTGATCTTGCAATGCTAGGTTACATAAATATCAGTTTTGGTATTTTACTTTACGGAGAAAAGATACAATGTTACTATAGAGGAGCACAGATTGTTTCAGCTGAAATTCTCTTCAGTGACTGCTGCCACACAATTCTGGCTACATCCAACCTTCTGGGTTCCTGCCCTTCTTTTATGTCACTTGTCTCCTCTTCATCATATTGAGGGCCTTCCACTGTTAGTGGTAGCTGCAGGACAAAGCCACCCAGCATTTGATAAACCTCATTTATATCAGTTGCTGTTTCTGGATTGTATTGCTGCCTTGACCAGGCAGATGATTTGTTGTAAATACACTTCAATTGTCTGTTTGCTGAGTTCTGTAACTGATTCATGGATCTGATTGTACCAGAGTTTCTCAGGGGAGTCATATTTGTTCTGTTTCAAAGCAGCCATGCTTTAGCTTGCATTCAGAGACAGTCAGGGATGGGCATTGTGCAATAGAAAAATATTAGGTCCACAGGACCTGAAAGAGACCATAAATTGTTTTAAAAGCTACACTTTCTTGTTTAAATTTTTAATTGAGCATTGCTAGATTAAAGTATGGCAGTCACCGACTGCATAATGCAAGTGTTCTACATTTCTGGACTATATTTCCAATCAGTCATTACCAGGACAGAGCTCAGAAACCCCACAAAAATAATAAGTTGTTGGAAAAGCTCAGCAGGTCTGGCAGCATTTGGGAAGAAAAAATCAGAGTTAACGTTTCGGGCCTGGTGACCCTCCTCAGAACTGAAGGTAGCTTGGAAAATGTCGGTTTAAATGCAGAAAATAACAAGGGGAATGGGGTAGGGAGTAAACGATAGGATAGAGCCCAAAGAAAGAGAAGAGCAGTCAGATAGACAAAGGAGTTGATAATGATCTGGCTGGGGGACGCGGTGAATGGATGTTAATGGGGACTGTTAGTGACTAACAATGGGTAGTGTGTGATGGCAGGCTATGTGATAACAAGGCTTGGTGTATGGGGGCTAGGACATGGGAGAGTTTAGGCCCGAAAATTATTGAACTCGATGTTAAGTCCAGAGGGCTGCAGGGTCCCCAAGCGGAAAATGAGGTGTTGTTCTTCCAGCTTGCATTGAGCTTCACTGGAACACTGTAGCGAACCAGAGACAGAAATGCTGGCCAGGGAACAGGGTGGTGTGTTAAAGTGGCACGCAATAGGTAGCTCAGAGTCCTTTTTTGTGAGCAGAACGTAGATATTCTGTGAAGCGGTCACCACTGGTTGTTCTTCGCAGAACAACAAAACATAACTATGTTTGGGCCCTTGGATAGTGGGGAGGGAGGAGATAAATGGGGAGGTGTTGCACCTTCGTCAGTTGCAGGGGAAGGTGCTGTAGGGGTGTGTTGGGGGTGAAGGAAGTGTGGACCAGGGTGTCCCAGAGGGAATGGTCCCTGCAGAGGGCGGTCAAAAGAGGGGAGGGGATGATCTTCTGGATGTGAATGCTGGTGGCATGGTAAGTAAGGGCTAGGGGAACCTTATCACTGTTGCGGGAAGGAAGAGAAGGGGTGAGGGCGGAAGTGTGGGAGATAGGTCGGACCCTGTTGAGGGCCCTGTCTCCTCATGGGGTATGTGGAACATTCCTTGTTCCAGTCCTATTCCAGCCCCCACACACAACTCTTTCCCCAATATATTAATGATATCATCGGTGCTGCTTCCCTCTCTTGTCCAGAATTGGAAAAGTTCATCAATTTCGCTTCCAATTTCCACCTTGCCCTCACTTTCACTCACTTTCACCTGGTCTAGCTCTGACTCCTCCCTTCCCTCCCTCGACAACTCTGTTTCCAGTTCTGGGGATAGACTGACTGCTGACACCCACTATAAACCCACTGACTCCCACAGCTACCTGGACTATACATCCTCACACCCTACTTCCTGTAAATACTCCATCCCATTCTCTCAGTTCATGTTGAGGGTGCTAGGGAATCCTTGGTTGAGGGAGGAGGTGGACATTTCGGAGGCTCCCTTGTCGAAGTTGGCCTCATCTGAACATATATGACGTAGATGGAGGAACTCGGAGAATGGGATGGAGTATTTACAGGAAGCTGGGTGTGAGGATGTATAGTCCAGGTAACTGTGGGAGTCAGTGAGTTTATAGTGGGTGTCAGTAGTCAGTCTATCCCCAGAAAAGGAAACAGAGTTGTCGAGGAAGGGAAGGGAGGAGTCAGAGATAGACCAGGTGAAAGTGAGGGCAAGGTGGAAATTGGAAGCGAAATTGATGAACCTTTCCAATTCTGGACAAGAGAGGGAAGCAGCACCGATGATATCATTGATATAATGGAGAAAGAGTTGTGTGGGAGGGCCGGAATAGGACTGGAACGAGTAATGTTCCACATACCCCAAGATGAGACAGGCATAACTGAGGCCCATGAGGGTACCCATGGCCACCCCTCTGAGCTGAAGAAAATGAGAGGAGTTAAAAGAGAAGTTGTTGAGGGTGAGAACGAGCTTGGGCAAGCGGAGGAGGGTGGTGGTGGTTGGGGACGGTTTAGGTCTTTGTTCCAGGAGTTCTTTCAGTTTTCACTCAGAAACCCCACTACCTTTCTGGAATCTCACACCATCATTGTGTGGACATTGTGTCTCCCAGCAGGAGCTGAGATTAAAGTGGAATTCATTGAAACTCATTATGCCTGAATTGTTGCCAATGGGTCACCAATTTATCGCAAACGATGAACCATGTGTTTTGACATGGGTCATGAAGGTTTAACCTTGTTAATGTTTGGAGGTGCTAATGGTTCTATTTATGTCCTAATACTGGACTGCTGGCCAGAAGGATTGTTAAATGGAAAAAAAACTTAATCTGACGCCTTCACGGCCTATGGCGATCTTAACTATTACCTCTGTACCCCATCACGTCAGGATGGTAAAATCTAGATCATAGCTAACATCCGGTCTACTCGTTAATATCATGTCTGCCTGCAAGGCTCTCCTCAGAAAATCAGACTCCACGCTGAATTAAGCCTATGTCAAGTCTGATACCTCCTCAAGCCTTGCTTTCCCTTTGTCAGATTCAAAAGAAATCCTGAAACTGCAGTCACTTGAATCTGAACATCTGCAGAAGAGAACCTTCACTGGACACTGACTCTCTGAACTCAGACAACAATTACAAAGATTGATATGTATCTCTATCATTTATAAGGTATTCTTAATTTTAATGGAGTGCATCTTCCCAACACAGGTCACTATTTAAGATACCCATAGACAGCCATCTGCACATGTGAGTTTAGTGATATTTCTCTCCAATGACAGGAGACTTGATATGTGGATACTTGAATTTTGTGGGCAAAGCCAAATTTATGACAGGCAGCAGGGCACTAATTGCTTGGCAGTGATGTAGCACAGCGACTCTGTTTCTGCACTTTAGCACTCCATGCTTCATCTAGTGATTCTGTTGCCAATAAATGCATCATACTCTCTCCTTTTTTTGTATTTCTTTTTTATATGCATACGTGTGGTGTTTGCGTTTGACAATCAGACTAGATTTGGAAATAAACATGCTTGTTCTGTAAACTGTAAAGAGAATTTGTTGCAGGTCATTTTAAAAATTGATCTTCGCATGCAGTGTTTGGGAGAAGACACGACAGCCCATTTTAAAAGTAACAAAAAGATTTTTTTTTAAGAAAAAGGAATGTTTACAGACAAAAGAGGAGAAAAATAAAGGAATTCAAATTACCCCTCCTCCCTGCCCACAACAAAGGCAACTGGCAGGAAAAACAGACACAGACTTGCATGTTATTGGATCATCATACACCGGTGTTATACCACACTGGACATGAAGCCCCACTATTCCTAGAGTTGGCTCAAAAGTTTAGAAAATTTATCAAAAAAAGATTGAAAAGTCCCCAATTTACCTGTCTGAGAGATTCAGGTTTACAGAAAACATGAACCATGCTTCTGAACTGAACAATGACTATTTATTCTGAATAAATATATTTTAGTTACAAGTAAAGAGCTATGAACTGTTGACACATAACCCTAATAGTTAACATTCAAACATACATATCGATAGACACAAAAGAAATCAGTGCTACGAGTAGAGGGAAAAACTGTGGAAGCAGGATTCAATGGGTTTTGTTTCCCAAGTCCTTCAGTTTTCTCTGATCTTTTCCTTTGGGTGCCTTCTTGTTCTTCACAGGAGGCATAGAATAACTGATTCACAAATTATAAAGTCTGTGACATATTGGTTCAAAGCAACAGCTTACAGTAAGTCTTGTGAGGAGAAAAAAAAAACTGGTTTTCTTCAAGGTTTAGGTATTTTATTGGAGAGACACACCACCTGCCCATAAGACCATAAGATCATAAGACATTGGAGCAGAAATTAAGCCATTCGGCCCATCGAGTCTGCTCCACCATTCAGTCATGGCTGATAAGTTCCTCAACCCCATTCTCCTGCTTTCTCCCCGTAACCCTTGATCCCCTTGATAATCATGAACCTATCTATCTCAGTCTTAAATATACTCAATGACCTGGCCTCCACAGCCTTCTGTGTCAGTGAATTCCATAGATTCACCACACTCTGGCTGAAGAAGTTTCTCCTTATCTCCATTCTAAAAGGTCTTCCCTTCCTACAAATGGAAGCATCTCCCCAACATCCATTTTGTCCAGGCCATTCAATATTCTGAAAGTTTCAATTAAATCCCCCCTCATCCTTCTAAACTCCAATGAGTATAGTCCCAGAGTCCTCAAATGTTCCTCATATATTAAGCTTTCCATTCCTGGGACCATTCTCATGAACCTCCTTTGAACCCACTCCAGGGCCAGTGAATCCTTCAGAGATTATGGGGCCCAAAACTGCACACAATACTCCAAACATGGCCTGACTAGAGCCTTATAAAGCCTCAGTAGTACATCCCTGCTTTTATATTCAAGTCCTCTCATAATGCCTTTTAAGCATTCCAAAGGCTTATGCAAGTATCATTCAGACCCACAAACTGTTCAGCTACCCAGGGGCTAATCAGATAATTGATGTCAGATTGCCTTTTGGCAACCACAATTGGTCACAATTCCACAAACCAATCAGTAAACTGCTATCAGCTGAATCTCATTTTGAATACACACCCTGGAGTCTTGCTGTCTCCTCTTACACCCTCCCCGACTGCTTGCAAAGCAACAGTGTAAACAAAACTTACAATGAGTTTTGGTGTCTTGCTTTTTAAAACTACAGCAATTCCTCAGTCCTTTGCTGTAAAATTGTACATTTTCCAATTTAATCTACAATCAAAAAGTAAAATAAAAAACAACTGACACTGTCCTTAGACCTGTTATATATTAATGGACTGGAAGCTTTGTAGTTTATGGTGGTGGTGTGTAACACTGATTGCAATGCGTCCAAATCCCAAAACTCTATTGTGATGCTTTCACATGTCTAAAAAGTGAACAAGGGTGCTTTCTCTAGCAGATGAGACATTGGTCCTATATTTAATATGTGTGGGCTGTAGACTGAATGACATTGTTTATGTACATTGTGGTAGGCTACCATAAATCAGGGCAAAGGCATTTAGTACTGCAGTAACCCTGAATGCAATAAGCAATATTTTGCTATCTGCAGCAATTTACTCACATGCATTGATGGTGAAAAGAGTGAACTTTGAAGGTGATAAATGAGGTACCAATCAAGAAGGGTCCAGACCCAAAACATCAGCTTTCCTGCTCCTCTGATGCTGCCTGGCCTGCTGTGTTCATCCAGCTCCACACTGTGTTATCTCAGACTCCAGCACCGGCAGTTCCTACTATCTCTCAATCAAGAGGTCTGCTTTGTTCTGGATGGTGTTGAGATTCTAGAGTATTGTTGGAGCTGTCTCATCTGAGCAAGTAGAGAGTATTCCATCACGCTCAAAAGAAAAATGTCTCTAAATGTTTTGATACCTTCATGTGCCTCTTGGCCCAAGTCATATCGACTCACTATTTTCTGCTCTTCTCACCCTTCCCATATAGCCGAGGTAGAGTAGGCTATTTTTTGGGCACCCAATGCAACTCAACTTTTTTAAAAAAATTAAGCCCACATTTCATAACAGAATCAGTGCCACGACCTAGCAGCAATGGCAGTTCCATTCCAAATCAGCTCCAATGAAGCAACATTATTGTCAAAATTGAAAGTCCATTAACAACAATTGTAAAATGTTTGGAACTTAATGTTTGCTGTAGATATCTAGTGGAATTGTTTACAGATAATCTGGGACTTTTGCTTTACTCATTGTGGGGATATGACCTCGCCAGCAATGCTAGCATTTATTACCATATCGATTTTTCCCGAAGAAGGTGTTTATGACTGTATTTCTTGAATCATTACAGGTCCTCAGTTGAAGATACACCTGCTATAAGTCATGGAGTTCCAGGAGTTTCACCTAGTGACCTTCAAATAAAGGCAATATATTTCCATATCAGGCTAGTATATCATTTAAAGGAAATGCTCTTCCTATGTGCCTGCTTCTACTTCTTTTCGGTCATCAAGATCATAGGCTGAAATGTCTGTGAAATAAGTCTTGCTGACTTGTTGTAATGCATCCTATAGATAGTACCAACTGCATCCCTGGTGTATTAATGGAGGAGAGGAGTGGATATTTATGTTGTTGGATCACCAAGGATCAACCAGTCTGCTTTGTCTTGGATGATGTTACACTTGTTGAATATTGTTGCAGCCTGCTGCCTTTCAGGCAAATTCAGAGTATACCACACCTCTGACCTGTGCCTTGTAGGTGGGAGAGTGGTTTTGAAGAATCAGGAGGAAAATCCCTCACTGCAGAATATCCAACTTCTTGTCTGCTCTTTCTGCCTTGACTTCCACAACTGGAGTGTGACACTTGTTGTTTAATTGGAGCTTAAACATGAATGTGTTAAATAATAAAAAAAAATACACACTGCATTGCTACTGAAAGATAAAGGTCTTGCTAATATCAGATTGGATTTTCCTAAGATTGTTAGAAAATTGATGGGGAAGAACATTTCTCTACCCATGTGATCTTGCCAGCAACCAACCACATTTTACTGAGAGAAGGCCTAATTTTGCATGCAGAATGGGACCAGAATTAGAATCTAGTTCTTCAGTAGATCATTGCTGAAATAACTCCAGAGAGGCAGGTATCCCATTACCAAGTCACCCTTTATTGATACATTAATAGTCCTTGACTTTAGTACTGCCTCATACAGTCAGGCACCAGAGTGTCAGTATCTGAGACACTCACCCTTTTTATATGTGAGCCAGGGCTCACTGATTGGATCAGATTAACAGCCCCAATCAGGGAACTCATATTCTGAGGTCTGGCTAGCTGACCTCATTACAATCACTACAGTTGCTAGTAGGAAGCAGTTAAAATTGGGGCTTATTCCAACAGTAAAAAAAACATTTTTCCTGTTTGCAGACATTGTAATCACTTGAGAAAGCTCCTGTTATTGCTCTGTCACTCCTTCTGATACACAAATAAGAATGAGTCCTCCTGAAATCAATTTTCTTTGTGTCCTTCTCAAGGCTATCACTGGTATTCTGGCCAATACTTTTCTTTCAATTAACATCACAAAAACAGGTTATTTGATCACAGTCACTTAATTATCTGTGGAAGCTGATGTGCACAAGTTGGTTGCTGTATTTCTCACATTTCAACAGTTAAAAAGTCAGAACACTTCAAAAAGTACTTCAATGCCTATAAAGCAACTTGGGACATCTGATGCTCATAAAAGATGATGGATAAATGCAAACCTTTCCTTTAATTGTTGTCATGTCCCAATATTTTATGAACTTCAAACTGATTGTTCTGACTGTAAACTGGCCATAAAAATTTGCAAAGAGATGGCTGGCTGAAGGTCAGGTTTTGTGGCTTGATACAATTCATTGCCTCAATGAACCTTCCAGACCTAGACAATATCCAGGCTTGGACTGAAAAGTGGCAAGTAACATTTGTGCCATGTAAATGCCAGGCAATGGCCATCTCCAATAAGACAGAATCTAATCACTAGTCATTGACAGTCAATGGTGTTGCTATCACTGAATCTCCTACTTTCAAGGACTTGGAAATTACCATCGACCAGAAACTCAACTGGAAGCACCAAATAAATGCAGTGGCTACAAATAACTCGTTCTGATTTCCAAAACCTGTCCACTGTCGACAAGGCACAAGTCAGGAGTGTAATGGAATACTCCCCACTTGCCTGGATGAGTGCAGCTCCAACAACACTCAAGAAGCATGTCACCATACAGGGCAAAGCATCCCATTTGATTGGCACCATGTCCACAAACATCCACTCCCTTTATCACAACACTCCGTAGCAGCAGCATGTACAATCTATACGACTACAAGTAGCACTGCGTAAATTCATCAAACATCCTTAGACAACAGCTTCCAAACCCTCGACCACTTCCACATAGAACGTTGGGGCAGCAGATACATGGGAACACCATCATCTCCAAGTGCCCTTCTGAACCACTCACCAACCTGACTCTGAATATTGCCATTCCTTCACGGTCACTGGGTCAAAATGCTGGAATTGTTCCATAATGGCATTGTGGGGCTACCTGCAGCACATGGACTGCAGTGGTTCAAGAAGGTGGCTCAACTTCTCAAGGGTAACTAGGAATGGGAAATAAATGCCGACCAGCTAGCCTTGCCAACTGTGAGTGAAAGGAAACCTAGATTATTGTGTACAGTTCTGGTCACTGCATTACATCTAGCATATGATCAGCAGAGGACACTTGTGAAGACATTGTCAGTACTGAGGAATTTTAGTTATGGGAATGATTTGATAAGCTAGAGTTAGCTTTCATTGGAACAGAAGGGTGAGGTGATTTAATTGAAGTGCATATAATTATATCGAGGACCACAACAGAGCGCTTAAGAAAGACTTATTTTTCTGAGCAGAATGGTCAAAAAACATACCATAAATTGTAAAATCAGTGAGAGAGGAATTAGATGAGAATAGAGGAATTTGGTCTTCTTAGCCCAGAAAATGTTGGGGATCTGGAACGGCTGCTTGAATAAGTGGTCAACGCAGAAACTGTCATTAAAAAGTACTTGGGATATGCACTAGATATGCCATGGCCTACAAGGCTTTAGCTCAAGAGCAAGAAAGTGGAATGAGGCTGTAAAGCTTGATCTTGGCTGACAGATGTTTCGGGCCAAATGGCTTCCTTCTGTGTTAAAAGTTTTCTATGTCTTTGTCATTCATGGACCTCAACAACGAGGTGAGTAACATATCAGTCCTTGTGGGCTTCACTAATACAGACGCAGCCAGAAATCTCATAAACCCCTAATTATATAAGAACAGGAGGTTAGCAGTATTATGAAAAGAGTATTTGGAATAAAGATAGAGCTGGTTTTGAGATGTAGCAATATTACAAACTCACCAAGGCTCCATCAACAGTATCTTCAAAACCCACAAAATCTGCCACCTAGAAATACAAGGGTAGGAAGATACAAGTGAATACCAACTACTACAAATTCCCCTCCAAGCCAGACACCATCCTGACCTGGAACTATAGGGGGGTTCTAACATAACGCAATAGTTGCGTTCCAAAACAACATCACGTTAAAGAAAATCGCGCGATAGAAAAAAGCGGGGCCTATGGAAAAAGCGGGGTTAGGGGAGGAGCATCAAAAAATATCAAAGTCACTCAAAAATCACTCAAAAGCATATCACAAAGGACACATAACAATTATATTTTCCAAAGTTCTTCCTCACTCGTGCAGTTTCATTCTAATAGTGAGAGTGACTATTTATCAAACAGGTGATGCTGCAAAGAGGCTATGCATTTACGAATCTGACCTTGTATTTGCAATGAAGTGACAGTCGGGTTTTAAATAGAGTTCTGCCACTGGAAATCCCAGCAATGGTCAGTACTGCCTCTGGTGAGTGCATGATAGTGTGAGCATGTTCCAAGAGAGATGAGCAGTGCAAACGTGTGAGTAGACTCACAGCCAGCAATCCTCCATGAAACTCCCCTGAAATTGACAAGTCATCAATTTTTAATAAAGTCCTCTCTCCATTTATATGCTGATCTGACCTGACATTCCATCGGCACAGATTTAGATTTTCAGATAAGTGAAGCAGAGGAATCTGACCTTTCTTTCCCATGTAACCCATTGGCATTGAAATTAACTGTAGGATTAAAATGTGTTGTAAACCTGATTAACATTGCATTCAAAATAGTGCTGGAAAAGAGCAGGTTGTAACATAGACAATTTTTGGTATAAATGATCTACATGAGCAAGTTCAAAAGTTCTTACATATTAAATATGTAACAAAATCTAGGCAAAATTCCTACACACAAAGCTACATGTTTTAGCAGCACTCATTATTTTAAACTATATTTCATTTTTTACTTATACCAGCAATTTAGCATTGGAGTCCATTCTTCTATTTAAATGAGCTGCATTTTTAAATGATGCTGATGCATTTAATCTGTTCAGCATAAGCTCTTCAAACTAAGACTTCACATATTTTCCTAATAAGGCAGTTGTTCTCTGTGTGATATTATATTTGTGGTTTATGACATACAATCCAATCACCTTTTTCAAATGAGCTCGTTATGACTTACTCTGAACATTTACACCAACTGTAAGGATTGAAAAAAAACAACAAAATTTCCTTTGACAAAGCCCATGATGTTGATGCGTACTCGATGGAATCACTTTATAGCCAACACAAGTTTGTGTTTTAGAAATAGCGTCCTCCTATTTGTCAATCAAGAATTACAGGAAGAAGATTTAAACATAGATGTGAAAGTTAATTAGTCTCAGGAAATGCTTTCCTTATCTCTAAAAAGATGCCTGGCATGTCCTGAACGAAACTGATTGTTCGCAACTTATTAGTTTAAAAAGGCTAATATATAATTGGGACAGTTGAAAATATAAGAAGAAGAACAGAATTTGATAGAAATAGCACATGAAATACAATTAATAATAGAATTCAAGCAGTCCTTAGAGATAAGCAAGTCTGAGACAGGCCTGAAGGAGTATAACCAGTAACTTTGGAATGCAAATTAATAGGATACTTCGAAAGATCCCAAGGCCTGGAGATTACAATGTTTGTTAAACACCATGAGCTCTTGGGAACCTGGGGCTGTCCCTAGGAATGCCCATCATTGATTAGGTGTTTCACAGGATTGGATGTATGGAGTAAGGGGAAGAACACAGACTATGCCGTACGTGATTATTGTAACACAAGATGTATAAAAATGCTGTATTTCACTGTAAAAATCAGAGTGTGTCATTGATCTCTCTTCTGATCTGAGCTGTAGATTAAGGGAATGATTGGGTTCTCTTGTCAAGGGCAGATTCAGGGTGATCTTTGGCCCTTTCCATGCATTAACCAGTTGTTGCTGGAATAAAAGTCTGCCATTGCCTGAATCCTGTCCACCTCCTGAGACTTTGTCCCCAGTCTGTGGGGGGGGTTTACACTCCTACACAACCCATCTGCACTGTGTTTGTAGGTACACCATGTGGACGGTGTCTGTTCAAAAAGGTAGCTCACCACCATCTTCACAAGGGCGAGCAGGAAACGGCAATTATTATGATCCCAGTTGATGGTATTGCAGGCCAAGTCAGATCCCAGAATGAAATCTGGATTGATAGATCATTTTTAATTTAGTTTGCATAATGATCAGTCACTACAACATAGATGAGACAACAAGGTTTTTATTAAACAAAAGAAAGTTCATTATACAAAAATGAAAACAAGAAAAGCAAATCAAGCTAAGTATAGAAGACAGTTTAGTAAAATCTTAAAACAACAGCAAACAAAGTTTTCAACTTCTCAATGCTATTAATTTACAAATGCTCTGATTGGGCCTGGAGCATGAAATGACACCTCTGTATCAAATGTTGAAGTCCTACTTAACTGATACTCCTCAGTTTCTATCCTATGAAAGCTAGAGTCTTTTTAAAATTCATTCCTGGGACATGGGCATCACTGGCTGGGTGGTGGTGAACCACCTTCTTGAACCACTGCAGTTCACGTGCTGTGTTTGACCTACAATGCCATTTGTGAGGGAATTCCAGGATTTTGACCCAGTCACAGTGAAGGAATGGAGATATGTTTCCAAGTCAGGATGGTGAGGGGCTTAGAGAGGAATATGCCAGTGGTGATATTCCCATGTATCTGCTGCCCTTGTCCTTCCAGATGGAAGTGGTTGTGGGTTTGCAAGATGCATTCTGAGGATCTTTGGTGAATTACTGCAGCGCATCTTGTAGATAGTGTACATTGATGCTACTGAGCTTCAGTGGTAGACGGAGTGGAAGGTGTCAAGCTTCTTGAGTGTTGTTGGAACTGCATCCATCCAGCCAAGTGGGGAGCATTCCATCACACCCCTGACTTGTAACCTGTAGATGACGGACAGGAATCAGGGAGTCAGGAGGCCAGTGACTCCCCACAGCACTGCTAGCCTCTGACCTGTTCTTGCAACTAATGCATTTATGTGGTGAATCCAATTCAGTCTTTGGTCAATAGTAATACCATTGAATGTGAAGGGGCAGTGGTTAGATTGTCTCCAATAAGAAACAGTCATTGCCTGGCATTTGTGTGGCATGCAATATATTAGCCCAAGCCTGGATATTGTCCAGATCTTGTTGCATTTGAACACACATTGTGTCTGTATCTCAGTTGCACATAGTGCTGAACATTGTGCAATTCTCAGTGAACATTCCCACTTCTGACCTTATGATGGAGGGACGGTCATTGTTGAAGCAGCTGAAGATGGTTGGGCCGAAGGCGCGACACTGAGGAACTCCTGCAGAGATGTCCTGGAGCTGAGATGACTGACCTCCAACAACTACAGCTATCTTCATATGTACCAGGTATAACTCCAAGCAGTTGAGTCCCCCACCACCCCGGTATCCATAGATGCCACAATCAGTTGAATGTGGCCTTAATGTCAAGGGCTGTCACTCTCACTTCACTTCTTGAATTCAGCTGTTTTGTCCATGTTTGAACCAAGGCTGTAATGAGGTCAGGAGCTGAGTGGCCCTGGTAGAACTCAAACTTGGTCTCACTGAGCAGGTTATTGCTGAGCAGATGCTGCTTGATAGCACTGTTGATGACACCTTCCATCATTTTACTGATGATTGAGAATGGACTGATCGGGTGGTAATTGGTCGGGTTAGATTTATCCTGCTTTTTGTACAAAGGACATATGTGGGCAATTTTCCACATTGTTGGGTCATGCCAGCATTGTAACTGTACTGGAACAGCTTGGCTAGCAGAATGGCTGGTTCCAGAGCACGAGTCTTCAGTGTTATTGCTAGAATATTGTCAGGGCCCATACTCTTTTCAGTGTCCAATGCCTCCAATCATTTCTTGATGTCACGTGGATTGAATTGGATTGGCTGAAGACTCTCTATTCTAGAGGGCACTGGTGGGGACAGAAATGGATTATCCACTTAGCTTTTCTGGCTGAAGAGTGCTGTGTGTTAACATTGTTGTACATAGATAACAGACAGAGGTTACTGGATTGTGTGAACTCAGGGAAATTGGATAGTAGTCTGTACAGACCCATATCAGAGCTCATTTAATTTTCATCCTCTAATATGGCTCTGAGTGAGACAATGTGCTCCTTGCTATCTGATTTCCCCACCTCTGCTGTGCTCTGTCAGTCCACATATTGGAACAGGAAAATTTGCATCTAAATGTGTTGTAGTGTACTAATAGCATAAGACTATTTTAGGTGGCACATTTTTCATACAAAATGACATGAATTTAATTAGGTAAAGTCCATCTGGTGTCACGAAAGCCAAAATTTCCTTCGCTGTTTTGGATAAAGGTACCTGCCAATATACTCTGAGTAAGTCCAACTTAGAAATACAGGTTGTTTGACCCACCTTCTCAATATAGTTTTTCAAGTGTGGAATAGGACATTAATCAGATTTTGTAACTGCATTAACTTTGTGATGGCCCATATCTAATCATTGGGTACCATCTGGTTTTGACACCATTACTATGGGTGAGCTCTATTCACTGCAACTCACTTCAACTATATTGTCTTTGAGTATGCGTTCAACCTGTTTTTGAACTTATGCCAACTTTGGAGAGCTAAGTCTGTAGGGATGTTGCTTAATTGGAACAGCATTTCCTATATCTATATCATGCGTAATTAGACGAGTACTTCCCAGCTTATTCCCAAATGATTTTACGCTGAAAGGTAACTCAATAATTCTTCCCTAATTTTTCATAACTTCCTCATTCCTCAAATTCAGAATCATCTGAAATTGGTTCTTGACTCTGTGTTGTGACCAGTAACACATTCTCCTTTTGCTTTCCTTCCCTATCAAAATACCTTTTGAGCATATTCACATGGCACACTGAGATTTCTTTCCACCTAGCATTCTTATCAAATAATTCACATCACTCAATTTCCTTCTGATTTGATAAGGCCCACTAAATCTTGCGTTTAAAAGTTCACCTATGACTCAAAGTAACAATTACACTATCCATTTGCAAAATTGTGAATGGTCTTATATCATGTCTGCTTCCTGTTTCATCACATGCTGTGCTACTGTCAAATGCTGTCTAGCCAACTCACCTGCTCTATTTAATCTTTCCGTAAAATTTGATGCCTAGTCCAAATATGTGGTCCCTGAACTCCAACTCATCAATTTCAATTTGATTAATTTCTCTTGCCCTCTCAACTCATGCCTAAAAACTAATTCAAGTGGACTGAATTTAGTAGATTCATTTGGTGTATCCCTAATTTCACCCAATTATCCTTTATCCCAATCCTCTGGATAGTCTTGACTGTAAGCCCTCAACATGGCCTTTAAAGTTTGTTCTAATGTTCCCTGAGATTCTAGATGGTACACAGTGGATTTGAATTGTTTTATTATTAGCTATCCATAACTCCCTTGAATAACTTTGATGTAAAATTTAATCCTTGATCTGATTATATCTATGTGGGTGGTCCGCATCTAGTAAAAAATTTGACTATTTCCTCTACAATCCTTTTAGCTGCGATACCGCATAATGGAATAGCCTCTTGAAATCTAGTAGACACATCCATTATGGTCAACAAATACTGGTTCCCACTTTTTGTTTTAGGTAGGGATCCTACGCAATCAATTAAGACTCTTGTGAAAAGTTCCTCAAATACAGTAATGGTTACTAAGTGTGCTGGTTTTATCACAGTCTGAGGTTGTCCAAATTCCTGACATGTACGATATGTCTGGCAAAATTCAACCACATCCTTATGCAGTCCAGGCCAATAAAAAATGTTTTTGTATTTTGGCTTGAGTTTTCCTTACTCCTGAAGGAACTACTACTGGTAATTCATGTGCTACCTGCAACACCTCCTTTCTAAAACCACTGGTAATACAACTTGATGAACTTCTGCCCATTTCTCATCCACTTGAATGTGATGGTCTCCATTTCCTCATCAACATGTCATTTTTAATTGAGTAACATTCTGGGATACACTCAGATTCTTCTGTGTATGATTTTTGATACAACTGCTTTAGTTTTTCACCTTTCCATTGTAATTTCGCTAATTTCTCCAAACTAAAAATATCTACTTTGTCCTCCACCTGTTCTTGTTTTCTTTCCTCAACCATTTGATCAAACATGGTCTCTGATAATTGAACTTCAACTTCCTTATCTTCATTCTTTGGTTTCTCCTATTTCCACCTCTGGCTTTGCCATCTTGTTACCACACAGTTAGGAAAAATCCTATATCCATAGGATATATCCATTAGGAAATATCCATACTTGCTGTAACAGCTCAGTTGTCCGATTTTCCACTGGCATTTCAACCACAGTATGCATCACTCCCACCTGTGATCCAGCTATATCATTACTGAGGATGAACTGTATTCTGGAACTGGGAATTTCTCTATTATTCCTACCACCACTTCACCACTTTTCACTTGACTCTGTAACCTCACTTTATATAAAGAAACACTGCTTTTCTCACCTTGAATTCCACATATTACCACTTTTTCTGGCAATGCTCCTTCTGAATTATATATCTCCTCATCTCTCACCATCAAAGATTGACTTGCTCCCGTATCTCTTAAATACTTAATTTCTTTACCTGCTCCTCCTGGCATGCACGAGTAAACCTTACCCATCCAAGTAAATTCTTGAAAGAGATCTGGCACTTTCTTCTCAACCAACCCCTGACCAGGGTGAACATTCTGTTGCATTTATTTTTAAAGCTTCCACTGTGCTTTCCTTTGTGACTTCAACCAAACTCACTGGTATGTTGTTGGTTCCCCACATCCATCTTCCCAGTGCTTTTTCTAAGCCACCAACACTACAACTTCATGTGGCCTACTTCATTACAGTAAAAACACCTGAGTTTTTTTACTTCTCTTTCCCCCTCAAGGGTTTCCCTTTACCTTGTGGTAAATTATCTTGGCTATTTTTAATGCCATCTCCTTTTCCCTTACCACCTGAGGATTTCTCTTTTCCTCTATTTACATCCCTCACAGATTGAACGTGAGGTCAGAAGTCAAACTTTGATTTATGGACCAACTCAATCATCTGCCATTTCAGCTGCTAATCTTGCAGTCTTAACTTTCTGCTCTACCACCTGGGTTCTCACTACTTCAGAAAGTGAATTTTTGAACCCCTCCAAAATAATTGTTTCTCCAAGAGTGTCATTTGTTTGATCTATTTTCAATGCCCTTATCCACCTATTAAAATTACTTTGTTTGATCCTTTCAAGCTATGTATGTTTGACCAGGTTCCCTCCTTAGATTCCTAAAACGTTGTCTTGGGCTACTGGTACTAGCTCAGATGCACTTAAGACGGCTCTTTTCACTACATCAGTCTCCCCAGATACCTCCTCTGATAGTGATGCAAATACCTCATTAGCTCTTCCTACCAACTTCACTTGCATCAACAATACCTGCATGGCCACCAACCATTTTATTTGTTTAGCCACTTTCTCAAATGAAGTGAAAATGGCTTATACATCCTTCTTGTCAAACTCAGACAACATTTTGGACATATTTAGACAGAACCCCACCAGGCCTTTGTCTATGATGGGATTGCTCTCCATCACTGCTTCTACTTTTCACCTCTACCTTCATCATTCCAAGTTGACTAAATGTTTTCAGTTCCAACCTCTGAAGTTCAAGAACTCTCTCTTTCTCACTTTCTTCTGCTTTTATTCATAATTCAAACTGTTTCATTTCTTTTTCATGTTCAAGCTGCTTCACTTGCAATTGAATTTTAAAAATTTCCAAAGATTCCAATGGCACACCCGTCATTTGTAAATGCTGCATGATTGTCACAATTACCTCCTTTTTCCTCACAGACACAGGCAACCCCAACTCCAGCTTGTTTTCCAATTCCAAAAACTTTGCCTTGCTCACGTTCTGTAAAACTCCCAAAGTGACATCTTCCACCCTTCGGAAACTCTTAGTGACTGAAAGAACCATAATTACACAAGGCACACCCTGTTTATGCCAACTGAATGCAACGCCTGAAATAAAAAACACCAACACTCACCACTCACTGTCTTTGAGTTCAACAATCCTAAACCTAGAATTAGAAATTTTGATCCCGACAAGAGCCCCCAGTTTGTTATGGGCCAGTTTTATGTTATCTATAAATTTTGATTTGATTAACTTGTGCTGCATACATTCAAGTCTCAACCATTGACTTAGGTAGAGAAATGTACTGGTTGCACTACTGTCCCCGGGGAAAACCACAATATTCCTTTCTCCAATCTGACAAACAATCATTTACTACAGAGATAGTAGGAACTGCCGATGCTGGAGAATCTGAGATAACAAGGTGTACAGCTGGATGAACACAGCAGGCCAAGCAGCATCAGAGGAGCAGGAAAGCTGACGTTTCGGGTCTAGGCCCTTCTTCAGAAATGGGGGAGGGAAAGGGGATTCTGAAATAAATAGGGAGAGAGGGGGAGGCAGATAGAAGATGGATAAAGGAGAAGATAGGTGGAGAGGAGACAGACAGGTCAAAGAGGCGGGGTTGGAGCCAGTAAAGGTGAGTGTAGGTGGGGAGTAAGGGAGGGGATAGGTCAGTCCAGGGAGGACGGACAGGTCAAGGAGGCGGGATGAGGCTAGTAGGTAGGAGATGGGGGTGGGGCTTGAGGTAGTTGGAGTGGATAGGTTGGAGGACAGGTTAGGGAGGCGGGGACGAGCTGGGCTGGTTTTGGGATGCGGTCGGGGGAGGGGAAATCTTGAAGCTTGTGAAGTCCACATTGATACCATTGGGCTGCAGGGTTTCCAAGCTAAGTAGGAGATGCTGTTCCTGCAACCTTCGGGTGGCATTGTTGTGGCACTGCAGGAGGCCCAGGATGGACATGTTGTCCAAGGAGTGGGAGGGGGAGTTGAAATGGTTCATGACTGGGAGGTACAGTTGTTTAGTGCGAACCAAGTGTAGGTGTTCTGCAAAGTGGTCCCCAAGCCCCCGATGTAGAGGAGGCCACAACGGGAACAGTGGATACAGTATACCACACTAGCAGATGTGCAGGTGAACATCTGTTTGATGTGGAAGGTCTTCTTAGGGCCTGCCATAGGGGTGAGGGGGGAGGTGTAGGGGCAGGTGTAGCACTTCCTGCGGTTGCAGGGAAAAGTGCCAGGCTGGTGGGGAGTGTGGAGCAGGCAAGGGAGTCATGGAGAGAGTGGTCCCTCCGGAAACCAGATAAGGGTGGGGAGGGAAAAATGACTTTGGTGGTGGGGTCAGATTGCAGATGGCGGAAGTGTCGGAGGATGATGCGTTGGATCCGGAGGTTGGTGGGGTGGTATGTGAGGATGAGGGGGATTCTTTTTTGGTTGTTATTGCGGGGAGGGAGTGTGAGGGATGAGTTGCAAGAAATGCGAGAGACACGGTCGAGGGCGTTTTTGACCAATGTGGAGGGGAAGTTGCGGTCCTTGAAAAACGAGGACATCTGGGATGTCCGGGAGTGGAATGCCTCATCTCGGGAGCAGATGTGGTGGAGGCGAAGGAATTGGGAATAGGGGATGGCCTTTTTGCAGGAAGCCGTGTGAGAGGAGGTGTATTCTAGGGAGCTGTGGGAGTCGGTAAGCTTAAAATGGATATCAGTTTCCAGGTGGTTGCCCGAGATGGAAACAGAGGTCCAGGAAGGGGAGAGAGGTATCGGAGATGGTCCAGGTGAATTTAAGGTTGGGGTGGAAAGTGTTAGTGAAGTGGATGAACTGTTCGAGCTCCTCGTGGGAGCACGAGGCGGCGCCGATACAGTCATCGATGTAACGGAGGAAGAGGTGGGGTATAGGGCCAGTGTAGCTTCGGAAGATGGATTGTTCCACGTATCCTACAAAGAGGCAGGCATAGCTTGAGCCCATGCGGGTACCCATGGCCACCCCCTTTGTCTGTAGGAAGTGGGAGGAATTGAAGGAGAAGTTGTTAAGGGTGAGGACGAGTTCAGCTAAGCGGATGAGGGTGTCAGTGGAGGGGGACTGGTCAGGCCTGCGGGATCATTTACTATAACTAATCATTTACTACAACTGTTCTTGTATCTTTGCTGTCACTGTCCATTTTATTCCATGGGCTTTAACTTTATTGCAAGCATATGTAACTGTATCTTATCAAATACATTTTGGATGTCATTTCCACCACAAACTCATTACCCTAATTGACACATTTCATCGAAAAAAAAACAAACTTAGGTTAGTTATATATAATTTTCCTTTCATAAATCTTTGCTGTGTTACC
The DNA here is from genome assembly GCF_021869965.1 of Rhincodon typus. Lineage (NCBI taxonomy): Eukaryota > Metazoa > Chordata > Chondrichthyes > Orectolobiformes > Rhincodontidae > Rhincodon > Rhincodon typus. The sequence goes on from NC_063338.1 coordinate 36,998,601, forward strand.
TTAATTAATCTACACTTGTCAAACATGGTTAGTTTTGACCAGATTATTGTTTCTAAAATTTTTCTCAACAGTAAGATTAAACTGACTGGTTTCTTGTTGTCATATTCATTCCTACACTCTTTATCTTGAATCAGTAATATTTGCAATTTTCCAGTCAACACACAACACTCTTGTAACTATTCTTTTAAAATCTATTTTATCTAATCAACCTGTATCAGAGATGCTATTACACTCCTCTGGAGTCGGTAGGACTTGAACCCAGGCCACTTTGATCCAGGGTCAGGGACATTACCACTACACCACAAGAGGGCCCACCATGCCTGTAGCTAAGGAGGATTAGAAAATTATGGCCAGTTACTCAGCAATTTCTCCCTTAATTTTCTCATCAAGCCCTGATGCATCAGGCTGCTTACCAACGTTAAATACAATCAACCTTTCTAACGCATCCTCTTTGTCAATTTCTAGCCTTTTTAATGTCTCAACTAAAAACCGAATGAACTGTGGATGCTGTAAATCAGGAACAAAAACAAAGTTGCTGGAAAAGCTCAGCAGGTCTGGAAGCATCTGTGAAGGAAACGACAGAGTTAACGTTTCAGGTCCGGTGACCCTTCTTCAGAAAGGTCTCAACTGTCTCCTCATTTACTATGATTATAGCAGCATTCTTTCCAGATAAAGACAGGTGCAAAGTGCTCAATTCGCACACTCTCTCTCTGCCCACCTCAGAGCAGATCTCTTAATTGTCCCCAGCCATCTGTGTATTACCCTTTTGCTTATATATATGTAGAAAATATTTGGAATTTTTTTTTGTTTTTATCTACTCATATCCTCTGCTTGCCTCATTTTTTCCCTTTGAACTTTCTATACTCTAACTTGTACTATTAACCTAATATCCGTGATATGCAACCATTTTCTACTTCATCTTATTATTTGTTTTCTCATTAAGGAAAACCTGGGTTTTACTGCCTTATTTGACACTCATGCAGATCAATCTCTATCACATACCATCTCTTCTTCAAAAGCAGCCTCTTTTTTAATTTTTGATTTTGTCTGTCAATGTTTAATTTCAATTTATCTGGAACAGGCTTGTTCTCAACCTATGGAAATTGTCCTTTTCCCAATTAAGATCTTTTGCTCTGAATTACTTGCCATTTTTCCAAACTTAAACTGAAATTTATGATCCTATGAACACTGTCACAAACTATTTACAAATGGAGGCTATTTAGCCCCTTGAGTTCATGCCAGTTACTCCCAGAACCTGTTCGAATCCCACAAATTTATTTCATTCTCAAGCATCCATCCATTTCCTTTCGAAATCTCTGTTCCTCTCGCTGACATTAAACTATTACGAGTGAAAACTCCAGCACACAGGTTCTCCCTTCTCTCCCTCACACACAGCGTACAACTCGTCCTTTTGATGCGTCCACCTCACAAAGTAAAAGGGCATTGTATTTCTTGTACGAAAATAGAAGTTGCTGGAGAAGCTCAGCAGGTCTGGCAGCATCTGTGAAGGAAAAAAACAGAGTTAACGTTTCGGGTCCGGTGACTCTTCCTCAGAACTGTATTTCTTGTATTTAGATCATTTGTCTACTTTTCCACAAAAAAAATCGAATTTTCGCCCTTGGTGCACGTGTTGAACACTTGTAGGAAGGTGGTACTCATATCCGTATGCAGAGATGGAAGGGCAAAACTGCAGACGTCTGCTTCCCTTGGGACAGAGAAGACTGAATTGCGGATCGTCCGTGGCGCCTGTCGGCAGCGGATGACTCAGCCAGTGTGGGGGGCGCTAGCGAGCACAGGCTCGGGAGAGGCGGCCGGCGTGGTCACGTGAGCCGAGCTGCTACTGGAGGAAGCAGCCTCGGTTTGGGGAAAGGGCCACCACCTAGAGAAGGAGCTGAGGGTGAGCGAAGGGAAGGGAGGTGCCTTGTGTGATGGAGATTTCATTCTCTTCGTAAGACTCAGCCAGCAGCAGCAGCAGAGGAGAAAAGATAAACCCTTCTTCGTTGAAATAGATAGAGAACTGTGTCGGCACCATGTCCAGGGCCGTGATGTCAAGCCAGCAGAAGATCGCCGAGAAATTGACAATCCTGAACGACAGGGGGATTGGTATGCTGACTCGAATTTATAACATCAAAAAGGTAGGTCCTTCCTGACCAAACACACTGGAGCTGCCTGAGAGACCGAAAAAGGGAAGGCATTCCTCAGGCATTGAATGGGTGGGCTTCATTCCCCAACTAATGATTTCATCCAAATTATCCTGGAGATGAATTCACTCACACACTTGTATCGATGCATTATATGTATTCCCAATGTCTGGCCTGCAGTTGTTTCACTCAGGCGCCTTCTACATAAAACCACCTTTGAAACTCATTTCAGATTAAAATTCGGCTGAATTTTTTTTTTTGTCAACACATTCCGAAATAATATCTATTTATTTTCTGTTTTTTGCAGTGCAATAAGGTAGAAGAGTTAGCATTCGTCTCGGGCGATATTTGTGCCTGTTGCATTCAGTATACTTTTATGTACAGTTATTTACATTTTATTTGTTACACTGGATCTTTCCCGTTCGAGTTAAGTTGAAGTGAATGATGTTTAAGTTACTGGTATCAACTGTCAAAACAGACTGCAGCAAATTTTGTGGTCGTCAGAAATTGTCTCGATCCTTATTTTGCTCGCACCCGAGGACATATAAATATGCAGTGTAGTCACAGAACGTGAAGGAAGATGGAATGGATTAATTTTATTAGGCCTTTTCTGTTAACGTTTTGCGGTGAGTAAATGTAAAGTCGTGTCTTTTTTGAGTATTGAATCAAGTCATATCAAACTAAATCAGTGAACCATAGGATACTGAAATAAACCTCAAGTTTTCGTATGGCCGGATGTATGTGGTTTCTGATTGTTTCAATAGGAAGTGCTACACCATCACACACATTCTTAAATAACTGCTTTGTGGGATGTATGTAAGCTTATTAAAAATAAAAATTGGTTTGTTTACTCAAGTGTGCGAATCATTCACTGGATGAGAATACAGTAGTGTATTTACCAAAGTTCTGACAATTGTGGGATGTGACTGGTTTGATGGATCTGTGGGAGAAAATAGGATGCAAAAGTAAGTTTACAGTATTGTTGTACATACAAATATTTTGTGGCTCCATAGGTCTATAAGTAACATATTTTGTGTATATTTCAGCAATTTAATTCTTTCAACTCATCCTGGTATCTTTGTTGCTTGTGGGTCTTTTTGTCGAATGGATCTATAACTTAAAATTTAAAATTATTTCACTTGAAAGTCTGCACTGGAAGTTGTTATAGTAATATTATAACTTTTAAATACACTTAAAAACTACTGGTACTTCACTAAGTTTTTAATGAGGTTGCAAGATGCAATCCTCTTTTGTCAAGTGTAATTTATTAAAACGTATAAATTCATTTATTCTTTACAGGCATTTGAGCAAAAAAGTGTGCTTTTGTAAACTCAATTTATAATCAGATTGGACATCATCTGATCGTGACTCCCCTTATGCCTCCACTATATTGAAATCTTAATCAAGGCATTTTTCTCAAACTGGTTAAGTATTTTGATATCTCGGCTCAGTTTAATAATTTCAGGCTTTATTTTTCTAATGCAATCACCTGGTTTGAACTAAATATTTTAAAAAATATCTCTGCATTCTCTTTCCTTTTCTACTTCCTCTCCTCCTTGAAAATGTCTTTTAATAACCCCTCCAAGCATGTTTCTGGTTACCCCCACAATAGTTGATTTATGGCTTAGTAATAACACTCTTTCTTGTGTCTCCATGAAGTGTCTTGGGATTTTTTTGTATACCCAAGTAGTGTAGAAGTATGGTATGGCAAATTACAGTTCAAATATTGAAAGAATGATAATATGTGAAAGTGCCTTAAATCGTACAGTTTTCTAGTTGTATTATGAGATTTGTGAGCCTGAGTTCTTTCCTTTGCACTTCACCACCCACTTCCCCCTTCTTGCCAGTAGATCATATCTTCAAGAAATGATGAGTGATCTATTCTTCTTTGATAAATTTCACAAATTTTCTTTCTCCGTTTTAATTGTTTCTACAGCCAGTGCATGCTTATGCCTTATTTTCATTTGGCATTCCTAAAGTTAAACCAGTTATTCTACAACTTCAGTTGTTGTCAGAAGCTCAATAAGATGTTGAAGAAAATATGTATCACTGTTCGTAGAGCACTTTATTTGTGTGAGGAATGTTGGAACTGGAAAACTGCTAAATCAGTTGGCTTGTCTAGAAGAATTAAGAAATTGGCGTTTTAAATCTTTTATTGCTGAATTTTCTTGATTTGCACTTGTATTTGATGTTCTTATTTACAGTGAAAGATGAGCTTGTAGGATCTGATGTCATGTTATCACACTACTCAGTTGTAGTTGATTCAAAAATACTTCAAATTCTTGCATGTTAAGTGACTAAATAATCTGCATTTTGCAGATGTGAAATGCTTATCAGTTGCAGAACAATAAAATTTGAGCATATGATGCAAGAAATCAAATTTACTGTAAAAATGGTGAAACTTTGAGGGCTTTGAAGACATTGAGAATTTTAAAATTGGAATTGTCAGACCAGGCAGACCTGTGTGTGTTAATGATGGATGAACAAGATTTGGTGCAAGTTTTAGATGAACTCAACTTTGTGGAGAATGTGAAGTGGTGGCTGACCAGTTAAATCCAGAGGCAGTATTTATGATTGAGGATTTTAGCTGCAGAGTGAGGGCAGATGATGTTATGGTGGTGTAATTAGGTGATCTTGGTAAGTGAGTAAATATGGATTCATTCTTGATGGTCTTAATTTACATATGTATTATCTCATAATACAAATATAAATATTTTGTTTATACAATTTATGGACAGAGTAGTTACCAATAGTTATTGGTATTTCTTACATTTCTTTATTCAACTGGCAATAAGGAGCACAAAAAAGATAATTGCATTAATTTACAAATTTTGAACAGACAGTCCACTTGTGCTGTTAGTAACTTTACTCAAAGTTTTGTAAATATTGTCATCTGTTAGTAATTTGACTCAATATATTTTGTAAGTATCATCATTGTCCTCATGTTAGTAACTTGTCTACCTGGAAATCAATGCAATCTCTTTCTCACTGTATCTTTTTTTGAATGTCTCTTCATAAGTGAATGTAAGCGCATTGGCTTTCAATCTTCCTGTCCAGCTCACTTACAATGTTATTTTGTGTATCTCCTGTGTGTTTCATGACTGCTATTTCTTTTTCGTGTGGGTTTTTGTCTCCGCCTTCAGTCTTATGTTTGTTGTGAGCTGTTTCTCAGCATCGTGTACACTTTGTACTGTGTGTAGTGAACTCTGCCTCACTATTTGCAGGTTCTCTACCACCATATGCTGATGTGTACTGCCATGTGGTTAGTATTGTCTTCAATACCCATCTCTCTCCATGCTACCTGTGCATGTCCAAATGCATTCGTTTTGCTTGTTTGTGTCAGTGTTGCCTCTTTACTTTCTGTCACCCTTGTCTATGTGTCTCTATTGCTAAGTGTAGCGAACCATGTGAAAATAGGTGTTTAGAAAGATAGTTATTACAGCTTGGAAGAGGCTGTTCAACCCATCAAGTTGTGCCTCATGGTATCCAGGGCAATCCTTACATACAGAAGAGCTCGGGTTAAATGTGTCCTAATTAACGTAGTTGTGTTTCTACAAGACGCTGAATTTTGATTGTGCAAGGCAGGAAATTTGGCATGAAAGAGTTCCTTCTCTTGCCAAGTTAGATCCAAGAAGATTGGTTAAATGCTTCTATATGTCTGCTGAATAGAATATCAAAACTTTTAACTTACGAGGAGCCAACCTTTTCGGACATTGGAGAACATCGGAAGGATTTGACTATTGAGAAAAATGTTCATTTAATAAATCCCTAGTTTAAACGTTAATGTTGACAATTGGATTCTCATTACCCTCTAAAGATCATAAGTTTCAGTACAGGGCTGTAGGAATGTACCAATTTGAACTTTTTTCAAACATTTAATAAAATGTAGAATCTTTGAAGCATTTGATTACAGAATGCATTATACATGTATGCGTAATTGTTTAATATTGGAAACATAGATTTGGTCTTAAACAGGGCATGCCCTGTACTGAATGTAATGTACTCTGTAATGTTGGACTGAGTTACTACAGTTGATAGAAATTGATAAGGAATTTAAAGGACAGTTGCTAATGAAGAACTCAAACCTGGATGCTTGTAATTGGAGTGTTAATTTTTAATACTTTTGCAATATCATTCACAACAGTGCCATTTTAAGTAGAATTACTTTGACTCCTACATTTTAAACAAAAATGCCTTTCTCTTTTAAAGTTCATTAGCTTTTTCAAGTTGGATTTAAATATCAAATTTAATTTTTCTGTAACTTCACAATGTTGGATTTTTAAACAAATGTTGCTATTCTGAATCCTGATGAAGTGTAGCCATTGGAAGAATTCTCAATGTGTCAAGGTCGAAATAGTGAATTTAGTACATTCTTTACTCTTCAGTTTTGAAGAACAATACACCAACAGCTGGAATTTCCCTTTGGCAAATCTTTGAGATTTGTCTGATAACTTCAACTGAGTGCAAAGTCCTTTGTGAATATTTGATTTACACAAGGACTTGCATTCTGACCACTCTTGAGGAAATTTGGGCCTGGAAATAGGTGCAGTTCTAAACATTTTGTAGATAAAGAATTAACAGTAAAGATGTAAATAAATTCAAGATTATTATTGTTCTTTCGATATGTTCCAGCATTTAACTATGATATTGGTTGCATTGAATTAATATACTTTAAAATTAACTCATTGTTAGTTGTTTTTTTTTTGCAATTTGAGTCTTCAGATACACAATCTTGATTTTTTTTTAAATTTTTGTTCACTTAAATCAAAATGTTTTACCTCTATGCTTGAGAGAATAAAGAAAATGTTTTTCTGTGCTGGTAATTGGACTCTGGGTGTGAGGTACTTGGAAGCCCAAAAAAAAGGCTTGTCACTGTGTTGCTGTTTTTGTTTCCAAAATGAGGTCCGTAGACTCCATGCTGCACAAGGAGATCATGGGCATCCAATGATATCTGATCTTAGATTCGTATCTAATTCTGTATTTGCTAATGTATTAACATTATTTATGTTTCTGTTGATGGGAGTGCGGGTTTACTGGATAATGATGCTCTCTTTTCTAAGTTCAGTCAAGGAATCTGCAAGAGTGTACAGAAGGAATGTTTTCAGAGGCCATAGGATGATGTGCAGTCAGATGGCCATTTTAATGGAGGGCTGACAGTATTTATGATTGAAAAGACTATTTTCTTTACCATTTAATTGTACTTAGGTTTTTAAATTAGGTGGGGAGAAAAGGTCCACATTGCAACCAGATATGAAAATGAAGACAGCCAACACCACCCATTTTCAATGCCAGTTTGGTTGGGGTTATCACTCTAATACTATCCCCATGTTGTTAATGCTCTACAGTGTAACAGTAGCGTCCTGTCCAGGGCACAAGTTTGCAGAGATGCTGGACTGCCCAAACACACAGTAATCCCCTTACTCTCCCTATTTGATTCTCAGGGAATGTAATGTACTACCTTTTGCATTAGGTTGGTTGCCACACTTGTCATAAAGGACATCTGCATGCCTTTGGCTCCACTCCCGATTTGTAAGGTTTACATCTTTACATTTCAGGATAAGTAAAGACTATATGTAGTGAAACTATTCACCCATAGCTTGAAGTTTGTTTCAGGAGTGCCCGGTGGGCCTGCACATTGCTCATCGGGGGCTCAAACCTTGTTTCGAGTTTCTTTGAAACATTTTAGCCTGAGGTTGACAAGATCCTCCACCTGATGTATAAGACATTTCTTAGAATACAAGGTCAGCATAACCTCATCGTTGTACTCGGTGACTCTGTTAGGAAAGCTTAGGGTGCAGTATGGTTTATTACCTGATGTCCATCTGGCCTGCCACTTCCAGTGATGTACACGCATATACACCCACGTTTCTCTGCTCCCCTTAAGTATTGAACCCCTTTCGTTTATATTGGCTGTTAATATTCTTCCTACCAAAAATGCATCACCTCACATTATGCATTAAACTTTATCTGCCACCTACCTGCCCACTTAACCAACTTGTCCATTTCTGAAGAAGGGTCCAGACCCGAAACAGCAGCTTTCCTGCTCCTCTGATGATGCTTGGCCTGCTGTGTTCATCCAGCTCTACACCTTGTTATCTCAGATTCTCCAGCATTGGCAGGTCCTACTATCTTTTAACCAACTTGTCTGTATTCTTTTGGAATTTTACACTATCCTCTTCACAGTTTACAATGCTTCCAAATTTTTTCAATGGCAACCATTGATGTCCCCGTACACAAAGATCTAAGTCGTTAATATATGTCAGGAAAAGCAAAACTTGGAGGACCAATGCCTGCCGTTGATGCACAGGCTCATGACAGTTTTGATAGGAATGTACACTGCACGGATATCATGGAGATTGGAACTCTTTCACATCTGAGACTCATGTTTTGGTGTTTTGTGACACTGCCATTCAAAATGGATAGACTGAGGTCAGATACAGTGGCCCAAAACTAGGCATCCACGAGGCACCGTGAACCAGCAACAGGGCTATATTTTACTGCACCCTCAAGAAAGTCAATATTCTTCATATTATGAAAAAAAAATCAAGTTTGGAGGGGTCTGTCACACAATCAAATCAGATCTGAGCATGAAGCCTGGCTTATTGTGGGAAAAATTGCTATCTTAAGATCAGAAATGGCCAGAACTGGGAGATTCATCCATAAAATTCAAGCCTGCAACTTATGATATTGTTTTTCTTCAGTGATGATACACTAAGGAAAATAATGAGTGCATCAAAGTGAAATGGGTTCAGATTATAACTGGTGTTCTATATATTTACTCCATAAACAAGTAAATTATTTAGCTCAATTATCTCATTTCAGCTCAGTGTTTTCATTCAATCTTTGTTTAATATCCTCGTTCATGATGTGGGCTTTACTGGCTAGGCTAGCATTAATTGCACATTATTAACCTTTAAGTTTGGGGTTGGGGAGTGCCTTGTTAAATTGATGTGAGTAGTACAATGCACAGTATTGATCGCCTTAAGGAAGGATGTAAATGCATTTGGAAGCAGTTCGGAGAAGGAGAACCAGACTAATCATTGACGTAGGAGAGTAGTTTTATAAGGAAATATAGGACAAGCTAGGCTTGCATCCAGAAGTGATCAAAACAAGTAGATCTAGAAGGGTCTTGATGCAGTGCTGTGGGGAGGTTTTTTCTGTATGGAAACATTCAGTACTAAGGTTCCCTGTTTAAAAATGAGTGGTTGCCCATTTAAAAGAGAGGTGACACAGCATTTTTTCCCTGAGGGCCATGAGTCTTTAGAACTCTACTTCCACCATCTTTTCAGGAAGAGAGTCCTTGAATAAATTTAAAGGTGCAGTTGGATGAAATGGTTATCAGGGACAGGTAGGAATGTGATTTTGAGGTTCCAATCAGATCAGACAAGGTCTTATTGAATCGTAAAGCAGACTTGAAAGGCCAGCTCCTCCTAATTTACATTAGTAACGGAGTAGCATCATTGCATGTAATGAGGCCGCATGAAATGGCAATGTGGCCACAAAATGGGTAGAAGCGTCTGTGCGCAGACGGATTAAGGAAGAGATAGGAGGGCAGTGAACTCGACCGTGTAAGGAATTGTGATGGAACCTGAAATCATCTGGGGTGAGATTGCCTGATACAGATGCTGAGGGAGGAATGCAGTTAGTACATAAGAGTACACTGCCATGCTTAGGCAATGCAAGCCATTGAAGGTATAGCCTGATGGCAGAGGCCTTAGTTGAGAAAGGTGTCAGTAAGAAATGTCTCTGTTAGGTCTCTGCATCAACATTATGGCCATGACATTCTTCCTTTAATAATAAGCTTATTGGTCTTGAGGGCTTTGTATGATGATATGTTGGTTTTCATCACAATGGCTGGATTTTCTGAGGGGCAGTAACATTGCCACTACATTCAGACTTGTATGTGAAGAGAGGGCTTCAAGTTGCTAGCAGGAGATTCCAGGTACTGCTCCTGCACAAATGCAGAGCGTACCTTCAATCGACCTGTGCACTCATAGTGCTAAATAGTTTGTCAGGCAAGCAACACTCCCTTTTTCACAGCAGTGGTTGCTGTGCTGTCTGCCTCTGCTGCTGAACATTTCAGACTCTTTGCCAGCTCCTGAAAGAGTAACTACAAGATTAGGGTATCTGATGGGTAGGGTGCCATGATGCAAGATAGAAGGGGTACCAAGTACGTGAATGTTAAAGCTTAGTTGGGAAAGATTAATGTTGGGATGTCAGGTCTTGAGGTGCAAGGAGTCTGGAGGCTGTGCAGTTTGGAATAAATTGGAGTTCAGTTTAATATATACCAGAAGTTGGACTAGTTCATAGTCGTCAACTTTTCCTGAGTAACTACTAAACTGCAGTGGAATCCTTGCCATTCTCTGATTAAATGAATACTTTTGGGTGAGGTCCAGATGCAGGAGAATTGCCCATCATTTCCTAGGCAGTTCCCTTAAATCTGCTATATCAGGGAATCCTGAAGGGTCCTGATGCACTGCAGGAACGACTCTGGTTATTGGAAAATCTGGGCCTTGTGTGTCGCAACATATTTTTCTTGACATAGCTATTAAGATGCCATTGTGTCAACATTGGTTTGTGGTGATTTTGGCAAGTGAACATGAATCTCATGATTTAACAAAATAAATCACACTTGGAGCACAAATAGGTTTGTAATCAATTGTATTTATTTTAACTTAAACTACTAACATAATAAATCTTTGAAGAATGGATATTTCTGAGTCCTGTTAGTTATTTCTGAATTGTCATGCTTTTCCTTGCAATCATTTCAGTTTTATGTTCTTGGAATGTTATCACTAAGCTGAAAATTGGTGCTTAGTCATAGGCAGGTGTGTCTTGTCTTCCATTAAAACTATTGGACTAATGTACTTCAGATTTTTCAATTTTCTTGATCATTTGTTTAAGAGTAGAGCAAGCATTTTTAAATGTAGTTTTATAGTTTGTCTTGCTAGTGGTGTGGAATTGCTAAATACACATGTAAACTTTGCCAAATTAATTTCAAATTTCAGAAAGGACCTTTGGAACTGGACTGGCAAAGCCATGGTTAGAATAGGAAAATGCAGAAAATCATTAAACAAGATGAGATAATATTAAATTGAGTTATTACATATAGTAATCTGTGAAATAAAGTAGGTATGACTTTGGCATAAAGGGGACTGAATATTTTTTCCAAAAATAAGCAAGTATCTGTTTAATATGCATACAGTTTAGGAAGTAAGTTGAGGGAACTGGGAGCAATTATTTTCATAGGACCATAGGTGTTAACAGCTTTAACAGAAACTTGGTAAACATGAAACTTTGATATGCTTTATTCATAATCACTGGTATGGCCATTTTAATTGATGTTCCCTAACTGTGGTGAAGTCAGTGACGTACTAGTTTTCTGAGCTACTGAAATCTGTCTCTAAGTATGCATATTTAGGAGCAGGAAAATTATGCTGGAACTGTTTGAAACATTGATTCAGACACAGCTAGAATATTATGTGCAGCTCTGGAATCCACATTATAGGAAGGATGTGATCGCACCGGAGAGAGTGCAGAGGACCAGTATGTTGCCTGGGCTGGAGAGTTTTAGTTATGATGAAAGATTGGCAAACTAGGAAATTGAGTGGCATAGATAGGGTAGACAGTAGGAATTTTTTTCCCCTTTTTGGAGGGATCAGTGTCTGAGGGAATAGATTTGAGGTAAAGGAGCAAGAGTCTGAGAGTGGATGTAAGCAAATGTTTTTTCACCTGACGGTGGTAGGACTCTGGAACTCCCTGCCTGTTACAGTGATAGAAGCAGAAGCCTTCATAGCACTTAAGTATTTTGATGTACACTTATGATGCCAAGGCATACAAGGCTGAGTCAGATGCTGGAGAATAGGATTGGAATATTAGTTGTGGCTGTTTTAGACTGGTGCAGACCGGATAAGCTGAAAGGCCTTTTACTGTGACGTAGACATCTATGACTCAGTGACATGTACTTCTGTCAGGAAGCAAGTTCTAGGACTTTTGTGGAAACAAAATGAAGGACTGCTTATGCTTTCCAGATAAGAGGATGTGTGATCCGGGAAATATGCAGATAATGGCACTTGTTGATGTTCTTCTAGGTTGAGAAATATATATTTAGGAGGGATAAGTTGGAGAGTGAGTAGCAACATGGGTAAAACAGTCAAACGTGCTTTAGAGGTGACTGATTATAAAACAAAGAAGGGATATGGATGAAGTCAGTATGGTTGGAGCTCATTATTTTAGAAAAAATGATTGTTACACCAGTAATACTGACCTTCCATTGGGCAAAGAAAATGGGAAAGGACATGCAGCCATATTGAAGAGATGAATAGAAGTAACCAAATTACTATTCTGTAAAACTTTAATTACCCAATTAACAATTGGGACAGAACATGACAAGGTGGAGAAAAGGGATTGGAATTCCTAAAACCTACATGGGAATCTTTCCCATGGCTTTTCTTTAATTAGTTCAGCCTTCACCATTGTACACTATCTCTGAAGTTGAAGAAAAATTGACACATTGGGTTGAAGAGTGCCAGTGAAGTGATTAAAAAGAGATTTACAAATGTACAGAATAAGTATATCATGTCTGAAATGAAGGAAAGTACCAGTGGTTTTATGATACCATAGAAAACATTAGCAGACAGTTAAACCTAAAGAAGACCTAATGATAAAACAAATGAAAAAAGAAAAGGGAGAATGAGAAAATGATGGAATGGGATGTGTGGCATCAAAAGTGATGTTAGAAAATGTTAAGCCACAGCAAATTATTTTACAAGCATGCTAGTGAAAAGTGAATTATTAAAGGTAATATAAGATCCTGAGCTTGCTGAGATCATAAGATGTGGGAGCAGAGGGAGGCCATTTGGACCATCGAGTCCTATCTGTCACTCAATGAAATAATAGCTGATTTGATAATCCTCAACTCCACTTTCCTACCTCAGCCCCATAACCCTTAATGCCCCTAGTTGTGAGAAATCTGTCTATCTCAGCCTTGACTATCCTCAACGACACAGCCTGGACAGTAATAAAGAATTCCACAGATTTACAACCCTCTGAGAGAAAAGAAATTCTTCCTCATCTGTGCCTTCAGTGACAGATTTGTTGGTCTAAGCTTATGTCCTCTGGGCCTGGACTCTTTCTAGAAGTGCAAGCAGGCTCCACATTCAGTCTGTCAAGCACACTAAGAGACTTGGAATTTCCAATAAGGCGTCCTCTCATTCTCCTAAACTCTGATGAGTACAAGCCCAACCTACTCAATGTCTCTGCATCAGAAAGTATTTCCATTCCAGGGATTGCCCTGTGAACTTTCTCTCCGGTCTGGTATTGGTTATTTTAATTGTCTAGTAATGAACCATTAGTGTCAATTTTGAGACTAGTTGAATATTTTAATTTCACTTTGTCACAAATATAGGGATAGGAAGGCTGACTTGATTTGGCTGTCAATGTCAATGTCCATGCCATAATACCATCCAGGACAAAGCAGCCTGCTTCATTGGCACCACATCTACAAAGATTCATTTGCTTCAACACCAACATTCATCTACCAGGTGTACTGCAGAAATTCACCATGGCTGCTTTGAAAGCTTCCAAACCCACAACCACTACTGTCTAGAAGGACAAGGGCAGAGGTACATAGGAACACCACCACCTCTAAGTTTCCCTCCAAAACACTCACCATCCTGGCTTGGAAATATATCCCCTTACCTCCAGTGTCGCTGGATCAAAATCTTGGAATTGCATTGTGGCAGTACTTACACGGAATAGATGGCCGTTGTTCAAGAAGGAAGCTCACCACCACCTTCACAAAGGTAATTAGGGATGGTCAATGAATCCTGCCCCAGCCAGTGTTAAGGACCAGACCAAGACCCCTCAAAACATAACAAAAAGATAGCCTAGACCCTAATGTTTGAAGACAAGTGTAAGGCACTGCATTTCAGTGCTCTAAAAATAAACAGAAAAAGAAGAATTGACATAACTTTAACTTTTTCAAAATACTTAAAGAAATAAATATTTTAACTACTCATCAACTGTTCCCATATAGCTTAAACACACCCTTGGTAAGGCAATTTAACAACAGTTTCAATCTCATGTGTTGTATTCTCATTAGCAGTAGAGAAAGAACTCTAGCTTTTTACAGCAGCAGATAGAGAACTATAACTTGTAGTCTCAACTCCAAAAACCCCAACTTCAACAATGGAAAGCCAAAAAATAAAACCCTGGGTCTGAGTGAGCCTAACTCCACTGACTCATGCTTCTTTTGTCTAATGTAAAAAAAACCCAAAGCTATTTACTCTGCTTTCCATGAAGCAGACACCTCATCACCAGGTTTGCAACATTCCTGTTTAAGAGAAATGGAACAGAACAAATTTCTCTTAAAGGCACAACTTGTCACCAAGTGACGCCTGCTTTCCATGAGTGAATAATAAGAAATTAACGTTGAGTTACACATGCTGATTTTTTTTTTGTTAAAAATCAGATTTAGAAAAGGTAAGAAATTGCAGTTGATGGTTCAGATCAGCCACGATCTCATTGAATGTGAGCAACTCAATGGGCTGAATAACCTACTTCTGCAGCTACTTCTTATGGGTTTACGATCTAATTTCATCGTCAACTAATAACACCACCTCACCATTCTTCATTTCCTGTATTGTTTCGAAAGGTCACGTACTGCTGAATATTTAGTTCCTTGCTTCGGTCTCCTTGTAACTATGTCTCCCTAATAGCTATAAGGTCACCCATTAACCTCTTTTTGTGCTATTAATTTATTTATTTCTTTCTGAATTTTATATACATGCAAGTAAGGAGCCATTAATTTTGCTTTTCTTAACATTAATTAGAATTCAGCAATTATTTTCTATGTCTTTCACATTAATGAGGATGTGGATCTGAGGTAGTCGAGAACAGGATGAGCAGTTTATAATGAAGAAAAGGATAATTTTAATTGTTAGTTAAGCTATTGCAAAGTGCCAGCACCAAATCAAATAAACCCTGGAGCCTGAAGGTGATGTAGGAAATTGATTCTGTAGAAATTATACTTCAGGCTTCTAGTGAGTCCAGTTATTTGCTGCGGAAGACTGGAGAGTTATTGGTTGATAATGTAATATCTAATTTTGAAATAGCAGACAGAGAAAGCAGTTAACTAGCTACAGATCAGCTTAACGGTTGCAAGGAAAATTTTAGGTGTTTAAGTGAGTGGCCAGACACTCTCTGAAATTTTGTGAAGTGAGATTAGTGTGCAACCCACTCTCGTAAAGTGCAGTTAATACTTGGCTAGCTTGTTGATAACAGCTTTACTCTGACTGGAAATGTTTATTGAAAAATCAATAATCACATTCAGAGCGTAAGTATTATACTTTATTATGCCTAGTAGCATTGAAATATGGATTGAGTTCTTGTGAAAACTCTTCATTTAGGTACTTCATCTAAAATAAATCAGGTTATTAGATAGTATTTGTCATTGTCTCCTAAGAGAGTACTCTTGTCTGTTTTCCTTCTTGAGGGAAAAAATACCTGTGCATTTTATATTGATTGCAGTATCCATTATCAGAGTCACTAATCATGGCTTCTTTTAATTGAGAATAACCGCTACAAATAGATGTGCGAGAATTTTTAGTGTATATCATGAATTTGTGAATTATTTGTGTAGGTTTTATTTGTATCGAGCAGTGTTTTCATTGTATAGAGGAAGTCTGCTCTACTTTCAGGGAAACCAAGCTAGATTCCAAATTGTAATATTTCTGTAGAATACATATGTTAGATTATAGGCTGTCCCCTGACGTACAAACATCCAACTTATGAGCGCTCATATTTATCAATGAGATCCTGGTACAAAGATCTGACATGCAACCATTTGCTCATACTGAGGAACAGCTATTTTATATTGTACTGCGTTGTGTTCAGGCTTGCGCACAAATAGATTTACAAATGTACTCGGAGCCCATTTGTAATCTGGGAACTGCCTGTAATGAATCCTGATTTATTTAATTATTATCCTTATAAGGTCGGTGCACTGTAGTTCAACAGTTAGTGTTGAGGTGCTCCAAAATAACACCCCTGTCAGTGGAAGAGTTAAAAAAAAACAGTCCTTGAGGGGGTTGCAAGGTAGATATACCAGAATGGTATTAGGGATGAGGGAGTTCTAGCTGTAAAATCAGGTTGAAGAGGCTGGGTAGTTCTCCACAGAGGAAGGAAGATTGAGAGATTTGGTATTGGTGTATTAGATTAATACAGGTTTAGATAAGATATACATAAAAAAAGTATCCATTAGCTCATAATATATGATCTACAGTATACATAGAAGGTTTAGGGCAAGAGTTATGGGATGGATATGGTGGGGGCAAAATTGCTTATGGATGTAGAGGAATTGGAAGTGATAAATAATTTTTAAAGAATATTGGATGGGCGCTCGAGCAAAATAAGCATAGAGGGGGTTCTGCTATAACTCGATAGTTGTGTTCCCATGAAACGACACATTATAGAAAATTGAGCTATAGAAATAATGAGGGCTGTGGGAAAAGTGGGGGGGTGGGGAGTGAGGGCAGACCAACAAAAATCACTCTCTGACTCAAATCACTCAAAAGCATAACACAAAGATTAGCACAGTTTGAACAAGTGTTTATTCCACATATCATAATGAAATAACTGTAATGTTGAGGTTGGTTGGCTCGCCGAGCTGGTTTGTTGTTGCGCAGACGTTTCGTTACCGTGCTTGGTAACATCCTCAGTGCAGCCTCTGATGAAGCGTCGGTGTGTTTTCCCGCCTGGTTTTTAAACTCTAGGGTCCGTTGCGATGGATTGCCTCACTTCCAGGTTTCCTCCGTAGTGGAATGTATATGGGGTCGAGTTCAATGTGTTTATTAATAGTCTGCTTCGTGGAGTGCCATGCTTCCAGGAATTCTCGTGCTTGTCTCTGCCTAGCCTGTTCCAGGATCTTGGTGTTGTCGCAGTCGAAGTCGTGGTTCTCCTTGTCCATGTGGATTGAGATGAGTGAGCATTGGTCGTGTCTTTTTGTAGCCAGTTGGTGTTCACGTACTCTTGTTGTTAGTCTCCTTCCTGTTTGTCCGATGTAGTGCTGCACTGAGGATGTTACCAAGCACGGTAACGAAATGTCTGCGGAACAACAAACCAGCTTGGCGAGCCAACCAACCTCAACACCCACAACCCGAGCTACAAATCTACTCCAAAACCTTAGAAATAACTGTAAATTTATCACCTTTCCTTGTAAAAAATGTGAAGATGATTTGATGGGGGAGGAGGTTTTGAAGTAGCTCTCTTGTTAATGCAGGTGCTGAGGGTTGCCATCATCACTTCAGGTGCCGGTTTATTTGCAGGGTTAGGGCAAAAAATAGTTAATCCAGAAGTGGATGGCTGTGGTTCATTGTCTTCGGACTGTTTCTTGGGGATGGCTTAAAAAAGACATCCAGTTTTTGCTGCTTTGCCCTATTTCTTCGTTCATGAAGAAGCAATTCATAGGTGCCAAAGAAGATCTTTCTTAATGAACTGCTATCCTGCTGCAAATTGTTGCAACTGCATCTCAATTTCCATAAGGATGGAAGACAAAACAAGTGGAAAGGTCTCATGGTGCTGCATCCTGGATTTCATCTCCTTCGTCTCCAGTTTCTATTTCCCTCTCGGTAATAAATTTTTGTAGATCAGCTATATAGAGGTCTTCGCAGTGGGACTCAAGCAGATCTTCAACATCCTCCCTCTGCTTGAAATCCAGCTTGCTTTGCAAAATCAACACAATTTTCTTTGATCCATCAGAGGAGCTGTCAAGAATCAAAGCTTTGTAAATCATGAAAAAAATCTGGGAGAAGCTTCCGTCAAACTGCATGCAAGCAGTCCTTACTGACGTCATCCCAGGCCTCCACGATAATGTCAATTGCATTCTTGATAAAGCTCTTGCAAAATTGAAGAACACTGTCCTTATCCCCCTCAGTGGCTGCAATCAGCCTCTCAAATGTGCGCCTTGAATAATAAGTTTTAAAAGCTGCCATGGGTTGAAGGAGAGAGGTTGTGTTTGGGGGTAGAAATACCACTTTGATGTTTTCAGACAGTTCACCAATGTTCTGAGGATGGCTTGGCGTATTATCCAGGATGAGATCTTGAAATCCAAATTTTTTTTCCCTTGCAGTACTTCCTAAATACATCTTCAAAAACATCAGCAATAAGGTCAGAAAAAATTTGTCCAGTCATCCAACCTGTTTTGCTTGACCTAAAGTAGATGCCTAGAGTAGACTTAAGGTAGCCTTTCAAGGCTCATGAGTTGGCAGAGTGGTACACCACCACAGGCTTACTGGCATTGGCACCCACAACACAGTCATAAAATCTTTTGCCACCTTAAAGCCTGGAGTATGTGCTTCATTCATAGAACTGTAGGTTCTTGATGGCATTCACTGCGAGTATAAACGTCATCTAAATAGAAAATTTGATTTAAGTTTGAAGCCACGTTGGTCAATTAATTTTTTTGTGATTGGAGGAAATGCCATCGCATGCTCTTTGTTTGCACTGGCAACTTTGCTGCATAACTTTACGTTATGAAAAGCATCGTGGTTCTTACAACCAGCAAACCAGGCACTTCTAGCACTAAGGCAGGCACATCTGCAGGATTTTCAGCTTGTTTTGTTAGATCTTCATAAATTGATAAGGCTTTCTCTTTTATGGGGAGAAGGGTGGTCCCAGATCACTTCTTTGTTTGCTCTTCTATCCACACACTTAGAAGCTGCTCCATCTCTTCAATTTCCATTGTCTGTGACCTCTCAGATTTGCCAGCAGTCAGACTTGTTCCAGCAATACAGCTTGCTTTACGCTTCTTTTTGTGCATTGTCTCTAATGGTGCGTAAAGTAGACTCCTTCATTCATGTTGCACGAGAAATATCACATGTTCTCTCATTATACTCAAAATGCCTTACAACATCTAGCTTCCCTTCCAACGTTATAGCCTTTCTTTTACATACACCACCCACAATTTTCTCACCAGGACGCTGCTTATTATCATCCTTGTCACTTCATCTTCGCGTTTTGTTCGTAACACGGCAGAATTGTGCATTGTCTTTCACTGCACGAGGATCCTGGATGCTAGTGCGGGACCTCTTTTGGTTAGCAGGCTTTGTCTTGAGTTTGCACCAATCATGATGCCGATGTTGGAATCGCATTATAGCCAACACAAAGTTAGCATTTTACAAAACTGCCTATTCATCAACTGCGTTATAGCCAATTCACGTTGCCTGAACACTTGCTATAGGAAATCCCCCTGTACAGGGTTAAAAAGTGGATGCGACTGAAGTGCGTGAAACTAGTTTGTTTAGGTGGAATTTAGTGTCAGGCCTTTGAAATGTAACCAGTATACTGTAAATGGGCTATTGAACTAGAACTGGAATTCTTCTATTACTTTGTAAAATGAGAATGGTGACATAACACAAATTAGCTGGCTTTGGTGGTGTGATTGGAGTTGGGATTTTAAATCTCTTGCTGTCAATGGAGTACTAATTTCTGCAATAAATTAAACACTATCTGTGATGTTAGAATAGAATGCTATGCCCATTGATTAGAGATCAATGCAGAGTATTAAGTAATCAGTCAACATCCCATGTTAAGGAGCAAATACAGGGTAACAGTCTGTGGCTTGACCTTCTGGATGACATTGTAGGTAATGTTGCTGTGGGGGTTTCAGCAGCAACTTCTACACTGCACCTTTTGAGGAAAGTCAATTTTAGACACAGCTTGGGAAATTGAGAAGAAGCTTTTAAGCTCAAGAATAAATGTTGACTGCGTGATGAACCATCCTCACCAGCCCATATGCAACACTGTGGTTTTAAAGAACATGACCAACTATTAAGTTTTTCTCCCAAACCTACTAAATTGGGCTTTTTTATTACAGTGTATGAAAGTTGCTTTATTGTATGAAGAATAAAGCTCCAATAAATGAGATTTTTTTTCAGCAACAATGTCTTTGGAAATAACTTGTACTCATTGTAATTTATCTAATTTACAGTTTCAAGTTCAGACAGAGACCTCAAATATTGTCACTGGTAATGGCTGTTAATTCAAGATGTTAAGATATTTCATGCAGGGAGATCCTAGAAGTCGATATCATAGAATCCCTACAGTGTGGAAGCAGGCCATTCAGCCCATCGAGTACACACTGACCATCCAAAGAGCATCCCACCCAGATCTACCCCTGTATCCCTCCATTCCCCATGGCCAACCCCACCTAGCCTGCACATCCCTGGATGCTATGGGCAATTTAGCATGGCCAATCCACCTGACCTGCATGTTTTTGGACTGTGGGAGGAAACTCGCGCAGAATGTGCAAACTCCACACAGTCGTCCAAGGGTGGAATCGAACCCGGGTCCCTGGCACTGTGATGCAGCAGTGCTAACTACTGCGCCATTGTGCCACCCTTATGTCTTGCAGGTTTTTGTTGTTTTAAGACTTCAGACCTTTACTTCTATGTGTCTTAATTAGTTGTGATCCTGTGAATATTTCACAGCATAAATATATTGCAAACAGACTCTACACATCTTGAGTTGAACTGTCTTGCACATTGATGTTGCAATAATGAAGTAGCACTTGATTAGAAAAAATTAAGCTAATTACTGTCTGGATTACCAGCAATTTATGCTAGCCTGTTTATTAATGTTGCTGTCGTTACCAAGAGGAGTTGGCTGATATCCTCTTGATAATTTTTACATAATATGCCCATATTATTCTCAGAAAGTGGGATGGTATGGAGAATTTTATCACTATTTTCACGTCATTATATAATTACAAATTACTTGATTAGTATTTCACAAGTGAATTCCATTTATACCCTAAATAATACTGTACTAACCATTTCCAAAATATTATAGCTAAATACGGGAGACCTCACTACATCTTTGAAGTAGCACTAAAACAAAAAAATTACTGTCAGTGGCTGTTACTGGAGTGTTATTTTAAAAATGTTTTCAACAGCTTCCTCATCAGTTTGTATGCTATCTTTCCCCAATTTGTGCTACACTTCTTTAAAAAAAAAAATAAAAAACAAAAAAAAAATCCCATGGGCAAATGTACTTGTTTCCCATTTTCAGTGGGAAAACAAATGAAATCGCAGACTGATTGATTGGCTGCCTGAATCTTCATTTAATTCAAATATTTCTGAGAAATGATGTTTGGAAGCGAACTCTTCCTCTCTTAAACTTCGGTTCATCTGCTACTTCAAGTTGGAGAGAAGGATATCATAGAATACCATCATAGAATCCCTACAGTGTGGAAACAGGCCCTTTGGCCCAACAAGTCCACACCGACCCTCAGAGCATCCCACCCAGACCCATCCACCTGTAACCCACCTAATCTACACATCTCTGAATATTATGGGCAATTTTGTATGGCCAGTCCACCTACTCTGCACATTTTTGGACTGTGGGAGGAAACTGGAGCCCCCGGAGGAAACCCACACAGACACAGGGAGAATGCGCAAACTCCACACAGTCACCCAAGGGTGGAATCGAACCCGGGTCCCTGGCACTGTGAGGCAGCAGTGCTAACCACTGAGCCACCATGCCGCCCCAAATGTTTTGGTCTAATAATTGGCAGGGATTAATATGTTGCTACCTTAATTGTAGAATTTAAAGGTGCCAAGTACACTAACTTACTGTCTTTGTGATCTGGATATTTAGAAGATCAGTTGCATTCATGGCATTATTTTCCAGAATTTAATTCTAGAGCCCTTTATGTTACGGAAACAGTATGTAAATATGCTTTATCAATACCTTGAATGATATGCGTTCCATCCTATTTTAAGCTGAAGGTTGTCAATACAAAACCATATTGTCAATCAACATGCATTAGCAATGGATAGCTTGTGCGTTAATATGCCTGTGAAACCTACAATCTGTTCCTTTAAAGTTCCTGAGAAATCTCAGAATCTCAATTATAAAACAGAACTTGATTTAGCTGCTAATTAAGTCACTTGCTTATACTAATGCAGAGTTTCTACCAAAGCATCTCATCCAGTACTTCTAGAATCACATACTGTTCTTTATATTATTTAATAAAACATGGTTTTGTTACTACAGGTTTTAAGATTTCCATTAACTTTGTACCATTGAACTAGGTGCATTATTGTAAAAATATTGTCATGTTGTGATTACTTAAAGAAAAGACAAACTTACGATCAATAAGTAATACATTTGCCAATATGCATATGTGAGTTTGTGATGTGTATATGTTCATAGACTGAAATTTGAGAGTAGCTATTTTCTTATGCCTTGCTGGGGTTTCGTGTGCTTGCTATGTGCTACGTAAATTGAAGGAAATCCCAATTTCACCATCTACCCAAAATAAATGAGCATATTATAAGTTACCTGATTTAGCACTTTGCCTTGGATCTCAATGGGCTTTCGCTTTTATAACCAATCTGTGACTTGTGGGACTTGAGCTTTGCTGAAATCCATCTAGGCATTGATGTTGCAATAATGAAGTAACACTTGAATATAAAGACTTGAGCTAATTACTGTCTGGATTACCAACAATTTATGCTAGCCTATTTATTAACGTTGCTACCATTACCAAGAGGAGTTGGCTGATATACTCCTGGTATAATTTCCATAATATGCCTATATTATTCTCAAAAAGCAGGATGGTATGGGGAATTTTATCCCTATTTTAATGTCATTATATAATTACTAATTACTTTAATTCACTTATGAAATACTAATCCATTCACACCCTAAATAATACTATAACATCATATCCAAAGTATTTTAGCTAAATGCGGCAAACGTCATTACATTCTTGAAGTAAGCCTAAAACATAAAATGCACGACCCCCATCTGCCCTTTTATTGCTTCTCAAAAATCAGTCGCATTGGTCAAATGTGATCTTTCGTTCATCACTTCGTGTTGACTGTCTTTGATTAATCTGTCTTTCTAGATGAAAATTTATCCTGTCCCTCAATTTTTCCAGTGTTTTTTCCACTACCAAGATTAGACAGACTTGTTTTGTCACTTTCTCCCTTTTTTTTTAAACAATCTACAAATGTTTATTGTCCCCCACTGGTTGGTACCACATATGCAGCCAGAAAGGACCAGAAAATGTTGGTCTGAGACTCCACTATCTCTCCTCTTGCTTCCTTAACAGACTACAGTGAATTTCGTCCTGCCCTGGGAGTTTATCCACTGTCAAAAATGTTAAACCCCCTTATTCTTTCTGCCTTCCTATGTTCATTTCATCTAATATCTTACAGTCTCTGTCCTTGATTATAATGTCTTTGTCTTCCCTTTATTTTGTGAAAACAGAACAAGCATTCATTAAGAATCGTATCAACTTCCTGTATCTCCACACGTAGGGCTGATTAGGGACTGTAATGGTAATTTTTTTAAATCTGTATTTCTAAAACATCTTCAGGTTTCTTTTATTTCACTTCCCAATATTTTTCTTGCCCTCTCTTTGCTTTCCTAATTTCCTTGTACATTTTTTAATACTCTAGGTTTTAAACATTGTTGAGCCTTCTGTATCTTTTTTTTTAAGCTTCCATCCTTTTATATTCTCCTTTAAACATTGGGCATCTGGATTTGTTCATCCCACCTCTTGTTCTGAACTTTCACCTCTAGTCCTTGACTACCTCTCATTGATCTGATACTATGTTATCTTTAATGAACTGTTTCTACTCCACTTGGCTAAATCATTTTTTGGTTTTGGTAAAGTTAGCTTTCCCCAATGGGAAATTTTATACCTAGTACGGAACTTGAACACTATTAAAAGGAGACTAGAAGTTGAAGCTTTTCATCTTCATCATCAAATCTAAGATACACAAAATGCACTTAATAGGCTTAAATAAGTTTGTACATAGTGAAGGATTCCTTCAAGTTCGCTAAGACCATACACCACTACATACTGAAAGCAAGAGTATGTCTGTGTTCTCTTTCGACATTACAGACTTACTTACCAGCATATCACTGGAATAAGCCATTGACATCTGCACTGTTGTTATCTTATTGCAACCTAAAATATTGCAAACTCATGAACCTAGCAACTTGTGCATTACAGTTCAGCGTCATTGACACTCCATGTATGCCCAAGTGGATGGTTTTGATATCGGATCCCCTTTAAACCCGGCTGTTGTTATCATTGTTACTGGTTACCTTGAGAAGTGTATTTTTGGAAAAGCTACTAACCTCTGAACCCTTGCGTTCTTCTGATATGTTGGTGACACTTTTTCAATATTTCCATCTGCAGCCGCATCAAGGAATTCCTTGACAGTTTAATAAACTCCATCCTTTCCTCAAATTCGTCATTGAAATGGACCAGTCATTTCAATTCCTCAATATATCAGTGAAATCAGAAAGTTTTTGGTGTTTATTTACTGAAAGACTACATTGACTGATTAATGTACACGCTGGGATTGCTACAATTCCATATACTACAAGATCAATCTCGCTGGCAGCTTCGAAAATAGGATCGTAGCCATCTGCTGACTGTAAACCTGATGCTGAGATTAGGCTTTATCAAAACTATCTTGTGTAATAACAGATACTCTGATGAAATCATCATTTGTATTTCTCAAAATTTCATGGAAGGGCCTACGTCCACTGATTTTGGCCCAGAGTGGTGCCCTGTCTACCTGAAGACAAAAATTTGCACAACTACCTGTCTAATGCTGCTACTGTGAATCCCTAATAGGATGCTGCTGTCAAGCTAAAAAGACATTTTGCCTATCATCTGAATAAGTAATGAGATATGACTTCCAGTTCTGGTGTGATGCCAGGTACATAAGCAGCATGCTGCCAGTTGTGAATGGCCTCAGCCACCCTATGCTTGCAAGCCTCAGAAAAGGATATCCATCATTTAGATGTGATTCCACTGTTTGAAATCATTTATTAAATAATCCGGACTGTGCTAGGAGTTGAGCTGAGAGCCAATTCAAGATCATCAGCTGGGCCTGTAGTGTAGTGCATTTACAAATGCTAGAACCTACATGAATAAATATTCAGGGCCTTATTTTAGAACATAGAATAGTACAGCACAAGGACCAGGCCCTTTGGCCCACCATGTCGGTGCCAACTATTCTAAACCAGTCCTATCTGCCTGCACATGGCCCATAACCACCTATTCTCTGTCTGTTCACACGTCTGTCTAAATGCCTCTTAAACACCCCTCCCCACAGCAAGTTCCAGGTACCTACTGCCCTCTGTGATTAAAAACTTTCTTCCCATCCCCCTTAAACTTTTGTCCCCTCACCTTCAACCCAAGCCCTCTACTATTTGATATTTTCATCCTGGAAAAGAGACTCTGATTATTCACCCTATCCATGTCCCTCAATTTTATATACTACTTTTAGTTCACCCCTCCAATGGTCCAGCAAAAACAATCCAAGTTTATCCAACCTCTCCTTGTAGTTACTACATTCCAATTGAGGCAACATCGTGGTAAACCTGTTCTGCACCCTCTCCAAAGCTTCCACATACATTCTATGATGCAGTGACCAGAACTGCGCGCACTATTCAAAATGTGGCGTGACCAAAGTTTTATACAGTTATGGCATGACTTGCTAACATTTTTATTCTAAATGCCTTGACTGTCAAAGGCAAGCATGGCGTATGCCTCCTTTACCACCTTATCCACTTGTGTTGCCACTTTCGGGGCGCTCTGGACTTGGACTCCAATGCTCCTACATGGATTTATCCATGTATGGTGTACTTTCCTCTTGCACTTGACCTCCCACTTCTCTGGATTAAACTCCCTTTAGTATTTCTCTGCCCAACTTTCCATCTGATCTCTCTTTTGCTGCATCCTTTGATATCCTTCCTCACTATCCACAACTCCTCCAATTGTTGAGTCATCTGCAAATTTACTAATCAGACCAAATTATTTATATTACAAAGAACAGATGTCCCAGCACAGATCCTTGCGGGAATACCTCTGGTCACAGACCTGCAGTTAGATAAACAATCCTCCACAACTACCCTCTGTCATCTATGTTCAAGTCCATTTTGTATCCAACTCACTATGGATTCCATGTGATTTTATCTTCTGGACCAGTCGACCATGAGGGACCTTGATAAATGTTTTAAGGAGATCCATGGAGACAACATCCAGTGCCTTACTCTCATCGATCATCTTTGTCACTTTCTCAAAAAACTTGATTCAGTTTATGAGACAAGACCTCCTTGCATAAAGCCATACTGACTATCCCTAATATGTCCATTCTTCTCCAAATGCAAGTAAATCCTGTCCCTAAAAACCTTTTCCAATAATTTCCCTACTACTAACGTAACATTCACTGACCTATAATTTCCCACATTATCCCTGTTGTCCTCTTTGAAAAAAGGAATAGCATTGGCTACTCTCCAGTCTTCTAGGACCCTGCTTGTGGCTAAAGAGCATACAAAGATGACTGCTGTGGCCTCAACAATCTTCTCCCTTGTTTTTCAAGACACCCAAAACCACCAGCTCCTTAATATTGAAATATTCATCAAGGACCTCACCCAGTTGCTCTAGCCCCATGAGTAAATTCACTCCTTTGTCCTTGAGTGGACCTATGCTTTCCTTAGTTATTCTCTTCTTCCTAATATATAATAAAATGGCTTAGTATTCTCCTTAGTTCTACTCACCAAGGACATTTCATGGCCCCTGTAACACCTCCTAAGTTCTTTTATAAGTTCTTCAAATATTCCTTCATACTCCTCAAGGGCCTTACTTGAATTCTGTTTCCTAAACCTTACTTTTGCTTCCTTTCTCTTTTTAACTAAACTTTTGATAACTTTCATCATCGAAGGTTCCTGAACCTTGCCATCCTTGACTTTCATCTTTGAAGGAACGCTCGTCCTGAACCCTAGTCAACTGGCTTTTAAAAGACTCCTACATGTCAGATGTGCATTTATCTTCAAACAACTGCCCCAATCCAATTTTTCCAGTTCCATGCCTAATACTGTTGTAATTAGCCTTGCCCCAGTTTAGAACTTTTACCTGTGGTCCAATCTTATTCTTTTCCATAACTATCTTAAAACATACTTAAAAATAATGATCACTGTTCCCAAATCTCTCCTCCACTGAAACTTCAATCACCTGGTCTGTCTCACTTCCCACTGCAAGGTCTAATACCATCCCTTCCATATTTGAACTATCGACATGTTTGAAGAATCCGTCCTGGATGCATCTATCAAATTTTGCCCCATCCAAGTCTCTGGCACTAGGGGGTCCCAGTGAATATTGGGGAAATTAAAATCATCCACTACCACAACTCTGTTGTTTCTGTGTCTTTCCATGATCTGCTTACCTGTCTATTCCTCTAATTCTCACTGGCTGTTGGGAGACCTATGGTATAACCCCATCATAGTGATTGTACCTTTCTTATTCCTACATTCTACCTATATTGCCTCGCTGGATGAGTCCTCCAAGGCGTCCTCACTTGGTGCAGCTGTGACATTCTCCTTAGTCAGTAATGCAACTCCTCCACCACTTTTGCATCTCCCTCTATCATGCCTGAAACATACAAGCGCTGAAAAATTGGACTGCCAGTCCTGCCCATTTCTCAACCAAGCTTCTGTAATGGTTACCACATCAAAGTCCCATATGTACTAAGCCAGGCTCTAAGCTTATTTGCTTTATCTGTTATACTCCTTGAATCCAAATGAAATCACTTAAGACCACTAGTCCCGCTGTGTTCATTAACCTGGCCCTGCCTCCTCTTCCTGTTAGACTTACTTGATTTAGCCATTCTCTTCTCTTCAAACATTCCATATGCTGACCTGCTGCTCTGGTTCCTAACACCGGGCCACACTATTTTAAACCTTCCCTAGTAAACCTTCCTGCCAGGGTATTTGTGCCTCTCCAGATTAGGTGCAACTGGTCCTTCTTGAAAGAGATCCCAATGATTCTGACATCTGAAGCCCTGCCTTCTACTGCAGCTCTTTAGCCACACATTCAACCGTATTATCTTCATGTTTCTGGCCTCACTGGCATGTGGCATGACATTACAACCTTAAGGTCTTGCTTTTCAACTTGCCACCTAATTCCCTGAACTCCTTTGCAAGACCATTTCTGTTTCTGCCTGTCACGTTATTACCAAAACGGACCACAATGTCTGGCTGCTCATTCTCCCCCTTCAGATTATCCTGTGCCCTCTGAGACATCCTTGACCAGGGAGGCAACACACTATCCTAGAGTCTCACTTTCGGCCACTGAAACACCTATCTGTGCCCCTAACTGTACAGCCCCCTATCGCTACCGCTCGCCTATACTTCAACCCTTCCTGCTGTGCAAAAGGGCCAATCATGGTGTCACTGAACTGGCTGCTGCTGTTGCTTTGCCCGAGAGGTCACTCCCAGCAGTATCCAAACGTATACTGTTTAAGAGGGAAATGGCCAGGTGGGACCCCTGCACTGCCTGCCCATGCTTACGCATCTTCCTAGTGGCCGCCCAACTCTTTTCTGTAGATGTAGCCCTTACTAGTGTGGTGTGACCAATTCGCTAAACATGCTATCCACAACATCCTCAGCCTCGTGGATGCTTCACCCGCAACACCAGGCACTCCATGTTGCGAATCAGGAGTTGCAGCTGAATACGCTTCCCACAGAGATAGTCAGCATTGACATTGGAAGTGTCCCTGATTTCCCACATCGCAGGAGGAGTATTCCACAGGGCTGAGTTCTCCTGCTATTTTAAATCTTATCAACTGCAAACAACAGTTTAAAGGAACTCAATTGTACAACCTTATCCACTACTCACCAAAATCATATTTCTCACTTTCGTGCTCTATTCCTAACAAACTACAACGACATAAGTACTTTATTTCCTTCCTGACACTACTCACTCAGTCTGTAAACCAGTCCCACTTTGACTGACGTCAGTCCCGCTCTGACTAACGCTGCTGCTCAGGTGTTTATCTGGTAGCTACTGCCACGGTTCACTCCCAGGTTCACTCTGCTGTGCTGCGCTGCTGCTGCTACTCTCTTTATGTAGGCATCAGGAATTTGTACGTACGGAGCAACTTTTTCAATAGAACAGATCATGGAGACAAACTCCCCTGCATCCCATAGCAATGTGCTGACCAATCTATCTGCCTGATCTGAAAGCTAACTGTTAACAGTTTTGGCTTCACTTCCATGCCAATTATGGCCCCACCAGTCAACACTTGCTTTTCATTATGTATGAAATGGTTATCTTTTGTCTTTTTCCATAAGTCGCCTAGGTTTAACAGAATTGTGATCACTTTCGTCAAAGTACTGTACAACTGGTCCCCTTTCTACGTGTGCAGCTTCATTTGCTAAAACAAATTGTCCCCTGTCTAGTTGGTCTTGCTGCATATTGGCTGTAAAAGTTCTTCTGAAAATGTTCTAAGAATTTCTCTGTACCTTCCGCACTAATTCTATCCCAGTTAATGCTAGCATATTTGAAATCTCCCACTATTACTACCTTTATTGATTTTATACTTCTTAGAGGTTTCCCTGCTTGTTTGTTTTTCAGGCTCCCTCTGACAGCTTGTGGGACAAATTTATAGTAGTGTGATCGCTCCTTTTTCACTCATATGAACCCATACAGTGTTGGAGATCATTTATCATATCACCTGTTTTCCCATGTTAATTATTTCTTGAACCAATATGGTGTCCCCTCCATTTTGTTTTTTTTTGCCAGCTATCTCTTTTTAATCAGGACTGTTGCACTGGCATCCCAGCCTTTTCTTAACTCTTTAATCTTCTTGCAAGAAGATTGTGCCATTTGGCACTGCCAGATTCCAAAGGCCGCAAACAGTGCAGCAAAGGTTTACCAAGCTGATTCCTGGCCTGGCAGGGCTGACATTTTGAGTAGTGTTTAGAATTATATTTGCCAGAGTTCAGAAGAATGAGAAGGAATTTCACAGAAATCTATTAAAATTCTAAAAGGACTAGACAGAGTAGATGCAAAAAAGGATGTTCCTAATGCAGGAATTCCAGAACCAGGAGTCATCGTCTGAGGATGAGTATGTATGTAGGACTGATGAGAAATTTCTTCACCTGGAAAGTGGTGAGCCTATCAAATTTGTTGTCACAGAAAGCAGCTGAGACCAAAACACTAAGATTTCAAGAAGGATTGGATACACCACTTGGAGGGCTAAAGAGTATCGAAGGATAGGGATGAAAAGCAGGAGCAGGCTATTGCATTGGATGTTCAACAGTGATTAGAATGAATAAGAAAATGGGCTCAAAAGACAAAATGATTTATTGGTTTTGATTTATTTATTAACTTATTGTCATGTCCATTTTGTTACAAAATAGTGAAGTGTTCTACAGTGTCTCCATTCTCCAGCACCATCTTAAAACATAGAAAAATAAACCAAAACATAGAACTTAAAGGCAGAAGAATAAAGAAAAAGTGTTCAACGTTATAGTCCTTCTTGTTATCTGCCATGGGCCTGGTGGCCAGGCACGAGCCCCTTCGCTGCGCTGCTGCTGCTTGAATGAAAGTCGCTACTGTTCAACGCCATCTCGCCTCCACTGATGTCCTCACCAGTGCAGATGCCACCAATGCTGCTGGGTATGGCAGCAGCTCAAATTTGACTCTGCCGCCACCATGAGTCTGCTTCAGGCCCACCTCACTAATGCTACCAAAGCTGCAAGGTCTCACACTGGGCCCAAACTTGCCACTGCTTCCATGAATCTGCATTGGACACAGACACCGCCAGGAACCCAAACTCCCCTCCACTGCAGCAGCCTTGGGTCGGCACTAAGACTGCTTTGCTTTGTTGATGCAGGATCTGCTGGGAACGCAAACTCACTGACCACCATGTGTCTGCACTGGGCCCACTTGCCAATCCCCATACATCCACACTGAGCCCATATGCCGCAGCCAATGCTGTCTACTCTTGCTCCTGTCTTCAATGTTCTGATGTTTCTTTTGATAAGTTCAGAGGTGTTGAGGTTGGAGGGTGAGGGCGTCTTAGAAAAATTTGGGCCTGATATAATGGAGGCAGGAGAGACATGACAAAGAATTCTGAATGGATGGTTTCTATTTTGGCGAGCAATAACTCCAAGAGCTCTTTGTACTTGGTGGTGGAGATGACAGTTTGGGAGGGAGGTGCGGTGGGAAAAAGGTTGAAGAAAATTTGTGCAATAGAGAAACCGAGAGGGTAGTTAGGTTTGCATTCTTCATGAGCCTGGAATAGTATTTTAGCAAATGCGAAGAGGACTTGACAGTGCTTTATGTGGACCTTATGATGATGAATCGCTATAACATGTTGTTTGCCATAAATTCATACTTGCGTCCTTGTTGATTTAATGGAATCAAGATACCTGTAGTTAGTAAAAGAATTCTGATTTTACTGTGGCATGAAGGGTGGAGATAAGGATGTGTTGGAGTGAGTCTGTAGCTCCTGGTCTAGACCATTGGGATTTTGTAAGGGTAATTGCAAGTAAATTGTAGCAGAAGCAGTGAAAATGTGGTTTGGAGGGAAATGTGGATGGAGAGTTAAAGAAGGAAGCAATCATTATCAAAGATAATGTTTCTTGTAATTATCACGAAGGGAGGAATGAGAAGACATGAGCTGGGAAAGTTAAGGAATTTTTGGCATCTTACCCTCTGTGAAAGATGATAGACATGCAAAAGACAAACATTTCGGGTGATGCGGCTTTATACGATGTATCTTTGGCTGAAGGGATCGATCCTTGAGGCAGGTTCCACGAAACTGCAACAATAATGTTTTGGCATTGGCATCTGCGGACAAGCTGCTGTAACCACTGATCATTGTTGTGGTCAACCCAGCCCATGGGAGGTGTCAGCACATTCCTCTGTCATCAGCTAATGATTTCCACATGTGACAACTGATATTGAATGTCTTTATGTCACACTTACAAGCATCGTCGTAGAGGAGCTTTGGGCATCTTACTGGTTATCTGACTCCAGCAAACGTTTTTTATTCACTCATGGTACGTGGGCATCACTGGCTAGCCTGCATTTATTTGCCCGTCCTTAGTTGCCCTCTAGAAGGTAGTGGTGAGTTCCTGCCTTGAACAGCTGCAGTCCACCTGCTGTAGGTTGATGTATGCAGTTGTTTTCCGGCTTGTTGAAGCAAGCAGGCAAAGCCATATTGGAGGAGTGCTGAGAAACTTGAGAGTGCTGCCTTTGAGAGGATTGTGGCACTTTTCTTTCGGTCTGTATCCCTGAATGTACTATAGGCAACAAAGTTGGAAATTTTTAAGCATCTTTATGGCTGTGAATATGAATATGGGAGATTATATGCAGGGAGAGATTAAGGGAATAATTCAGAGGAAAGAGCAAGATTGCAACTGAATGCTTTTGAAATAAAAAGTGCCCCCTCGCTGAGATAGAAGTTGAAATCGGTATGAGTGAGAAGTCACTTGATTTAGAGGCTGAGGGCGGAAAACAGTGACAGTGTCTTTACAAGAGAATTGATACTGTAGGTGTACAGTTCAGAAAGGGAGTTTGAATGTGAGGTGAGTGG
The DNA here is from genome assembly GCF_021869965.1 of Rhincodon typus. Lineage (NCBI taxonomy): Eukaryota > Metazoa > Chordata > Chondrichthyes > Orectolobiformes > Rhincodontidae > Rhincodon > Rhincodon typus. The sequence continues at coordinate 37,031,158 of NC_063338.1, forward strand.
GGTGTAACAGTCTAAGATGCTCAAAGATGTAGATGGTGCCAGTGAGTGGGAGGACATCAAGCCTGTAATTGGACATTAGCCACATTGCCACCACAGTGGGTGGGGAAATTGGTAGAATATATGGCCAAGTGGGGAGGTTTCATTTAAGGAGTCAGTGTCATCAAGGCCAGAATGCCAATACAGTCAGCCACAGGTAGCTCATTAAAAGCAAGCACCTTATTTACATAGTAACAGATATTCTGGAAGGTAATGCAGAGAAGAGTGGTGATAACTCATCCAATTCCAATTTCAGCCCAGTAACACTTGGCTTAAACCAATGCATCAATTGATGACAGTATTTTATCAACTGAGAGATGTCTTCATAACAAAGCTGCCAATTTCACACTTGAGTAAGTTTCTAAGTGCTTATGTTGCGAATATGCTTGATGTATTTTTGATTTAAATTTGAAGTAGGATAATGAGCATTCAAAATAGGAACAGCAGTACACTATTCAGCCCCTTGAACCTGCTTTGCCATCCAATAAGATTGTGGCTGACCTGTTTGTTTTAAATTCCACATTCCTATCTTGTTCAGACAACTTTTGATTGCCTTGCCTAACAAGAATCTGTCTAACTTGCCTTAAAAATGTTTAAAGACGCCTCCTCCACTGCCTTCTAAAGCTCAGTTTGGGCAAAGCACCTGTAATTTTCTCTTGAAACCTCATCCATACATATCTTTGCTATCTCTATACCTGACTGTTTCAGTGTACTCCTGGCCGGCATCGCTCATTCCAAGCTTCGTAAAGCTAATGTTCGCTATTTATGACCTTGCTGCTCAGGTCATTACTTGAACCAAGTTTTGTTTGCCCATAACCCCTATGCTTGTGGATGTACAGTTGCTCCTGGGTAAGCAATGCCACAGTTTTTAAGATTCTTATCCTTGTTTTGAAATCTCTCCATGACCTTACCCCTCTCTGATATTTGTACTCCTCTTTCTGGTGGTGCCTCCAGCTGTTAAAGCCCAAAGCTTTTGGAGATCCCTCTTATTTGACCAAGCTTTGGCATCCGGCCCAATTTTTCCTGGTATAACAATGTTAAATTGTACTTTATGAAGCTCCTGTGGAATGCTTTGGGCCACCGTACAGTGTTAAAGGCACTATACAGGTTATTGTTAAATATTTAATTTTCCATTTTCAACATTCATTGATGCAAACATTACATGTTTAATTGGTTACTGATTTGTTTAGTTGCATATGTATTAAGAAATTACTGTTGGTGGATCGAGTAAACATGAATCCCCTTAAAGGAAACTGCAATTCTCTTTTGTTTTGTTTCCAAAAGACAATAATCCACTCATTTACAATTAGTTCATATCAATGCACGTGATTGCCATTCTGTCTCGGTGGTCTGATGTCTTGTTATGACCATAATTGCATTCTGTTACAATTCTGAAATGCCTTCAAAGCAAAAATGTTACTTTTGTCTGTGGATGTAGGCCACCCTAGGCAGGCATAAATGTAAGCAGTATTTTTTTGTTACAATTTGTACTTGCACACATTCCTTGAGCAGTGCTGCTGTAAAAGCATGTACAGTTTACATGAAAGCATGACATTACAGATGTCAAATAGCTCTTGTGTCAGTACAGGAGAAAGAAAATCCAATATAGTTAGCATAAATCCACATCATTGTTTGTATGAAACTGCATGTTGTAAGTAACTTGTTTATGTTTGTTATTTTGTTTAGTCAAATATTTCTTCAATTACAATATTTAAGGACATTTAGTAATTTATATCTAAAGTTTGTTTAAAATCATATGAAACATTCGTGATAAAATCATGATAGAGGTAAAAAAAATTCTGCAGGTTTAAGAAGAAACGGTTAATAGTTTTGTTACTGCAATCCATATTAGACACCATTCAGCATTTCAAAAGGATTGCAGATTATTTTCTAACTGTTTTTTCTTCACAACTTAAAATTTCTTTGTCCAGATTCTATCATTAATTGCATGTAATGCCTTTATAATTCCTGAATGAGGTCTTGCAGACTTCCTCAGATGTCCTTCATGTTGCCTTTGAAGTGATCTTGCATGCACATTCCTGTCTTCTGAATCTGTGGGTTGAACTATAGTAATTTAATAATCTATCTTATTGATGTATGGTATCAAATTAGTATAAATTTTATAAATTTGAGACTCCAAAAAAAACTGAAGTGCATGCAAGTGCATGTCAGGGAGCTTGCTCTTAAACTTTTACATGGACCGGCAATGATTTGATCTCTCGGTGATTCTTTGTCTTGGACCTCTGCACTTTTTCTGTTTACACATTTGTCATTAGGCATTTAAAGTATTGTTCCCTGAACTTTGTGCAGATGCATGTCAGATGTTGGAAACTTGTGTTTTACATGTGTTCTCTTTTTCTGTTACAATGCTTCCACAGCAAGGACAAGTTTGGAAGGTTTGCAAAGCTTTTCACCTTCCCTCTGCTATCAGACCAGTCTCATCACCCATGACTTTTCTCTTTGTGATTCACAGTGCATAGGACATTGAGCTATAGAAATCATTGATTAGCTGGCTAGATAAAACTTAACTGTTCGGATTCTTGCTTCATAATTTTAGATTGGGTTACACACTGTATTCTGGTTCCTTCTAATCATCACATGCATATGCTTCTAAACCCCCTTAGGAATGCCACTGAAACCTTTTATTTCAAAACAGCACCCAACAATGAAAGAAAAAAGTATCATAAAAGTTCTTTGCTGATTTCTACAAATTATTTTACAAGAGAAAAACGTTTGATGATTAAAGAGCGAAACCTAGAAGTGTGCACTGCTTTAAAATGTTCTCCCATTAACATACTTTAGGTTTGAATTGAGCATGTAAAGCATTCATAAAGCAGTGTGACAGCAATACTATGTATAAGGTTTGAAGTTTGCAATCTGCTAGTTCTGAATAACCTCTTTTAGTCCCTACCCTAAGAGCGCTTAGATTAAATTATGCATTTTTTCTTTTAAGGAATGAACCAGTTACCTCTCTGCTATACTACTGTGTTCTATAACACTTCTGTAGCACATCTCTTGTTCTCTATCTCCCATTGCATATTCCAGTTGTGATGATCCCTTGCACTTGCCTATTCATTCTGTCACCTGTTCACTGAAAGCGATATTAAAATCCTTAGTTTGCTGGTTGACTGCTCAAACATTTGGTTGTTTAATATTACTGAAAGACCCGCCAAGACATTGTAATGTCTATTTTTTTTTCTTCTCTTCTGTTGTAGGCATGTGGGGATCCAAAGGCAAAACCTTCATACTTAATTGACAAAAACTTGGAATCTGCTGTCAAATACATTGTCAAAAAGTTTCCAGTTGTTGATACTCGCAACAACAGTGTAAGTACTGAACAAGTGTGAATGGATTTATAATATAACTTGTGACTTTTGAAATGTTGATGAAAATTGCAGTATACCTGAATATGAATTGACATTTATATAATTGATTTAAAGTTTTTTCATAATTTTTAAAATTTTGATATGTTTCAAATTGTAATTTTAGACGTACACGTAAGTAGTCAAGTTGCTCAAGATTACATTGAGTAATGCTAAGTGTGTGATTTCTGATGGTAACTTTATGTACTGAAACAAGTTATAGTGGGGCCTGGATTTCTTTATTCTTAAGTTTATTTGTTCATCATTTCAAAAATGTGACAAAACTCAATTAAAATATTTTTGGAGAAAAGCCAAAAGTGCTGGAAATATTCTGCTGACCTGATAGCATGAATGGAGAGAGAAACAGAATTAAACTTTTGAGTTGAATGTAACTTCTTTGTTGTCTTCTTTGTAAGTAGCCAGAGACGCCCTCATCTCGTTAATGAATAAAGGAATTCGTGCGTTCAGAGTTTTGAGGAAGAGTCATTCTTGACTCAAAACTTCAACGCTGTTTCTCTCTCCACAGATACTGTGCCACAGCTACTGAATTTCCAGCATTGTTTTTATTTCAGATTCCAAGCGAATGCAATATTTTGCATTTATTTCAGAAACTTGCGTGTTTAACTTAAAAGAACTTTCCCATTCCACTCGAGATTTCAACTTCAGCTTTCTCACTTAATAATCTTGAATTTCTAATTGCAATTCTGTTCAAGCCATTGGGTTTAAATCCCTGAGGAAATGTATATTTTTTTTTGGACTGAGGAATATATTGTCACCTTTGTGGGTTTGATGGGGTGGGGTCTGTGGTGAAGATTGTTGGATAGATTTATGATGATTATTGCCTATTTAGACTGGAATGTTGTTCATCAGGAATCTTACCTTTAGTTTGTATGCCATTGTTTTTTCTTATGTCACATTTAAGGTTAAAGTAAGAAAGGCTTTGATAAATTTAGGGCGCCTCAGTGTGCTTTACAGCTAATCAAAAGCACTTGAAGTGCATTGCAATTTTAATATAGGAAATTGGAATTCATAGAGTTAACGTATTAAGCATGCAATGAGGGTGAGCAAATGGACAGAAAACAGTAGAAATTAATAGGTTGTTTTTGGGTTGTCAAGTCATAACTAGCTTGGTGCCATAAGGATCATTGCTAGAGCTTAAGCAATTTAAGGAGTGTTATCTGTCCATGTTTGCTGCTAATTAGAAAGCTACTTATGCAAAGGGATGTAGACAGTTAGATCAGTCGGAAAGAACTTAGCAAATAAAATGTAATGTGGGATGTTTTGGGGGAAGAAAAGTTGAAATGAAGCATAGTTTTTAGGCGATAAATGACTGGAAAACAATGGCATTCAGAAGTATAGGTTTTTTCACAAATCGCTTAAAATTGGCATTCAGGTAAAGCAAGAATTATAAAGTTAACCTGGCATTTATTTTTCTTTCAAAGGAATTAGGTATAGCAGTGAAACACTTCAACTGCAGTTTTACAAGGCCTTAGTGAGACCACAGTGGAATACTGCATATACTTTTGGTTTCTTTACCTTCAGAAGGAAGTATTTGCCATGGATGGAGCACAACACAGGTTTATGCGGTTCAATGTGGGGATTGTCTTACAGGAACTGCTTTGATAGATTCAGCCCAATATTCCCTTAAATTTCAAATAGTTACAGGTGGTCTGATAAACCATATAAAATTCTTAAGGGTCTAAATAGGGTCTTCACTGAGTGAATGAATGTTTCGTAGGTAGACAAACAGGAGGCTGGAAGAACACAGCAAACCAGGAAAGGAGCACTCGATGTTTCGGATGAGTCTAGAATTAGGGTCACAGCCTCTAATTAAGGAGGCGTGACTTTATGACTGAGATGAGAGGAAACTTTTTCGGTCATTAAGTCGTGAATCTTCTAGGATTCTGTACTTTTGAAAGCTTTGGTCCTCTGTTATAAAGTATACTTGAGAAATAAATTTTTGAGAGATGAGCATAATTTGGCTGCAGACCTACTTAGAAGGCCCCAGAAATACTCATGGGTAAGGGACTGTGCAATTGTTTTTGGGTAAAATGAAGGTGTGGTTACTGTGATTTGTTCTGAATTCTGCTTACAACAAAACTGGGAAGCTCGATTATTGAAGATTAAAGGAGGTCCCAGGTTGTTTGTTGGAAAGAAATACAAAGTGCTCTCACTTGTAGACAATGGTAGAACCAGTGGATAGAGTCTTAGTCTCCAAGTTTGCAGAAAGCTGTGAATAATTTCAGGTTGCAAATAGTTAGACTGTTAAAGTATATTTAATTTCAAGGTAGAATAATGTTGAGGTCTAACGGATAGCTAATCAGCATTTCTAGCTGGACAGAAGACCCATGTGAGTCACGTTGCCAAGGAGGTTGCTTTGAGAAGGGAAAAGTTTATCACAAAATCAAAGAATTGACATGGCACAGAAGGAGGCCATTCAGTCCATTGTACCAGCACCTTTATAAAATATCTGTGAAATAGCCATCTGCATGAAAATCTGCTAGGATCTGAGAGAAAGAGAGAACAGCTTAATATAGCAAATCTGTGTGATGCATCTCAAGAATGTGGATGGGCGCCCGTGCTTGGCTTCATTTGAGAATTTGAGACAAAGTTGGAAGATTTGTCTAACTTGTGCTGAAGGGAGAGGATCTTTAGGAAAGGCCTTGCTGTGATGGATGGCTTTGTGGTTAAAGGATACCAGTCTAGGAAAGGAAAATAACAGAACCAAACCCTTGGGAGCTAAGAATCACTTTGGCACAGTTTCAAGGCAATTGAATCTTCTTAAAGAATAGTGTAAACTATAATCATGGAGTGGGATTTTTGGTTGTGATAAATGTATAGAGGAGAAGGTTTTGTTCTGCAGCTTCTGTAGTTGCCGACAAAATTTGTTTAGCCAGTTTTACTTTGTGTCCAATTTTTATGGTAAAAGTCTTCAAACATGAAATTTTATCATCCAGCTATTTGCTGGATGTTTGGTTTTATTTATTCCGAAGCTATTGGTCTCTCAGGGATTGTGACAGTGTTTCTTAAGTTCTTAGTAAATGTGATAACCAATACAAGCACCAAGCTTCCAAAGACAGGAATGTGATCTTGATCAGAATCTTTTTTGTGATGTTGATTGAGAGGTAAATGCAACTTCTCTGTTTTGAGGAAACTTTGAGATTTACTTGAAAAGACAATGGGGGCCTCAGTTCAAAGACTTATTGGATAGGTGGCAGTTTCCAAGTGCAGCACTTACCTCCCGTGATCAGTTTAGATTTTACATTCTGAATTGGGACTTGGAAGTTACACACTTGAGTCAGAGGCAGGAGTACATCTGAGACATGGATTATCAATAGATCTCCTTGTTTGATTTCCAGAATGAATCATTCGGAGTTGCATGACTGCACAGATCTGCGTGTAACTGAAGTTTAGGTTGTACGCTGATACGTTTTGAGCTTCTTTACCAAACGTTGAGAAAAGATTACGACAGATCCAGTCAACATGCTTTCATAAATAAAAACACAATGCTTGAAATACTCACCAGGTCCGGTAGCATCAGTGGAGAGAGAAAGTATCAATGACCGATTATTTGTTCTGAGATGTTAGAAATATATAATTCAAAAGCAGATGGAATGAGCAAGGGTTAGAAAGAACAAAATGGAGGGTCTCCAATAGATTGGAAGATAGGTGTGATTAAATTACAGGATTTGGAGGGGCAGGGCTAAAGCAATAGAGAATGAGATAGGTAAACAAACAGACCATGTATCTAGAGGATATATCAGCAGAGGGGCAATCTGACTTGTTGCCACTCCTTGGAAAGTCCAGCCCCTAAGACTTTAGGAATAGACAGTTTGACTCTTTCAGCTTGCTCCATCAACAAGATCATGGTTAATCTGATAGTGGTCTCATCTCTACTTTCCTGAGTACATCCCATGACATTTAGCTGACAAAAGTCTATCCAACTCGACCTTTGATAAATTTTAAAGACAGAGCATCTACTGCCTTCTGGAGAAGAGAATTCTATACTCTAACAGCCCTCTGTTCTGCAGTCTTAATGACCCTGGAGAAAAAACTCTTCTTTGCCTTAAAAGGCAGATCTCTTATTCTTTAACTCTGTTCCCTAGTTTTGGTTTTCCTGACGTGAGGAAACATCCTCCAGGTATCCACTCTATCCAGTAGCTTCAAGACTTTCAATGGAAAATGCAGAGAAACTCAGCAGGCTTTACAGCAACTCATGCAGAACAGGGTGAGTGGGGATGGGTAATGAAAATGGAGGGCACTGTTCATGCTCTGAAATTGTTAAACTCGTGTTGAGTCCCAAGGGCAATAAAGTACCCTATTTAGAAGATGAGGTGTTGTTTCTTCACTTCGCTTGAGCTTCACTGGAGCTCTGCAGCAGGCCCAAGACTGAAATGTTGGTTTCGAGACATGATGGTATGTTAAAGTGGCAGGCAATTGGAAGCTCAGGGTCATTTTTGCAGAGAGAACAGAGGTGTCCACAAAGCAGTCACCCCAGTCTGTGTTTCGTCTCCCCATTGTAGAGGAGACCACATTGTGAACTATGAAGACAGTAAACTAGATTTAATGAAGTGCAAGTAAATTACTGCTTTACTGGGAAGGCGTGCATGGGGCCTTGATGTGAGGGTGGAGCTAAACAGATAAGTGTTGAACCTTTGGCGATTACTTGGGAAGGTGCAATGGGGGTATGAGGTGGTGGTGGGAGTAGAGCCAGGAGTAGACCAAGGTACCCCACAGGGAACAGTTCCTGCGGAAGGCTGGCAAGGGAGGAGAAGGGAATATGCCTCTGATGGCACCCCATTGGAGATGGCGGAAACGGCAATTTACAATCCTTTGGATGCGGATGTTGGTGGAGTGAGAAGTGAGGACAAGGGTTCACAATTGTTTTTGGGGAATGGAAGGGAAGAGGTGAGAGCAGAAATATAGCAAATGGGTTGGATGTGGCTGAGGACCCTGTCAACCATGGTGACAGGAAATCCTTGGTTAGAGAAAAAGGTGAATGTGTCTGAGGACTTGCTGAGAGGCTGAGAAGTAGATCTCCAGATGAGGTGAGGTTTGTCATAACAGTGGAAACAATTGTGCCAACTCTTGGATACCACCTCCTACCTTCCCCTGGATCACAACCCTACCATTGAACATCAAGCTAATGTTTCCATGATTGTCACAAACCCATCTCCTCTGGGGATCTCCCCACCTACACCTTCCCAGCCAAAAGTCACTCAACCATGTACAACCTGTTTCTACATTCTTGCTGAAATAGACAAACAGAACTACCAAGGCAGACCCATTGTTTCAGCCTGCTCCTGCCCCACGGAATTTATTTCTTCCTACTTTGACTTGATTTTTTTTTCCTCCCAGTGTCCGGTCATTTCCCACTTAGCTCCATGATTTTTCTGATACTTTGCTTTCAAAATTTCCAGTTTGCTGGCACTAGCCACCACCTCTTTACCATGAGCGTACGATCCCACTATACAGGATGGTCGGAAATCTCTCCACTTCTTCCTGGAAGAAAGCCCTGAACCATCCCCACCCACCACCATCCTCCTCCACCCAGATAAACTTGTCCTCACTTTGATACCCACTTTTCCCTTAACTCCTTCGCTTTCTTTAGACCAAAGTGTGGCAATGGGTAGCCGCATGAACCCCAGTTATTCGTATATCTTTGTGGGGTATGTGGAACATTGCTTGATGCAGCCTTATTTGGGACCCACCCCACAACTCTTCCTCCAGTACGTCATTGGTGCTGCATCCCCAACTCGTCTGGAATTGGAAAAATGTATCAATTCTGCTCCACTTTACGTCTTTTCCTCTTCACCTGGTCCATCTGATTCCTTCATTCCTTTCCTTGATTCTGTTTCTATTTCTGGGGATAGGCTGGCCACTGATATCCCCTATAAACCCACTGACTCTCACAGTTACGTTGACTGTACATCCTAACACCCCGTAAGGACTACATTCCATTCTCCCAATTTTTCCATTTCCATTGTATCTACTTTTGACAATGCTGCCTTCTGCAGGGGGTGCGTCAGACGTGTCCACCTTTTCTTCTCAACCATACGACTGAGGTCAAGGGCCCTCAACCATGTTCAACCTATTTCTGAATGCTTCAGCCCTCACCCCATCTCTTGCCTCACACAACAATAACAGGGACCCCTTGTCCCTACTTTGCATCCCACTAGTGTCCGTATCCAAAGGATTTTTAGCCACCATTTCTGCCACTGTCAGATGCATGTTCCACTCCCCTCCCATGTTATCCTTCAGCAGGGACTGTTCCCTTCAGGACATAGTGGTTCACTTCTCCTCCATCCCCATACCTCCCAACATTCCCCACAGCACCTTGCCATGCACTTGCAGAAAGTGCAATACTGCCTGTTTACCACGCCCTATCTTGCTATCCAAGGCTCCTGACATACCTTCCAAGTGCAGGACTGATTTACCTGCACTTCTTTCAATCTAGCCTACTGAATTCATTGCTCACAACGTGGTCTCCTCTACACTGGGGGGTCAAAATGCAAATGCTTTCCTGAGCACCTCTGCTCTGTCTGTAAAAATGACCTGAGCTTCCAATTGCCTGCCACTTCCACATATCGCGAGTTCACGTGTTCTTGTGCCAACATGTCTTCCTCAGATCTGCAGTGCTCCAGAGAAGCTTAGCGCAAGCTGGAGGAACAACATCTCATCTGCCGCCTGGGTACCATGCAGCCTTCAGGATTCAACATTGAGTTTAACAGTTTCAGAATGTGAACACCTCCCTCCATATTATCCACCTGCAGGCCTTGTTCCACAGGGGTCGATCCCAGTGCAGCCAATCCATTTTCAACTATTCACACTTGCCATTATCGCCCACTCAAAATGTTTACTACTCATCCGGCTTATTATCAGCAATCCCTTTGTCTGTGCTGGTGTGCTGCAAGGTATGTAGGCCGTACATCCCAAGACCAGTGGATCGTATCAAGCACCATATTTCTCAAAACATTAATTCTACTTTCTCCCTACCGATGCTGTCAGACCTGCCGAGTTTCACCAGTAATTTCTGTTTTTGTTGTAATATATCAGTTCCTCTATTTGCAAGCACCAAAATACCAATTGAACCCCAACCAGCCCGTACTTGCAAACACGTGGCGCAATGTCTGACATTAAATTGCTACGTATTCTTAAATATGCCTAGAATTATGTTGTCAAGCTGGCAGTATGGCTCAATTAAGTATACTGAAAGTGGCATATGTTAGTGCGTAGGACTTTGTTCTTTGCAAATGTACGCATGCTGAGCCTGTTACAGTGAAACAAGATAGATGACAATCATTTTGTGGTTTATTTCCCAGGACAATGCCTTGACCAATCAGGCATATTGCTGTATTTAAAATTTTAGCAAAGCTTGGCATTTAACTGGCAGCTGTCATTATCTTACATATTCTTGATAGCAATCAGAGTTCATTAAGTCACATTCCTCCACTTTATCCACGTAACCCCTGCAAGTTTATTTTCTTACAAAAGTCCATTGAATTTCCTTTTGAAATTTGTGATTGCCTGTGAGGGTAGTGAAAATGGAGAGGATGGAGAAGTGTTCTTCCTCTCACCCACTTGCACCTCTTGCCCAAAATCTTAACTCTCTGTCCTCTGATTCTTGTGCCATCAGTTAATGAGAGTGTTTTTTTTTTCCTGATCTGCTTTATCCAAACATTTCATAATCATCTACCCTCTATCAAATCTCTCCTTACTATCTTTTGCTTCATGGAGAATTGCTCCAGCTTCTCCAATCTAATTAACTAATATTTCCCCTGCCCTGGAACCATATTGGTACATCTCTGCTATTCCTCCTCACAGAGCACCAAATCTTTCCCGAAGTATAGTGACCAGACTGGACTCAATAAATAATTTTATTACTGCATAATGAGAATTTTATGAACATTCAGCACAACTTGCCCTGCTCTATACATCTGTTTTTAGGAAGGCCACAATTCCATATGCTTTGATGCCAGTTCTTTCATGGTCCTACCACCTTCAAATCTCTGCACGTCTACCTCCTTGTCCCTATGCATTCTTTTGAGTTATGCTGTCAAATGTATATTACCTTTCTATATCTGATCTGCCAAAATGCATCACTTCACACTATTCTGAATTGCATTCCATCCACCAAGTATCTGTCTTCTGTTAGTGTAGCTATCCCTTGTTGCAGTTCATGCTAGTATTACTACAGTTTGTTATAGTTCCAAGTTTGGTATCATTTGCAAGTTTTGAAAATTTACACTGTGTTGCAACATTGGAATCATTTATATGTAGAAACAAAAACTGACTGTTTGTTTGTTTGGGAACCCCACTGTCAAACATCCACCCGTCTGAAAAATAATCCTTTACTCACTGTTTTACAGCCCGATTTATTTATTCAAACTGACACAAGTCCTCTTGCTTCAGAAATCTTAATTTGTGTTGAACCAAGCTTTATATGGTGTTCTGACAAGTACTTTGTCAAATCCAAAAAAAACAGCATCAACTGCATTTCCTTAATTAATCATCTTTGTTCACAATTTAATTACATTGAATCTGTAAACAGAAGATCATACTTGAACATTCTGGCATTCCTTAATTAATTCACACCTCTCTGAGGGTCTATTGATTCTTGTCCCCTTGTTCCTAATTAACGTTTATAAAACTTGACAACCACTAATGTTAGACTGACTCATCTGTAGTTAGTCACACTGTCCTTGCATACATTATTGTTTAAGGGTGTCACACTTGCCACTCTCCAATTTCCATCTATGTCTATCCCTTTGGTACCTCAGAATTAACTCCCCCTCTGCAGGTCTTCCACGTTCTATCTTCTTAAAAATTGAGTTCATCCAAAACTTGACTTACGTGCTAACGTGCACCATGACCTGTTCACCCATTATTTATGCTCATTGACCTTTCTTAGTAAGCCCTTCCACTTTCTCCATCTCTTAATTCCTTTAGCAACCTAGATGCAAGCTGTCTGAACCTGATTTACCTGCTTCCAGTGAATTTTTACCCCTATCCATTTACCCCAATGATTTTTGTATCTATCAACATTTTGTCAGAATCCTCTTCCTCAGCAAACACGGAAGGAAAGTATGGCTTTAGCATTCTTGATTCGTCTTGCGCTTCTAGGTTAATATCACCCTCTTTGTTTCTAATTGGACCCCCTCCACCTTTTAAATGGCTTGGTCTTTACATATCATTAGAAGATTTTTGGGTGTCCATTTGTATTGATTGCCAAGCTATTCTCATTCACTGTCGCTCTTATTTGCTTGAACTTCCAGTTTCCATTCTTGCCTATCCATTCACAGCTAGAGAATCACCTGCAATAACTTTTTTTTTTTCACCAATTCTACTGGAGCTCCCCTAGGATCTAGCCTCGATTTCCCCCTCCTCTACATGCATCTGAGCTGACATCATCCAGAAACCTGTCAGTTTTCCTGGTAAACTGATTCCATTCAGTTGTACCTAACCACCACTGTTCATCACTTCACCACAGTTTCTTACTTGGCAGACTGTTTCTCCGACATGCAAAACTTGATCAGAAGTTTCCTCCACCTAAAAAAAAAAAGTGGCATACGGGAGCTATTACTTTCTGCTCTAACTGCAATCACTTTACTGGCAACTGAATCTATCCTTCTCCCTGACAATTATCTTAAACTAAACCAGACTCTTAGCAACCTTGGTTTCACATTTGAACCCAATATAAGCTATTGAACACACAATTGTGCAATCATTAAAACTACTTCCCCCGGACCTTAATGACTGAGTCCACCCTTGTCTCCACATGTTTGCTGAAACCAGCATCCATCCCTTTTGGTACTCAAGAAGGAACTCTTTCAACCACCTCTGCAGGCCTTCCACGTTCTATCCTTTTGAAAACGGAGTTCATCCAAAATTTTGCATATGTGCTAACTCGTACCATGACCTGTTCACCCATTATTCATGCTCATTGAAACTTCCTTGGTTTTTGGTTTAGCAACACTTTCATTTTAAAATTCTTGAACTTGTTTTCAGATTCCTCATGGCTTCACTGCTCTCTAACTCTGCAGTATCCTCCGGCCCTGTAACACACTGGAATGTCTACACTCCAATTTTGACATCCTGAGTACTTCAAATTTTAATCACTTCACTATAAGCTCCGGAATTCTTTAGCCTTGAGAAATCATTCCAGGAGTTCTTCAGGGCAATGTCCTAGGTCCAATGGCCTTCAGCTGCTTCATTAATGACCTTACTTGCATCCTTAGTTCAGAAATGGGAATGTCCACTAATGATCAGATGAAGTTCATCACTATTTGTGATTGCTCAGACGCTGAAGCAGTTCAAGATAATATGCTGCAAGACCTGTGCAACAGCAAGCCTGGGCTGATGCGGCACAATGCTGTTGGCCACTTAAGTACCAGACTATGACTATCTCCAAAAGCAAACATGTAACCAACTCAATTTTACATTCACTGGCATTACCATTGATGAATTCCTCACTATCGACATTCTGGGGCTTCTATTAGCTAGAAAGTCAACTGCTTCAGCAGTATAAATACTGTGGCTACAAGAGCAGGTGAGACAGTTGGAATTCTGTGTCAAGTAACTTACCTCTAGGCTCCCCAAAGTCTGCACATGATCTACAAGGTAAAGTCAAGAGGGTGATGGAATACTCTTCACATGCCTGATTTGCGTACAGCTCCGTCACTAGACAAGTTACTTGTCACCATCAAGTACAAAGCATCCTGATTGATTGGCACACCATCCACCACCTTCAACATACACTCCCTCATATAACGAAACATAGTGGGAACAATATGTACCATTTATAACTGAATTGCAGCAACAAAACAACGCTCCTTCACAAACCCTTTCAAACATGTGACCTCTACCACCTGGAATGACAAAGGTAGCAGATGCATGGCAATACCATTGTGTGCAATTTCCCTCCGAGTTGTACACCTTCCTGAATTGGAACAATTTTGCTGTTCCTTCACTGTCACTGGGTCAAAATCCTGAACTTGTTTCCGAACAGCACTGTGGATATACCTATACAGCGTAGAATGCATATTTTCAAGAAGGCAACTCACCAGTATCTTCTCCAGGACTGTTATGGTTGAGAAATGAATATTAGACATATTCAAAATATGTTAGCGTGTTAACAAAAGAAATCCACGGGAGACTGGCAAATTGGATCCAGAATTGTCTTTGCAGCAAGGGCAAAGGGTAATATTGATGTTTTCTTCCCCACTGAAAGACTGTTGCTGCTGAGTTCCATAGACCTCAGTACTCAGTCTCTTTTTGTAGTTTACATTAATTACTTGGACTTACGTGGGGATCATGATAGAGAATCTTGAAACAGAAATAAAAACTGACTCTGTATTTATTAGGAAGAATGCTTTAGACTGCAGGAACCCATCGATGATCTGGTTTGTTGGTCAGAAAAGTAGAAAATTACATTCGGTCTGGAAAGGGTAATGTCTTGGGAATTAGAGCAGGCCAAAGCAATATTAAGTAAGTGAAAGAATACTGACCATGTGACTGAACGTGATGATAAGTTGAATAAGGTGGTATATGGCATGCTTTCACATTAACAGGGACACAATACAAATACATGAAGGTTATGTTATTGTTTCCAACTCTAGACTA
This sequence comes from Rhincodon typus, assembly GCF_021869965.1. NCBI lineage: Eukaryota > Metazoa > Chordata > Chondrichthyes > Orectolobiformes > Rhincodontidae > Rhincodon > Rhincodon typus. The sequence continues at coordinate 37,046,178 of NC_063338.1, forward strand.
CAGTTTGGGTACAGCGTACAATTCTGGTCACTACTTTTTAGTAAAAATATGTTTGTGTTGGAGAAGGTGCAGAGGAGATTTATAAAGACTTTACCTGGAGTAAGAAACTTTAACTGTGAGAGTTCTGAAGAAAGGTCACTGGACTTGAAACATCAACTCTATTTTCTATCCACAGATGCTGCCAGACTTGCTAGGTTTACAGCAATTTCTGTTTTTGTTCCATAACAAGTATTTCCATTTATATGGATAACGAGGTGTAGAGCTGGATGAACACAGCAGGCTACGCAGCATCAGAGGGGCAGGACAGTTGACGTTTCGGGTCTAGACCCTTCTTCATTTCTGCAGAAGGGTCTAGACCTGAAACGTCAGCTTTCCTGCTCCTCTGATGCTGCTTGGCCTGCTATGTTCATTCAGCTCTACACTTTGTCGTCTCAGATTCTCCAGCATCTGCAGTTCCTACTATCTCTTTCCATTTATATGATGCCTTCAAAATAAGACTAACATCGGGCTTTTGAAATGGAAATTAAATAGGGAACACTGCCTTAAGACATAGTGGGAGGAATTTGGACATTAACATAACCTTGGTCAATGAGATATTTTTTGAGAAGGTCTTGAAAGCTGTGAGAGAAGTGGAGAAGTGCTGGATTTTCAGTGAGAGCCTCAAAGTAAGAAGAGACAATTGAAAGCCCTGCCATTATTGGTGGGGTGAATATTAAGCAATGATGCAAAAGAGCAGAGTCAGTACAGAAAGGAGAATTTATAAAGCTGCAGGAAGTTATATAGGATGGGATGAGGTTGTGGAGAGATTTGAAAACAGGGACTGAAGAATTCAAATTAATATATTCTCGTGCTCCAGGCACTTTTAGGTGAGGATGGCTACTATACTTGAGCAGGATAGAATGTGGGTAGAGTTTGTGTTGGAAGAATTTGAGACCTGCAAATGTGATGTTAGACTAATAGCTAAAAGGCATGCGTTAGGATGGGAACATGTGGAAACAGGTGCTGTTGCAAAGATGGGATTATGTGTCTTTGGTATTAAATATAATGAGGATTGAAGCTCAGCTCTGGTGTGAACAGGACTTGAAGGAATTCAACAATGTATTTAACAAGTGACCAAAGGAAGATTGAATCATTAGTTGGAGAGCAGCATTTATTATGGGGACTGAAAACTGATTTCTGTCTTTCTAAGAAAGTTCTGAATTATCTGTGACTTGATGTTACACAGGCTATCTGACAGCTTGTGGGTGATTTGTGGGTTGAAAGAACGTGGTTAAGTCCATCAACCTGGACGTCAGCAAACAACTAGAAGCTGACCCATGCCTGTAGCTATCATTACAGAGATGCAACGAGTTGATGAAACTTCAAAAGTGATAGCACATCTTTGAAGACTTGAAGTAACAGACTGTAGATAAGAGATGACAGTATTGAAAAATAACCTTGTCTTCTCTGGATATGCAGGATTGTAACCTTGAGTTGGGCAATGGAGGAGGATGAATGTGCAGCTGTACTAAACCTTATAGAGTGGTTAAAAAGGACAAAGATAAATCTCAGTTCTCGAGGAGGTAAATTGTGTTTTAGCCTAGGACCCTGGTGTCCACTCCTGTCATGGTCTCGTGGGAGCATTAGAATTCAGATTGAAAGAATTCAAATAGTTTTAAGATTTGGGTTTCAAAGTGGCAGACAACACTATGTTCTAAATCCTTTGGATAGGAGAGTTTGGAATGAGGAATCATCTAAGAGGATTGGTCAGTTGATGGTAAACTATTTTATTAGAATGATTGGTTTCCACCATAGTAGGACGAATACCTAACAACAACGTGTCAAAATACAGAAGGGAGATAGAGGGCTTGATGACATGGTGCAATGAAAACAACCTCTCTCTCAACATCAGCAAAACTAAAGAACTGATCATTGACTTCAGAAAGAAAGGAGGAGAACATGCTCCCATCTACATCAATGGAACTGAAGTTGAGAGGGTTGAGAATGTCAAGTTCTATGGAGTGACGATAACCGACAACCTGTCCTGGACTACCCACGTAGATGCAATAGTCAAGAAGGCACAACAATGCCTCTTTTTCATAAGGAGTCTCAGGAAATTTGGCATGTCCATAAGGTCCCTCACCAACTTCTACAGATGCACCATTAAAAGCATACTGTCCGGGTGCATAACGGCCTGGTATGGCAACTGGTCTGCCCAGGGCCGTAAGAAATTACAGAAGGTGATGCGCACAGCACAGACCATCACGGAAGCCAACCTTCCATCCATGGACTCCATTTACATGGCTTATTGCTGCAGAAAGGCTGTCAACGTCATCAAAGACCCATCGCACCCTGGTAATGATCTACAACCTTTTCCGTCAGGCAGAAGATACAGAAGCCTGAACACACACACGTGCAGGTTCAGGAACAGTCTCTTCCCGGCCATTATTAGATTGATGAATGGACTCTCTAGCCTCAAATAATGCTGATCTTGCTAATGTTGATCTCGCCTAGTGCACACCCTGTGCAATGTAACCTGTATGCTTCAAAGTCTTTTTGATCTGTCCATCCTTGTGCTCATAAAAAAAGCTTTTCACTTTACTCTGGTGCACGTGACAATAAATCAATCATTCAGTCAATGAGACTCATGGTTAGAACCTTTATAAAGACCGCTGTACCAGATTTGTACCAGGTAGCCGTAATTTTTCAGACCTCTGATTTAAAAGATTGATAACATTAATTGTATCCAGGGAATGTCAAGGTAAGAAATCATCACATTACACAATGATCACTATAACAAGGACAGTTAGGTGGGTCATAAGTGCTGAACTTTCCAGCAATGCTAATATCCCAAAAACAAAATTTTACAAAAGGGGCATTTTGAGATAACTCTTCAAAGTCCATGATAATAAGAATGGAATGGGAGGCAGAGAAAGTACAGAGTTGGAAAATCTGATGTGATCTGCCATGCTGTTATAAAGCCCACATGGAACACGTGTTGGTCTTCCAGATTGACATATGAGTGATGTACTGCGTTGAGAGATTAAGTTGTAGTTGTAATACATTCTGCTGTTGGTATATATTATTTCATGTGCAACCAGTTTTGGGTGGTAGTCTATCCTTACTCCTTCCCATTCACCATGCTGATCGTGCTACATTGTATGATGGATTATGTCTTTACTGAGAAAACGCTGGTGACCGGTGACCTGCCACCTGCTGTCCTTGTGTAGACACCCACACTGCTGTGAGGGAGCATGTTCAGGAATTTGGTTTAGCGGGTGAAGGAATAATTATAGATATTTCCAAGTCACGATCATGTGTAACTTAGAGGGGAAATTGCAAGTGATAGTGTTCTCGTACAGCCTTCTGGCGTTGTTCTTCTGGGTAGGAGAAGTCACCAATTTGAAAGGGAATGTGGATGGTACATCTGCTACTGTGCATAAGTGGTGGAGGGACTACACGTTCAGGGGATGCCAGTAATTCTTAACCTCTGACCTGCTCTTGTGGTCTCTATTTATGTGGCAGGTCCAGTAAAGTTTCTACCCAACAGTAAACTCCCAGAATGTTGTTTTTTTAGGTGGCTCAGCAATAGTAACACCTTTGAGTCTTAAGGGGAGATGGTTATGTCCCCTCTTGATGAGTCAATGCCTCACATTATTTGGTACAAATGTTACTTACTAGTTGTCAGCTCCATTCTGAATGATGTCTTGTCTACCAGTTGTTATGACAGTGCTGTTTTGGACCGATGCATCTGTGATAGGTAAATGCTCTTCCTTGGTTGATGAATTAGTACTTCGCCATGGAGTAACAAGTAATTTGGAGGGACTAAGGGCAGTAACGATACAAACTTTATTCTTGATTGCTGGGAGGAAGATGAGACTTAAATGTCCATCACCAAGGGTATCTGTCACTAAACCTCTGTTTCCTATGTTGCTCAGTGTACATTTATTTGATAATAACTGTGAAGTGGCTCGGGATCCTTTATTTTAAGTTGCGACATAAACACAAGTTGTTGTTGATGATCATGCACTTACAAGGTCACAAATATTTATCTCCACCCTTATGGCCGCTGGTTGACAAAGTTAGGCATTCCACAACGACACAAAGTGGCTGGACCCTGCAACTGCATGCAAGTTCCAGATTTTTTGGTTTTAATTCTTGTACTTTGTAGTTGATTATGGTAGTAGCTAACTTAGTGACATTTACAATGGAAAAAAAAACCTTGCTACCACCTAGAAATTTGCATTGTGAGATTTTCCTATTTAAAAATTGGCTTCTTGATATATTGTGAAATTGAATTTTACAAACTCAGTAATTTTAATATTTTCCCTCTCTATCCCAAACCTTCTCCAGCCTTCAAATGCTTGTTTTTAATTGCCTGAAGTACAGGGCCAAGAGAGCAAGCATCTAGTGTAATCAGAAGCAATGATGAGAAATCCCCAAAACGATGGCATTTTCTCTCTCTCTTCACAAAAATAATACAGCTGCATTTTGAGGCTTGAGTGTTGGAGACTTCAGTGGTTCTGTGATTCTATGACTGTATGTTAGAAGTAACAGCATTCACATAACATACTATAATGCAAATCCATATTTCTGGAATGCGTTATACTGAAAACAGCAATGTTTTCACTATTCAACATTAAGTATTTCAGGTGTCACAATAGCATTTTTATTTGAATGGTTAACTCCCAGTGTATTTAAAATGGTGGTTCCTCCCTTTTATATTTGAATGTGGGATTGAATTTTCAGACATTGGCAGTGCCCCTCAGAGTTGAAGATGTTATCTGTCAAGCTAAGCAAGTCTTCAGATGACTGATAAGCTCAATTTTGAATTCTCAAACTTTTCTGCAGTACAGGTATGCTATTGCTTGGGAAACGAAATTTGCAACCTTGAGTTGGCTTACTTCTTCCGTGCTGCTTTCGTTCTACCTTCCAGTCAAGTGGCTGCGCTTCAGAGTGGCTTGCACTTTGATTCAAGAGCTGCTATGCTGTGCAGTCATTTTTCATCTGAGATGGTGTCATACTTCCATGCTTTTTGCGGTGTAAAACTGCATAAACTGTGCTTTGTACACCAAATATTATGTTAAATAATAAACTCTCAAGTTCCGTCTGCTACGTGGCAACTTGTTCTTCAAATCACACCTCCCTTCTATTTTTTTTCTGACTTTGTTCTGCTGGATTTTCACTTGGTTAGCTGCACAGACTGAATGTTGAGCGGGACCCCTACCTAACCCATCATGACTCCTTCCAGAAACATGGGGAGCTGGAGGTGGCACAGATGATGTGGGTTGTCACTTTGTTCCATGCCAAGTTTCTGGCCTGCTCCAGGATCTTGATGGTGATCAGGAAAGCAGAGTCCTGACCTTGACATGCTCAGTACAGTAACACTTGTGTACTGTGCAGTGGCTGATGGATATGATAAGGACAAACTGGAGACCTTTGACCCCTCACCACTTTTGCCCACTTTGCTTTCTGTCAGTTACTTAGTTTTTAATTGTGTACAGTTGAATGCAGACAGTGAGTAAAAGCTAGGAATTAATTTGTGATTGAGGCTCCAGTGTTTTAGTGAGGAGGTTTCTGCTTGTAATCTGTAACTCTGTAAATATGTGTTAAGATTGTTTCTACTTCTAGCCTTCATGAATTGGGTTTCTGGAATGGACTATGGTAGCAGAGAATAAAGATTAAGGTTGGAAGCTAAGAAAACTAAAATTAGATAGAAAGCTAACATCTTAGTCATGCTGGACATGTCAGAAAGCATTGAATCATGAAGGTCTGTAGCATAGAAAAAGGCCTTCAGCCCATCAAGCCTGTGCCAGTCAAAAAGAACCACCAAACTAAAATAATACCACTTTCTAGCACTTAGCCAATCTCATTGTATGCCTTGGCATTGCAAGCGTACATCTAAGTACTACTAAAATTTTCAGAAGGTTTCTCTACCATCTCTTCGAGGCAGTGAGTTCTAGATTCCCACTACCCTCTGAGTGCAAAAAGAAATTCTTCATATCTCAACTAAGCTTGCTGCACCTTACCTTAAATCTAGGCCTCCTGGTCATTGATCCCTCCACCAAGGGGAAGTATTCCTTCCTATCTCTACCCCTTGTAATTTTAGACATCTTAATGATGTCTCCACTCAGTCTCCTTTGCTTTGAAGAAAACCGTCCCAGTCTGTCCAATTTCTCTTCATAACTAAAAGTCACCAGCCCAGGCAACATCCTGGTAAATCTCCTCTCCCATGCAGTCGCATTTGATTTGATTTATTATTATTGTCACATATACTGAGATACATTGAAAAGTATTGTTTTACTATCCAGGAAAATAATAGCTTACGTAAGTGAATCAGGGTAATAGAACAGAATGCAGAATATAGCGTTACAGTTACATTGAAGGTGCCGAGAAAGATCAACTTTAATATGAGAGGTTTGTTCAAAAGTCTGATAACAGTGGGGAAGAAGCTATTCTTCAATCTGTTGATACTTTTTTTCAAACTTTTGTGTCTTCTACCTGACAGGAAAGGGTGGAAGAGTACATTCTTCGTATAATTTGGCTTCCAAGTACTCCAATTGTGGCCTAATAATTTTTTAATACAGTTCCAGCATAACCTCCCTGCTCATAAACTCAGAACCTCAGCTAATAAAGGCAAGTATCCCCTGTGCCGCCTTTAACCATTTTATCTACCTGTCCTGCTACCTTTAGGGACCGCCGAGCATGCATACCAAAGGTTCCACTGATATTCGGTGCTTCCCAGGGTCTTACTGTTCATCATGTTTGCCTTTGCCTTGGCTGTCCTGCTCAAGTGCGCCATCTCACGTTTATCCAGATTGAATTCCATTTGACACTGATCAGCCTGTCTGTATTCTCCTATAATTAAAGGCAAATCAGCTAACTATTTACCAATTTTTGTATCATCTGCCAACTTACTGATCAACCTTCCTATATTCAAGTCTAAATTGTTTATATGTACCACAAACAGCAACAGCCCCAGCACTGATCCAGGAATGACCCATATCTTGGTCTTCATTCTGTACCTGAGGCTGTATGACATTATCAATATTTGATGATTTTCTAGTGCGGTGTCCAGCATATTAACCCTTTCAGAAGCATAATCTTGTACAATATTTCCCTCATGGCATTTGAACATACACATATGTAACAACTTCTCCATTTTTATCTGCTGGAATTCCCTCCAAGTTTCTGATGACTTAAACTCGGGTGGTTTGGAAGCTTTACAATTCTCCCAGAATGCTTTTTCTTACACTTTGGAAGATTTGTAGCTTGATTCTTGACCTTGATTCTGATCATCTGTAAGCGATTTCTCTGGATGATTTTTTTATCTCTTGAGTCCTTTGCAGATAATGTTGATCCTGCTAAACGCAGTTGGTCCATTACCTTAGCTGGAGGCCACATACTTTCCCAAATTCCCTTTGCAGGGGATCGATCCCTGCTAACTCGGGTAGAAATAAGATCCCTACAGTGCAGAAAGAGGCTGTTCAGCCCATCGAGTCTACAGCAACCCTCCAGAAAGCATCCTGCCCAAATCCAGCCCCTACCCTGTCCAGTAACCTCGCATTTTACCTGCTCATTCCTGGACACAGGACAAGTTAGCATGGCCAGTCTACCTAACCTGCACGTCTTTGGACTGTGGGAGAAAATGAGCATCTGGCAGAGACCAATGCAGACACAACGTGCAAACTCCCCACAGTCATCCAAAGCTGGACTCAAACCTGGGTCCCTGGCACTGTGAGGCAGCAGTGCTAGCCACTGTGCTGCCAAGGTAGTTATCCCAAAACAATGTCTGGAGGCCTTGAACTCCTGAATGTTTATCATGGAAGACAGTTGTTCAATTGAGACAAATGCTTTGTTACTCATCGTATCCAGGATTTTATAGGCCAGGCAATTCTCTTTTGTTTGCCGTGTTTTGTATCTGTGGTTGTTGGTTGGCTTTCATGGAGTTGAATGTCGCTCCCCTCCATTTTGTTCAAGAAACACTTACCCTCAATCTGCTGACATATCTGTGAAGTATTTAAGCTCATAACTTCAAATTGTTGAGTCGGTTGGATGTGTATATTCACCCTTTGTGGATGACTTCCTGATAAACTAAATGTTTTTCACACCCTCAATTCTGTTGTTGGAGAATTGTTACTTACTTAGCATTAACTTTGTCATTGATACTAGTAACTCTGAAAGAATAACATTTTAATCTTTTGTCTTGAACTTGAGCAGTGCATCAAAGTAAAGTCTGCTGTATCAACTTGATCACAACTTTTTTTTTCTGCGTACCATATCAACAAGTTGATCAGAAATACTGTGTATTTTTCAAAGTGCTGTTTATTGAAAGATAAATATTGGCTGGGACTTTGGAGAAGATTCCCTAGTCTCCCACGGGATCACTTGTGTCCACCTTTTAGGTTAGTTGAAACTCTGGGATTGACACCTCATTTGAACCATGTGAACAAGTCCAAAGATGTGCAGGCTACTGGAAATGCAGGGTTACAGGGATAGGGTAGGGGTGTGGGTCTGGGTGGGATGCTCTTTGGAGGGTTGGTGTGGGCTTGATAGGTTGAATGGCCTGTTTTCGTACTGTAAGGATTCAATGATTCTGTAAACAATTTCAATTCAAGATTTCTGAGCTCAGTGGATCATAATGCTCTTTCTTGTTTTTATTACTGGTCTTTCAGGCAAATTTTACTGATTTTTCTATTCAAGTAAAGGTTTTTTGGTGCCTTTGTGCCATTCTATTAAAGTCATCCTTGTTGACAGGATGAAACAATTCTCTTTTGCCAGCATCGGTAACGGTGGATTCTGTCTTTTTTGGATTCTGCTGTGATTCCAGGATACATGCTGAAAGTTTCCAGTGGTTGCCCCTTAACAAATTGGTCGATTATGATACTTGTTCCTGGACCAATTGTTCTCCTTAAAACTAGTTGTTCTCCTTCTGCAACCTCAGGGATGTTGAGGTCAAAGCATGCATGTAGACTCAAAAATGAGAAGTCTTGATTGTGAATTATGTACGCATTTTCAACTCTTTCAAGCACTTTGTGTTGCAAAGTTACTTGGTGTACACTGTTGCCTTGAGAATTATTCCATGTGGACACTGCATAGTTTCATTTTTACAGGCTGCAGCATGTTTTTTTCAATCGCTGTTAGATCTGATAAGACAGTGACTCTGAACTGTGTACAGTGCTTAACGTTAATAAGATCTCCAAACTTGGATGTCTTGCAGGACTGCCTTTGTTGTCTTTTCTAGAGATGATTTTACTGCTGTATTAACCTCTTTGCCTGTGTAATCTTCACCATTTTTGCTGCTCTGAAACCATCCTACTTCTGCACATGTCCTAGAAGTGACCTCTCTTGTATTACACTTGAGCATTCTTTTTTCTTTCATAATCGGACACTGCTTTTTGTCTGTGAGGCTGCTTGCTCCACAATGCTGAGGCTGACTGTTAGTATATGTTGTTTGGCCTACTAATTATGTTGGCTTATCACGTGTGTTTATACCTTAAAATTGATTGGTCCTGTTGGTGTCCTTGGTAGGAGTGTTCTCACCTCAGGATTTCTGTTTTCTGTGCCAGCACAACTTTGATAGCTTTCGCCAAAGTTCAAAAAAACCGTAAGAAATGTGAGAAAAGCCCATTGTAATTCCAACAACTATACTGTCTCTTATGAATTCTGATTTCAAATCTCCATAGTCATAGTTTTCTATTAATCTGTTATTACGATTATCTGAGAGTCTTTGTTGATGCTGACCTCTTGTGAAAAGTCTTGCTCTTTGATGGATTTTGTTTGCTCTCAGATGAGTGTAATTATCAGAAGCTTGAAGAGTTGTTTGAAAAGAATTTGTACCTTTTATGCTTTGCTGGTTTATAACATCAGCTGTAGCTTCTATTGAATACAACAATGTATTTACTCGTTTAGTGTAAGATTTAGAATTTAAATTCTGAAGCAAATCTGCATCTTGTTGAAGCACTGTCCAACTTGCTGTCCAATCCTATGTTCTGTTTGGTTCATCTCTGCTTTTAAATCTGTGGTAGTATAATGTTTTTTCCTGCCATTTTCTTCTTAATGTGTTTTTTCTTTCTTTAAAGATGTTTTAAATCAGCAGCATCTCGATGCTATTGCTAATCTGCTGTTTTTAAGCCTGACATTAATAACCATCAAAATTAAATATTTGTCTACAAGATTTGATAATTCTGCACTACAGCAATGCTGTCTTTTTTGTCCTTGTTTACAAGCTTTAAATTCCATTTTAGCTCAATTATTTGTTTTAATAAGCTCCAAGAATGTATCGTAATAATGTTGTATTATCTCAGGCTAAGCAAGTAAATACACTGTCGTGTTCAAAAGAACTGACAGCTGATGTTATAAATCGGCATAGCATTAAAGGTACAGATTCTTTACAAGTAACTCTTCAAGCTTCCGATAATTACTCTCATCTGGGAGCAAACAAAATCCATGAAAGAGCAAGATTTTTCACGAGGTCAGCATCAAGAAAGATCCTTGGATAATCTCATCAATGACAGATTAATAGAAAACTGTGACTATGGAGGTTTGAAATCAGAATTCATAAGAGACGGTGTAGTTGTTGGAATTACAGATCGGTCTTTCTCGGATTTCTTACAGTTTTTTGAACTTTGGAGAAAACTATCAAAATTGTACTGTTGTAAGAACCAGAAATCCAGAGATGAGAAGAACAACCCAACCCCAGGAGACTAACAGGACCAATCCATTTTAAAAGGTATAAACACTCTTATAAACACAAGTGATAGCTTTGGGTTGAGGGTCTTTTTTTTTGTGATTTTAAATGGTGATTTCCTAAAATCTAATGGTAAGGTGGAGATTTTCCCAACTTCTGGTGTGAAGATGATGGCTTCTTGATTCTTCATGGCACAAAGGATGGTTTCCTGCCTTTCCTGGCCTAATATCCCGTGCATCTCCCACGTCCTGATTTTTCAAACTCCTTTGGTTCTGGCCTTTATAAATCTTCCCATTAAATCTGTAGTTTAAATTGCCTCTCCTGATCTTAACCCAGTATTAAAATTCTTCTTGCTTTCCTCTTCTGTCATTCTCTGTCTCGATGCTACAGCCTTGCAATTTGTTAATTTAATGGCTCTCGACTTCACTGCTGTAGGTGTACCTTTTGCACTTTGGCAGCATTGGCCACTGTGAACTCAAGAAGTGTTTTATCTACATGTAGCCATCTGGCCCTGATCCTAAGTACTGACAATTTTAAGTTTTTCCCCCTTGCCTACAGGGATTTTTAACTTCAGTCACAGAGCTCCAAAACAGTTGCTTCCCTGATGAACCTCAAATCCAAACTGCCTGTTCAGGGATAACCAGGTGTAGAGCTGTATGAACACAGCAGGCCAAGCAGCATCAGAGGAACAGGAAAGCTGACGTTTCAGGTCTAGACCCTTCTTCAGAAATGGGGGAGGGGAAGGGGATTCTGAAATAAATAGGGAGAAAGGGGGAGGCGGATAGAAGATGGATAAAGGAGAAGGTAGGTGGAGAGGCGACAGACAGGTCAAAGAGGCAGGGTTGGAGCCAGTAAAGGTGAGTGTAGGTGGGGAGTTAGGGAGGGGATAGGTCAGTCCAGGGAGGACGGACAGGTCAAGGGGGCGGGATGAGGTTAGTAGGTAGGAGATGGGGGTGGGGCTTGAGGTGGGAGGAGGCAATAGGTGGGAGGAAGGACAGGCTGGGGAGGTGGGGACGAGCTGGGCTGGTTTTGGGATGCGGTTGCGGGAGGGGAGATTTTGAAGCTTGTGAAGTCCGTATTGATACCATTGGGCTGCAGGGTTCCCAAGCTAAATATGGGGTGCTGTTCCTGCAATCTTCGGGTGGCATCGTTTTGGCACTGCAGGAGGCCCAGGATGGACATGTCATCTGAGGAATGGGAGGGGGAGTTGAAATGGTTCGCAACTGGGAGGTGCAGTCATTTGTCGTGAACCCTTGCGTAGGTGTTCCGCCTGTTCAGTTCCTTCTTCTTGAAGGGCTCTTTAACTGCCAAATGTGACGAGTTTATTGTTACTCTTTTACTAGCCCACACTTTTTCCTACACCTTTTCTGTACTCCAGGGTAAAACCTGGAACTCTGCATTTGCCCTGCAATTCTTCCTGTGAGTTCTGCTGATTTGCTCATCAAAGTGCTTCTAGCTGTTGACAAAGTATTTTTAAAGCAATAATTTCTTTAAAATTATAAGTTAACTTGTCTTCTGAAAATTCATTCTCCTGGGTTAAATGGATTTTTTTGTCATTGTTGCTAACTTGTGATCATTATTTAAATATTTGCGGAACCAACCATTACTAGCAAATGGCCGCGTAGAGTGCACACGACAATCCTCATTCTCATTCTTTCTTTTAATTAACCTGTTCTGGACATTTTGTAACATTCCTCTGGAGCAAGTGGGGCGTGATTCTGGGTCTACAAATAGGGACAATACACTGCGCCACGAGACCAATTTTCGATTTTGTACTCAGCCTAAGAGCTCAATTTGAGTGGTCGAGGATGAACGATAATGAATCTGACCATGAAGCAGCACTTATTGTTAAAACGAGAATTAGCTCATTGCATGATAGCAATACCTACATATTATATTGGCTGGCTAGTGTTATGATGGCTTCATATTTAATAATTTTTGTGGACTTGAGTTTGAGAGATTGTGGAAATACCTGGATTATATTTTCAAAAAAAAATCAATGCAAGGACAATTGGAACTTAGAAAAGCAGGCCCTTTCTTAGAAACCACATGGGTCCAGATAAGCGCTAGTCTTGGTTGCTTAATCTCGCTTAAGGGGATATATCTGACTGCGTTCTAAGTGGCTTTTATGGCTATTTTGTTTGAACAGTGTTTTGCATGCTAGGAAAGTATTTTTGGATTTTTCAGTTGGGGGAAATGTGTTAAAGAGCAGGCTGTTTGGTTTGTCTTTCCCGTTTCTAAAGCACCTTTGTTATGAATCCAGTCTGAAACGTAATTGTCTCCTTGGAAGTTTGACTGTAGGACGTCTTTATATTTGGTCTCCTGAGCAAGTTGCATCTGCCAAAGCCCCAGAGATAAAAGCTTGTGTTTGGAAGCCTCTATAAATGTTGGTCAAACCAGAAATGCCCACATCACGTGAACGAATAACAAAAAAAGTCTTATTGGTCAAGAGAATCTCCACCTCTTCCCCGCTACCCTCCCCAAGGTGAATCTCTTCAGAAGATACCTTATTTGCCTTCACCTGTTGTACGTTTGATTATGTGTTTTGGGGTACACCTTTGTCTTTGCATATCAAGAATTAAATGGATTACCCAGTTTTGCGTGTTCATTGAATCTGTTTGTTCTTCAAACAAAGCAATAGTCATGCATTTATTAAAAAGAAACAATTGCTGGTTTGAGATTTGGTGGCTCATTGCTGCTTACTGGGTTGTGTTACTTATGGGTGAGGCACACCACTAAGAAGGCCATTGAACTGTGTGACACATTGAAGCAGTTGACAAAATAAATTTTAAGTTTAGTAGAGAGAAACACACAAATCGCCATATCAGAAACCAGGTAAACAATTAAATTTAAGTTGTTACCTCACAGAGGAGTGGAAATAGAGGAAGATGATGCACTCCTCCCATCTTGATAATTAAGATTATAATCGGGAGCCAGGGCTAATACCTCTGATCCTATCAGGCTTTCAAGCTAGACTTTTCATTCTCTACCCAAGACTGTGTGGCACCAACAGAACCTAATTACCTTCACTTCACTTTGCTGTTGCCACTTCCTTCTAGAATTAAAATAGGAAGTAAAGACCTTCTGTGAGCTGTTTGCCTATCATTGGATAGTGATGAAGCATTTGACCTCCTAATAGACTGAAATTTGGCTGAAATTTATCAACTAAACAATGACCCATTATATGCCTGTGAGGCAGGTCTTACATTTTTTTTTAGTTTTCAGCAAACAGGTGCCTGTTTCATGGAGGAATGGATCAAAACATTATTAAACCAATTTGAGGATCCCTTTATCAATACCTGTGTTTGAACTTTTGCTGTGTTGTGCTAAGATGTCTTGTTTAAAGTTTGAGAAGATTTGTAGCTCGGGTTATGGATGAGGTTGTAGACATGCTCGCCGAGCCGGTGGGTTTGGATGCAAACGTTTCATCACCCTGCTAGGTAATATCGTCAGTGCACCTTCGGTGAAGCGTCATTGTTCTGTCCTACTTGTCATTTATATGCACCAAAATATAAAGGCATATAAATAACAAGTAGGACAGAACAACGACGCTTCACCAGAGACACACTGACGATGTTACCTAGCAGGGTGATGAAACGTTTGCATCCAAACCCACCGGCTCAGCGAGCATGTCTACAACCTCAAGATGTCTTGTGATCCAGCTGCTTCTCCAATTGGTGTTTCTTCTCGGAGAAGGAGAACTTGATTGATCATGTCTACTGCATTAAAAAGATTGCTAAGAAATATTCATAGAAAATTCCATGGTGACACAACTGATGAAAGACCCAATAATGCCAGATTTCGGTTTAGTCCCAAAATTAAATCCAGCCATCAGTACGGGGGAAGGGGTGGGCTCGTGGGGGTGCAGTGATCAAAGACATGCAGAATGAAGATGAAAGCACTTATTGGAGATCTGACAATTGCAGCAAAAGGCAAAAATTGGAACAGCAATAACAGGTAAATGAATCTCAGCAATGGCTGAGACCTTAGGTTATGACTTGATATATCACGATTGAAAGTAAAGAGCAGGTCTTGAAATGATATATGCTGAAGAAAATGAGGTTTGAAGGTAATGATGAATTTGACAAGTTATACTGGTCACAGTGTGAGTTTTAGTCCTATGATGACTGAGAATATAGTGGGCTTATTTAAGTGAGCAATGCTAGGTGATATTTCTCCTTAAAAGTATGTGAACCATGTTGGTTAAAATGTTACATTTACTAATTAGTGAGGAGCCATGCAGGATTAAGAACTACAAAATTACTGTTTGCTTGAGCTTTGCTGAAAATACTCAAGGTCAGAAAAGAGAGAATTCTCTGTTAAATATCTGGAATAATCCTTTTTCCTAAGTACAATCAAGTAGTCTGTAATGTGATACTTGTTATGCTGTTGAGTGACAAGTTTGAAGTCTGTTTTGAATGCCAGGCCCTGTTGTTAACCTTCCATTAACTTGTCTTGTCCTTTTAATTGTAACAATTCACAAGTGTTTTAAATCTGCATTTTGTGGACATGGCAACTAGATTTAGCCTTTCTACAATAATACTTAGTAAGGAGAAAAAGGGTTAAAGATAAATCGTGGAGAAAGGTCCTGAGAAATGGACTTGGAACAATAATGACTGATGTTAGAGGAGTGTTTGTCCATGCTTGGTTTAAAGGCATGTGAAAATATGACCACGATGAGCATTGTGAAAGGGGTCATGTAGTGATCAATGAAGTACTGCATAAAATTCTAGTTGATAATCAGCCTGCAAACTGACAGTGGCGTCGGCATTTTCATGCTTTAGTTGATTGCAGGATATAGTCCTTTGTATGTCAGTCGCTGGATGAAATCCAAATTGTTTTCTGTGCTGTGTGATGGACCTTCTGATCTGGAAGATGCTGCAATTGGTTTGGTGTTTTTATTTTAACTGCTTGTTTGAATATTTTACACACATGAACAGGGTTTTAACCAACGCTGAAGTCCAGAAAGACACAAGCGTAAATATGAAAATGTCTTTGATTATGAAGCTATAGTGGCTGCCAATAAACTGGAGGATAAATGACCGGCAAAAGAAACAAAATGGGATGGTTGGAGACAGTTTTTAAAGTATCTAATAGGGGATAACTACAGAATTACGCAAGTATCTTAATTCAGAAGAAAGCCGTCTGGCCCAGCTCTCCGATGGGATCTATGACTTAGTGATATTCTCCTGCCTTTCCCTGTACACTTGCAAATTATTTCTATATAAAAAAGTGATTAGACGCCCTCTTGAATTCCTCAATTGAATCAGTTTCCACCACACTTCCAGACAGTACATTCCAGACCTGAACCATTCATTGCATGAAAATATTTTCAAGTCACATTTGCAAATCATTTAACTCTGTGCCTGTCGCATTCTCAGTCCTTTTACAAATGAGAACAGTTTCTTAAATCAGACCCCCCCATAATTTTGGAAAATTCTATTAGATGTACTCTTAACTGCCTTGCCTCCAAAGAAAGTAATCTCAGTCTCTCCAATGTATTCTCATAACTAAGTAGGTGGCTTTACACTGAAAAGGTAGATCCAGTTGGAAGTTATAAAACAGAAGTGAGGCTAGTATGTATTATGTAGTGTATCTGGGTGATGCATATGTTCGTGTGGACTCGCCCAGAGCTGGAAAAGTAATCTTAAAAATCTCTAGCTATTTTGACTGTGTATTCATCCGCGTACATCACTTGACACAAAAGCCGTGTTTCTGTAAGGTGTTATTTTTCAGAGAAGTGTTTCTGAAACTATCCAAAAAAGCAGCAGATGCAGAATAGAAAATAGCAAATGACTATATGAGCTTGAAATTTTTCAATTATACTAGTTTTGCTGAAAATAGATTATGTTAGCACCAAAGGAAAACATTAAGGTGTCTTCATGATGCATGATTATTTATAGGGTGAGAAGTGTGTCATTAGTAAGATTAGAGCCAAATTTAAAATATGGTATTAGGCCTGTCGGGCTTTAAGTGTTACGAAAAATATAAATATATTCAAGATATTTAAGTTGCAAGCAATGTAAGTTTTTGGAATTACTTTAAACCTTTGAATTGTTTCTTTTTTTTCTTTCATGCTGCCTCTGTCCTTCTGTTCACACCCTTACTGTCGTCCCTACCCTTCCTTTACCCCAACTCTTCTTGCCACCTTTGTCTTGCTCTGACTTTTCCTGCTTTAATGCTATGCACCAAGGGTCCTGTGCTTTCAAAAATGGTTCCTAGCACAAGTATCCAGACCGTGACGCATGTGTTTGCAATCCATTAGCAAAGGGTTCCAGAACTGTGGCTTGTGACCCCTGCTGGGTCATGGGATATGCATTTGGGGTCATATTTCCTCTCCTTCAAGGCAGCAATGGCCACTGTAGAGACAAAACTCGGGCTCAATGGAACTCTTGTAATGGGCCAGTTTGATCGAGCCATAATGTGCGGTACGCTTTGTATTGAGACTCCAGCTGATATCAAGGTTTAATCAGTCTGAAGGATTGTGCTATTGTTTATGTATTTCAAAGGAGGAGGAGTGGATTGGTGGAGATTTACAACATTACATTATCAGCTTTAGGTTACTGAATAAATAAGGAGTTTCAAACATTGAAGGAACTTTCTATTGCTGGCAAGCAATCTGTGCAGAGTCCACTGAAGCTGGGTGTCAGTGAACATGTCGCCTGGAGTCGAGGCCCGAAACGTCAGCCTCTCTGCTCCTATGATGCTGCTTGGCCTGCTGTGTTCATCCAGCCCTGCACCTTGTTGCCTGGAGTTGGCATAACTCTCGTTTTTCAAGGAGAAAGAGCAGAACTCTTTCCACCACTTATCACTGTCTCCTGAGCCCTCAACCTTTTTCAACTCCCATTTCCCCTTGATCTGACATTTTCTTTCTCCCCCCTCCATTCCACACTCTATTAACTCTCTCCCTACCTCTACACACTCATTTTGATGTTACCGCAACTCAAACGCATAGAAGTCAGACGACAGTGTTGAAAAGTTGGAAAGCTGTTGCGTTTGCATGTTATTGAGACTTAGTACTTCTGAAATCTTTGTGTTAAATTATTTTGAAGCGTATAACATTTGTTTCTGTTTAATCTGTCTTCCATTCCATTCGAATAATATTGGAAATCTCTGGCACAGTGAGCTTATTCCTTCCACAGTTTTGTAACAGTTTCTTATTGCATGAATTTCTTCAGTCGGTTTCATTTTCTGATGGTCATGAATAAATAAAGATGAGACAGTAAAGGAGGATAATGCTCTGATTTCACTATGACTATGTCAAGAATGTTCCCTACTCCCAATGAATGGCCCTTCTTGTAAAAAGCAAGTTCAAGTCTGAGCCACTAGCATGTAATTTACTGAGTTCTGCTACAGTTTAGTGACACTAAACTTTAAAATTATCATTTTACATCATGTCTTTCAATTTTTTTGCATGCTTAACTTGACTTTACCTGGATAATTTGGTAAGTGTGGATTCTCTTGCTGCGTAAAGTCTCCACTAGTTGAACAGCATTACCATAGCTGTGTAACCCTTGATGTGCTTTTGCCATTTTAGATGAAGTAATTCAAATTATTCTTAGCCTAACTCAAAATGCAGCACTTGCATTAATGTAGTGTTTGCACTGTTGGTAGTTTGGAAACTGTAGCTGATCATAGTATTATAAGCTCATGTTGGCAAGTAGAATATTGACACATTCTGAAGGTTCGTCAAATGGAAATGTTAACTCTCTTCTTCCACAGATGCCGTCTGACCTGAATTTTTCTAGCGTTTCTTTTTTTTAGTTTAGATGGCTAATATCTGCAGTATTTTGATTTTGTTTTGCTGATAAAAATCACACTTTGAAGCATTTATCCTGTACCCATCAGGACAATTCACATGAATGCTAATTCAAAGAGAAAACACCACTTAGACTACATGACAGGAGAGTGCTAATTGGTTAGCTAACAGTTTCTGGTGGACATGCTGCAATTGGGAATGCAGCAATTAGTGATTATTGACAGTTAACTGCTAGGCTTTGTTTAAGTTAGCCTTGCAGCTAACTGTCAATCATCATTAATTCTTGCATTCTTCATGGCAATGCCTCTATCGCAGCGCTCTCCTTTAGTACAAATGTTTTTCCATAACTTGGTATTCTTACAAATTACCAGATGAGTACAAAAAAAATGTCTGTGATTTTTTTTCAGGAATTCTCAAGTTCTATACGACCAGCCAACTATTTTGTATTTGTGATAGTTAATACTTCTAGTTTAACCTCTTAATTCTAACTGTCACAAATTACTTCATGTTTTGAAATTTGTAGTATCCACTTGAGCTGACATTGAGAAGTTCTCTTGAAAATATTTTAAATATTACTATCTTCTGCTAACGTATTGGAACAGTAATTTGGAGCCACTGGCGTTGTCATTGTGCACCAAGAAGGAAGTTGGCACACATGCTGCACATAGCAGCGTGTGCAGTGCTGCTGACATTGTTGTGCCCTCAGTGGACGCTCACCTGGTTGTCCACTTCATTTGCTGCCTCTCTGGCTGCCCTGTTTTTGGAGCAGTAATCAGCAATGTGGCAAGGCAGTGAAGAGTCTGGAGTGGACACCAGTGGGGCCTAGCAAGAGGGATGGCCGATTGTTAGCAGTGGTGCTAGGAAGCAGATTGTGATCCCAGGATTTTTAATTAGTACTTTGGGTTCTATACTCTCTGAAAACTTTATTCTACCAGTCTATTAAGGAGTAAGGTCATGAGCAGTTTAATCTGAACATCATAGAATCATTTGAAAAACTTCATGTTTGATTGACAGTGCACTTGTTAAAGTATCTATGGTTTGATAAGTTTCATGGGTAATCTTATTCTTTGAGACAGTCTAGCTACCTCTTCAGCAATTGCAATGACACTAGATACACTGCAACTGCAGGTGTGGTTTGTGCCCTCCTTGGAGTTGCAGTGGCAGCAAACACAACAAAAAAATATTACCCGTAGGTTATGAAAACCTAGACCTGTCCAGTTGTTGGTTAGTTTTTTGAGAATTTGTAATGTTCTGGAGAGAGCAATAGCAGACTTTCTGCCTACAGTGTCTTAATTTGTATAGCTCGCTTTCTTTAGTGCAAATTCCACATTTCTTGTAAAGAAAAAGTTGGAGTAGCAATCTCGACAAATACAGTATGTTAATACTTCAAGTGGTGTAATGTGCTACCTAATGATTAACCTTTGTAATATTGTTTTGTACATGTTTTATTGTAGTGGTGCAGCATTGTAAATGAGGGGAGCACTTGACCAAAGAATACTGTATTGAAGGGATGAAACAGATATCCACTGAGAAAACCAGAATGTTGGCTGTTGAGTTTCTTTTTGTTGGTTTAAAATGTAGGTATATGCAGATCAGGCAAGGAGGAATAGCAATTTTATTTTAACTGAAGTTTGGGATGATTCCCAAATTGGTTTAATTTACTGATATTAAACTCTGTTTTGATTTTCAAAAATGTGTAAAGTCCTGTATAAACTGTAAGGCTGGAGCTGAATAGTCATATTCCTTGTCTTCCAAAATAAACTTGGTTTTAAAAAAAACCCTGCAATTAATATGGAAGCATTTATCCATTTAGTGTTCTGGTGAGTGTCTGTTATTGCTTTTCCTACAATGGGTACTTTGTGTGATTGGAGTACGGAGGTAGATATTTGGTCGAAGCACATTTTGGCTAAATTTCTTCGTAGAATTTTAAAGGTATTGAGTGGAAACAAGATATGTATTTAAAAGCTGGTCTGTTAAGCTTGGCTATTTATCTGTACATTTATCTATAAAAATGTAAATTCACTAATGAAAAAGTAATGCAGAAAAGTCCATGGAAATGTTATTCCAGTTCCAGACTTTGTTCCCCTGGCAACAATGTAATGCTATTGCATAAAGTAGTGAAAGATACACAAAGACACACACTTTCTCAGCATCCATTTAAGCGAAAGAAAGGTTGCATTATTTTATTTGTTCTGTTGCTAGTTTTACTTCTGTGATATGGTTTTAGCTTTGCAATACTCGTATAAACAATTGTTTTATTGTTTGAATAGGTAGTTTGAAACCACCTGGAAAAGCTGCTCAGTTATTTCAGTGATTATGGAACTCCACAACCTATGTGCGGAAACTTTTATGAAAATTCTGAGTGGTCTTTAGAGTTTTATTATGTTTATTTTAAAATTTTTAAGGTTAACAAGCAGACGGTTTAACAGTCCAATAATAAACTACAAAGTTGGCTTTTGGATGCTGGCAAGTGGTGCTGGTTGTAGAACTGAACTGCATCAGTAGTTGCTGGCTTTACTAATTCTACTGCTTTAACAGTGTCATTCATGTTAGATTACATCAAATTTAGGATTATGTATTATAACTCAGTCAGTGTAAATTGTCTAATAAAAATGGCTTTTTCTTGTCCCTTTAGCAACAGCTGTCACAACTACATAAGGAGAAACAGGAAATTCTGAAGAACCTGGCACTTTATTACTTCACATTTGTGGATGTCATGGAATTTAAGGTAGAAATGCTTGTCTATTCAATGTGGAGATTAATTTAAGTAGTATGCAAATGTGTTTTGAATCTTGCATTTTTACAGCAAATTACAGCAAATTGTGGTGGTTAAGTTGCCCTGGCATACAAGATGATTCAATTTTTCATACTCCAGGAATCATGTTTTTGCATATACTTAACAACCATGCCAGCTTGGAAGTTATGCAAATCATGACATGTCATACATTCATGCATGAGCTAATTTTTCTTCTCCCTACAAATCTGTACTTCACTCAGTGGCACCTTAAACTGGGCACAAGGCACCAAGCAGGGGATATGTGCTGTGATGCAAAGATGGATGGGAATTTAAGTCACGCCACTTTTGGTATCTAATGCCAGTGATGTTTCAAAATAGCAATCACCCACATCCAGTCACACATTCTCTTTTATGCTCAATATTTAAGGTTTGTTTTTAGGCTTTGAAGAGCAACTTATACTTTGACCACTGTTACTTTACTCATTACAAACAACTTGATGTCAAAACAATTCTTAAACTGATAGCTAATATAAGGATTAACTATGAAGTCTTAATAGTTTGGGCTCAGTAACATGGTGTATAACCTTTTCCTATTTGTTGATTGGAAAGCTGAGTTCCATTGTATTTGTGGAATGATTTCCATGTATTCTCGTTAATGTGTAGAGATCACCTTGTTGTCTTAAGTGATTTGCGGCTCTGTATTCTGGTCTTTGTTTGCTAGTCTACCAAACATGCGATAGAAAAAAGCACATCATCTTTTAAAGGGACCATGCACCCTTTTCCCTCCTAGCATTTTACAAACACCAAATTCTAATGTCCTGCCTCCCAAACCACAAGTACTCTACCCAACTTCGCAACACATTCCAATGAATACCTTAGACTGCCGCCCCTATGGAGTGTAACCATTACCCCATGACTTTCAATTGTATTACCAATGCTGAATCCCACCCACCATCCTCGTCTCTCCCGCCCAATCCGTATTCTGGGAGTTACCAGAACCGAACTGGTCCTGCTGTATAAATACTGTTGCTGAAGAGCTGGCCAAAGAATAGGAATTCTCTGGTGAGGAATACACCTCATCCTGTCTCCCAATTCCTGTCCATCATCTGCAAAGCACAAGTCAGGAGTGTGGTGGAATACTCATTGCTTGGAGGAGTGTCACCTCAACAACACTCAATGAACATAAACAGTGGCAGCAGTGTATACCATTTACAAGATGCACTGTAGTAACTCTGAGGTTCCTCTGATAGCATAATCCAAACCCATGACCTCTATCAGCTGGAAAGAAGAGTTCAGAAGTTGCATGGGAGCATTGCCACCTTCAAGTTCAAACTCACACCATCCTTTCTTGGAACTTTATCACCATTCCTTCATAGTTGCTGAATCAAAATCATGGAACATTCTTCCTGACATCCCTGTGGATGTCCCAACACCCCAGCCACTGCAGTGGTTCAAGAAGGTAGCTCAGCACTTTCACTTGGGCAGTTTGGATGCTCAATAAATGTTTGTCTATTCAGTGACACCCACATATAATGGATGAATAATAACAGAAAAAAAATCAGAACTCTACTGTCACATGGATTAGGCTTGTGTTTTATTTAACGGCACCACGGCCTGTGGCTCAGGTACATTTCTAAGTCAGGTACACTCATATAAAGAAGAAATTTGCATATTGCTCACTAATATTTTCTCCCTACTGTTAAATTCTCAACTGGTTCTGCCTTAATCATGCAAATTACCTCTGCAGTTTGGTTAATTTTGCTTCTGTTCCTTCCGTTTACCAGTTCACTGCTGTGACCTTTTATCCACTAATTCCTGCCCAACGTCTAGCTCGGCTCACCAAGACGTGTGTTACATCCATAAGACTCTGACTCCTTCTGTTTCCACATAAGAAAATTGCAGCATACTGTTGAGGGGTGTGGCTATTCCAAATCACCCACTTAATATTTAAAGAACCTGTTTGGATAAGGATGCAGTCATTATTGTGTGAACATATTAATGTAAGCAATGAAAATGTTTATGCTTATCAATCTTACTGTTGATTTGCTAAATGAAACCTCAAATATTTGACTGTAAATCTGATATTAGCCAGTTGAGTTAATATAATTGCTTTGGTGTAAAGTTCTGTTGCTAACCTTTCCTGCATCTATGCTCTGATATTTCCTTTCTTTCTTGTAGTTTTTGTTCTCTCCCTCTGCATTGCACTGCTTCGTGAGCTGAATTTCCCATTCCTCATTTTCTGTCTCCCTGGATATGTTCCACTAGTTCTGGCTTCATGAGTACATTACAACAGTCTTGGTTTGGAGTGTCTGTTGAGCAATTTTCTGTCCCTTTATGCCCTTGCAGTCTTGTTCAGTTAGGATCATTTGTATTTTGCACATTGCAGGTTGTGTTTAATGACCAACTTCATTATCTTTTTTGCTCCCCAGGCCTTATCTCCTGGAACTCTGTTCCTCCTTTTTGTTTTAAATAATGCTATCAGTAATAGTGTAACATGATTGTATAAATTGTTTCCCCTTATAGGATCATGTGAGCGAACTACTAAACACTATTGATGCTAATCAAGTTTTTTTTGATATTGTAAGTATCTTCAAATGTTCATATTCATTTTGGGGGAAAAAAAACTTCCCAAATTTGCAATTTTTAAATTTTTGTCTTGTTTTTTTTTGTTTTCCACTGCACTCAGACTGTCAACTTTGATTTAACCAAAAACTACTTGGATTTGGTTGTAACCTACACAACACTAATGATAATGGTGTCTCGGATTGAAGAACGAAAGGCAATTGTGGGCCTCTACAATTATGCACATGAAATGTTGCATGGAGCTAGGTGAGGGTTAAGTCTTCATTCAGTATCTGTAGTTTTATTTAAGTGTAGCTTATCTGTTGCGTGTTTTATGAACATAAGTTAGCAGAACTAGGCTCTTCATTCCTGCAAGTCTGAACCACTATTCAGAAGGGTCATGGCTGATTCATTTGTATTTTGAATTTCACATTCCCATCCACCCCTGATAACCTTTGATTCCCTTGCTTAACAAGAATCTATCTACCTCTGTTTGGAAAATATTTCATGACCTGGTCCCCATAATGTTCTGAGGCAAAGGGTCCAAAGAATCTGACCCTCTGAGTGGAAAAAAATAGTCTTCATTGCTGACCTAAAAAGGCAATCCTTTATTTTTAAATGATGTCCCCTAGCTCTGGCATCAGCTACAAGAGGGACTGTCTTTTCCACATGCACCTTGTCAAGACCATTCAGACCCTTATACACTACAATCAAGCCACTCCTCACTCTTCTAAATTCCAGAGGATGCAAGTCAAATTTGTCATCTGCCACTGCTTCTCTGTTGATCTATCCCTAAGCCTCATATGCCAGGTCACTTCAGCTACCCAGGTTTCTTCCTCACATAATTGTCCTTATTTAAGTTTAAAAAACTAGTCTTAGACCCACTCTTCTCCCTTTCAAGCAGAAAATAAATTTTAATCGTAGATAGTCACTGCAGCATGTTTGAATATTGAGTTTGTTGTCCCAGTATTCAGTCCACAACAAATCTCATGGACTGCACACTACATGTCACATTCTTTTCCTTGCACCAAATGTTGGTTTACAGAACTAAGTTATGTGGCTTATTTATGCTGATTTGTTTTTTTTCTGCAAATATTTTTTGTAAGCATAGGTAACAATAAGTGAATTGAAAATTCTTAATTTGAAGCCTTTGAAATATCGCACTAGTAAGATACGTGTTTGATGTGATATGGTTTGAAGTGATAATGTTAGAATCTGAAATTAATGCAGGAAGATGGATTTGCTAAAAATCGGACAGAGCAAGTGTGTTTTGGTTTGGAGTCCTGTAATTTGCAAGTGTGCTATCTTGATAGCTGACTTGTAACAATTCCAAATGTGTGGCTTGTTCAGTTAATGCTGAAAATGCAATAAATTGTAACCTATATATTGGTATTTATTCTTTTATGCCTTTGTATGGGTGGCACTTAAAGTTTGTTTCATTTTAAAAAAAAACATCCATAGGATAGAACAACCTTAATTGTCATGTGCGCTCAAATGAGTGCAGTGAAAAGTTTTGCAGTGTTGCCTCTCGGCACCATCTTGGGTACAAGGTACCCAGGTACAGTTACTTTAAGTGTTACTACAGAATTGAAATAGTTTTTAAAAAAGACTAGCATAGGAATACAGAGTTTAAAAAGTCCAGAATGAGTCTGAAAAGCATCTTTAAGGTACTCAAGTTATAGTCCTTTTTCACTGCATGACGCTTGTTGCAACTCACTTGTTTGCAAAACTCCCAAACTGCACAGTTGTTTCTCCTTAATGCCCCTCTCTTCATTAGGGACCAGCAGTATTCAGTAAACCTCTAGCACAAAAAACAGTATTGTTCCTATTTGGACACACAGGATTTAAACAAAAGTAAGTATAAAATTAAATCACTGTATTCATCCAATTTAAATAGTGCTTTACCAAGGTAGCATAGCAATAATTCACTAAACATTGCTGTCATTTTGTTTTAAGAATGTTACGTCGAGTAGTTGAAATAAGCAGTGGTATTATGACACTTGGTACCAAGAATACTCCTCACCATTTGAGAATGCTGATTCATGAAGTAGACTGTCAACATTTAAAAACTAGACAGCTGCACGGATGGGGCGGTATTTTTGACATTGCCTTTCATGAAGAACATTCCTGAACATTAACAGCATGAGTTGATCCACAAATTGGGTCAGTACCAGTTGAATCAATGCTGTTATAAACGCATTGATGACTACTAAGTGTGATCCAAACCATAATTTAGAAGCACAGATCCATCAAAGAATTGTCAGATGAACAGAGTAGGCTGTCACTTTGTTGGGAACTGAACAGTGATTCTAGTTGTAGCAGAGTTGTTCCTCAGACTTCCTTGGTTTAAGTCGGTTCTTTTTACTGTTTGGACTCTATACTATAAAAGATACAGCACAGAAATAGACAATCCAGTACTCCTAGACTTTGCCTGTGATTATGAACCCTCCTTCTAACCCTGTCAGCATATTCACCTTTTCGTTTAATCCTCATACTTAGCTATCGTCCCTAAATGCAATATGACATGATTCAGAACTCCCAGCATTTGCTGTCTCCTGAACTTCCTCAAATGAGAGAGAAATTGTCAGTGTATGTTTATTTAGCTACTTAGAATTTTTCTTGCATGCTATTTGTAAAACACAGCATCTTTTTTTTAGAAAGTGAAAAATAATTATCTTGTGGTTTAGATATTTTTATATAAAAACTATTTAAGTTGTGATTGAAAACGGCATATGTAATGTTTCTGACAGTGATCGTGAATATCCAAGACTTGGCCAGATGATTGTAGATTATGAGAACCCACTGAAGAAAATGATGGAAGAATTTGTACCACATAGTAAGGTAAGATAAGAGGGAACTTTTTGTTTTGAGTTGTTTTGAACTGTTACACTTTGGAATCACTCCTCTTTTGTGCCATCTGTCATCTTAAATCTCTTTGCCTTGCCTTCTCGATCCTAATCTCAGAAAAATGCTTGCATTTCATGGATTTACTTATCACTACAGTTGGGACAACCTGATTTGTTGCCTTTATTGGATTCCTCCTTTCACTAGCCCACCCATCATTCCTCTTAATTCCTATCCTCCTTTGCCAGAAAGCTATTTTTTTTCCTACTTTCTGTCCTTGCTCTTCTGCGCGTCCTTTTCAGGTTCACCTTGATTATATGACCCATCCCTTTGTCACCTGACCATTTTGCTATTAAGTTACTGGTTACCCAGCTCTCCATATTAACCTATGTTATGAGCATTTTCTTTGAAATCTCCCAAAATCAAAGCAATCAACGTTTTTGACCTTTCTAAACTGCTGATACGTCTTCAACCTTTTGTTGTTGGGAGGCTGGAGAGCACCGGCTCCGGTTATTGGCTTATACAGAGAGGGGAAGAGTCAAATCTTGTAACCCCTCAAATTATTTTAGTAGTGTATTAAACAAGACATGTGTTGCTTAAATGTTTTTATCACAAAACTAAACCTTATATACTTTACCATAAGCTGAACTAGGACCTACTTATACACCCACTAGAATCCTCTGACACTCCCCAAGTAGTCACAGAATATAAAAGCTAATACCTGATCAGGATAGCTGCTGCTGCTGATGAGAGTTGACGCTGGCTGGGCACTGTGCTCAATGTTTCACGTCCCTGACGTAGGATCTGCTTCTGTGAAGGTTGGTCTCTGGAGTTTTTGCTGGCTGCATGCCCCAAGGGTGGTCTTATTATTTTTTCTCTTGTCTCTCACAAGTCATGCTGTCTTCCTGTTGGCTCAGGCTAATTCACTCATCCCATGCCTTTACCTTATTGGCCCTGGCCCAGAGACTTAGGTAGCATTGCCTCATTATTTCTCATCCAAATAAGCCTTTTGCATTACCTCATCTTTCTTTGCTTTTGCAGAACTTAGTTAATTCAAACCAGTTTAAATCGGCCCAAACTAGCACCTGGGTGCAGATCATTCTTAGTTCACAAGCTGCTTCTTTCTTCAGCACCTTTGCATTCCCTGTTAGCGAAGTCAGCACCTGGTTTTCTCTCGCGCTCTCACACTCTATCTTTCTGCAGCCATTGGCTAACATCTCCTCAGACAACAATATCAGCAGTTTGTACCTTTCCCTCTCTCTATCTCTCTGCAGCCTCTGGCTAACGCTTTCTTTACCTAAGTCATTGAGCACGTTGCCAACTTCCAAGTTAGTGTCCATTCATCCCAGAACTCAATGCTTGAATCCGACTTAGCAAGTTTCTGCCCTCCTGGAGTATGGAAAGCTTACTCTTTAAAGGCACAAATAAAATGCTTTGTGACCATGACAGTGTGGAAAGTTTTATTCCTCATTCTTCTCAATCTATTTACCACCTTTGACATGGTCATACAGTTGGCTTGGACTGTCCTCACCTGGTTATATTTTTATCTACATAATCATAACCAGCATATCTCTTTCTGCTCTCAGGCGATTACCTCTAGTGTCTTCCAAGGATCTATCTTTTGCCCCTCCTTTGTGTGGGCCATCAATGACACCATTTCAAAATACTTAGTTTTCACATGCATGATGATGGCACCCAGCTCTATCTCATGCCCACACTCTTAACTTCTCCAATGTTACTAAATTTATCAGATTGCTTATTTTTTATCCGGTTCTGGATAAGTAAATAACTATAAACAAACTGGGAAAATGGAAGCCATTGTTTTTGGTTCCTGTTCCCAACTCTGTTCTCTAGTCACAGACTCCATCATTCTCCCTGGCATAACCAGAGACTAAACCAATCTGTTAACAGTCCTGGTTCCATATTTGAACCTGAGGTGAGCTTCTAATTATGCATTTGTATCATCACTGAGACTGCCTGTTTATTCCTCCATGACATTGCCGACCTCACCCCTTCCCACCTTGTCGGTTGAAATCCATACTGATATATTTTTTTAATCTCTGGATTTGACTATTCCAAAGGATTCCTGTTCTTTTTCCACATTCTGTCCACTTTCAGGTCATTCAAAACTCTGCTACCAAAGAACTCTGCTATCTTAACACCAAGGCCTGTTCAACTATCATTCTTGTGCTTACTGATTCAAGTGTTCCCAGTCAACAGCATCTTTATTTAAAAATTCTTGTTTTGGTTTTCATTTTCCTTGCAGGGTTTTGTCCCTCCCCTACCTAAACAATTTCTAACTCTACAGGTATGCGAGATATCTATGCTCGTCCACTTCTGAGTTCTTGAACATACCCAGTTTTAATTGCTGTACCATTGGTGGCTATGCCTGTTGCTGCCTAAGTCCTAAACTCTCGAATTCCCTCTCTTGACCTCAATCCCACTCTTCAAGATACACCTTAAAACCTGCCATTTGACCAAGCTTTTAGAGGTCTGACTTAACGACTCTTTATGTAGCTTGGCATCATATTTTGTTTTATTATCAAATTTGGTAAGATCTCATAAATGAAAGAGTAGAGGTAAGGCAAGAAAGCAAAGTATCAATGTGGGAAATAATAAGCAGACCAGGACAGGAAGCTAGGAAAAGGGAAGGTATATCTTTGTTAGGTAATGATGATATTATCATAATAGATAAGAGTGACAAGTTTAAGGAAACCAGGATGTTGAAGTGGTTTTACAGGAAGAGAAGGGGTAAAGGCAAGAATTCACTGTGGAAGTAGTCTACGTATCCCTAACATGAACCACACTGTGGGATGGAATTTAAAGGAAGAAATAATGGGAACTTGTAGAAAGATATGACCATAATCATGGGGGATGTTAATCAACTGGAAAAAGGAGTTGGGCAAAGGTAGCCCAGATGAATTAATGGAATGTTTTTGGGATAGTTTCTCAGAACAGCACGACTGGAGCCAACCAAAAAGCAGGCTATTACATGACCTGATATTCTACGACAAGGTGGGATTAATTAATGACTTCTCCGTGAACATGTATCTGGGTAACTGCAATAATAATAATTTTTTTTAATATTTAGTTTGCGGCAAAGAAGTCAGGGTCTAATACTCCTATTTTAAATTTAAATTAGGACAATAATGAAGGTATGATAGAAGAGCAAGCTAAAATTAACTGGTCGATTAGGTTAAGGGATAGGTCAAAAGAGATACTGCGGCAGACATTTAAGGGGATATTTCAGAGTGCACAGAATAGATATACTGTAATGGAAAAAGAAAAATTCCACAGGGAGGACCCCATTTGTGGTTAACTTAAAAAACCAAAAGATAGTATCTTACTGAGAGAAAAATCACCAAATTACGCAAAGCTGGGTGACTAGAAGATTGGACCAAATATAAAGAAACAGCAAGGAATGACTAAAAGGTTAATAAAGAGGGAAAATTAGAGTACGAGAGGAAAGTATCTAGAAGCTCAAACAACAGAAGGTAAAACTTTCAACAATACTTCAAGAAGAGGAGACAACTGATCTGATTAAAAACTGTATGGAAAAACGAATGATAGGAAAATAAGACGGCAGAAGAATTGATCAGGTATTTTGCGTTGATCATCCTTATGGAGGGTACAAATAATATTTCAGAACCAGTTGTAAGTCAGCAAATGGAAGGTTGGGAGGAGCTCAAGAAGATTACAGTCACCATGCAGGGAGATACTCATGAGCAAATTATTGGAATTGCAAGCTGACAAGTGCCTAGCTCCTACAATTTTTTTTAAAAAAAAAAAGCCACTAGTGAGAGATTTCATGTGTTGATTTTCATTTTCTAAAGCTCTGTGGCTTTATGAATGGTCCCATTAGATTGGAAGACAGGAAATGTAACTCCTTGATTCAAAAAAGGAGGGATACAGGAGACTACAGGCCCACCAGCTTAACATCTGTAATGGGAAACTGTTACCAGTTGTTATTAAAGAAGTTATAGTAGGCACTTAGAGAAGGTCATGGTAATCAAGTTGGTTTTGTGCAAGGAAAGACATACTAACTCGTTAGTTCTTTAGAGAAGTCACATATTGTGGATAAAGGGGACGAGTGGATGTTCTGTAGCTTGATTTCCAGAGGAGAGAGTGCTGCATCAAATGTTGTTTTTGAAGACAAAAGCTCAGGGTAGAGGGTATATCATTTTGCATGGGGTGAATATTGGCTTGCTAACAGGAAACAATAGGCATAAACTGGTCAATTTTTAGTTGACAATATGTGAAAGTGGTGTACCATAGTGAGCAGTGCTGGAGCCTTACATGTTTCCAATTGATATAAGGCTTTTGGATTAAAGGGCAGAAAGTATGGTTGCTAAATTTGCTGATGACGCAAAGGTAGAAAAATAGATTGTGAAGAGGACACGCGGGTACAAAAGGGATAGAAATGTGGAAAAGTTGAAATGTTACCTGCATGAGCAAGGATCTGCCAAATGGAATATATTATGTGAGAATGTGAAACTGTCTATTTAAAATAAAACAAAAAGGCCCTCTCTGGTGCTATCTAAATGTTAAGAAATTGCAGCGCTCTGAAACGCAGAAGGATCTGGGTGTTCCCATGCATGAATTTGAAAAGGTTGACATGCATGTACAGCAAGTAAAATGGAAGAATAAAGACTAGAATGTTTTTGTTTATTGCGAAGGGAATTGAATACACAAGTAGGATATTGTGATGGCACATCTGGAGTACTGTATGTAATACTGGTCTCCTTTTCTAAGGAGGGATGTGAATTTGTTACAAGCAGTTTGGAGGTTTACTCGACGAATACCTGGAACAGGCGTGTGCCTTTTGAGGAGAGGTTGAACAGGCTATATCTGCTGGAGTTTAGAATAAGAGGGGACTTGATTTGAACCATGCAAGATGCTGAGTGGATTTAACAGGGAGGATGTGAAAAGGATGTTTCCTCTTCTGGAAGAAGCTAGAATGAGAGATCACTGCTTAAAAATAGAGTGCGTTGCCTGATACCCAAGATACATTTTTAAAAAGTGATAAAAAGCTAGCAAACACAAAATTAAAAAGAATTGAATCAAAGTATGCATTGAGAAAAGAGCACGTCAAACAAAGTAGTTTTTTGTTCAACTTTTTTAAAAATGTGGCTTTTTTTATTGTGTATACCAATGTGAATGCAAAGAATGAAGGAATGCACAGAATCAGAATTGCCATTAACCATGATCTTCATTGAATAGTGGATGTGGCTGAAAGGCTTTTGTGACATACTGCATTGAGTGTGAATGTTTCTGTAGCACACCTGTGAATCACCATAGAATATTTTATTATGTCTCTCAAATATATTGCTCTGTGTTCATAACTATTGCATTTTTATTTAATGTCTTAAGCGAAAGTAATCTTATTGTTGTGTATCTTTCCCCTTCTAAGTCTTTGTCAGATGCACTAATTTCACTCCAAATGGTTTATCCTCGACGGAACCTTTCAGCAGAACAATGGAGAAATGCTCAGTTGTTAAGCCTAATAAGTGCTCCAAGCACCATGCTTAATCCTGCACAATCTGACACTGTAAGTAAATTATACACATCCAGTAGCTATTGTTTTAGTAGTTTAAACCATTTATAAGCCAGTTTTTTGCTTCATTGTTTTAGATGCCATGTGAATATCTTTCTTTGGACACTATGGAGAAATGGATAGTTTGTAAGTATTAAAAACCGATTTGACTTTTCATAAGTACAACATAGGTTTCTCGTGGTAGCCTAATAAATGTGCATAGGAATGTAGCCTGTTTAGTCTATCAAAACTGTTCTGCCACTGAGAGAGTGACTGACTGATTTTTGGTCAAATGCTTTGTCCTTTTTTAAATACACTTGGCAAATAAAAATTAATCAATTTGAGATCTAAAATTAACGGTTAACCTTACAGCAATTAACTTTTGTGGAGAGCATTCCAAACTTGGGCTAATATTTGGATGGAGAGAGTTCCTAACTTCACTGCTGAAAGTTTTATCTTTAACTCTTAGACAATGTACCTTGCCCTAGGATCCCCGTCCAATGGATATAGTCTCAACTACCCATTCCAGGCCGAAACCACTCGCTATGTGAACAAAAGGTTTTTCTTTTGTCACTCTTGACTTTCTTTTTCCAATGAATTTAAATCTGTGCCTTCTGACTCTTGATTCTTTCAAGTCTAAGAATGGTTTCTCCTTTGCTCTGTCCAGACCCCACGCAATTTTGAATACCTGTTAAATCTCCTGTAGGGCTGCTTTTCTTGGAAGAAGATAATTTTAACTTCAATATGTTTTCACAACTGAAATTCCTTATCCTTGGAACCATTGTCATGAATCTTTTCTGTATTTTCACATTGCAATTATGATGCCCAGAACTAGATGCAATACTCTAGCTGAGGCTGAACTTGTATCTCAGGCAATTAACGAAACTCCTCACTTAGAGGATCCTCAGAGGATTAGATAGGGTGGACAGTGGGAGCCTTTTTCCTCGGATGGTGATGGCTAGCACGAGGGGACGTAGCTTTAAATTGAGGGGTGATAGATATAGGACAGATGTCAGAGGTAGGTTCTTTACTCAGAGAGTAGTAAGGGCGTGGAATGCCCTGCCTGCAAAAATAGTAGACTCGCCCACTTTAAGGGCATTTAAATGGTCATTGGATAAACATATGGATGATAATGGAATAGTTTAGGTTAGATGGGCTTCAGATTGGTTTCACAGGTCGGCGCAACATCGAGGGCCAAAGGGCCTGTACTGCGCTGTTATGTTCTATGTTATGTACTCTATGCCCCTATTAATACAATCTAGGATAGCGTATGTATTATTAATTACAATTTCATCCTGTTTTGCCACCACCAATGACTAATGCACGCACACACCCAGGTCTGCACCTCCTTAGAATTGTTTACCTTATTTTATATTGTCTCTCCATGTTCACCTCCCAAAATGAATCACTTCACCTGCATTCAACTTCAATTTCCATCTGTCTGCCCATTTCACCAACTTGTTTATGTCCTTTTGAAGTTCAACACTATTGGCAATGGTTCCAAGTTGTACATCATTACCAAAGCTTGAAATTACTTGGGGTGGCACGGTGACTCAGTGGTTAGCACCGCTGCCTCGCAGCGCCAGGGACCCGGGTTCAATTCCACCCTCGGGCGACTGTCAGTGTGGAGCTTGCGCATTCTCCCCGTGTCTGCATGGGTTTCCTCCGGGTGCTCCGGATTCCTCCCACAGTTAGGTGGATTGGCCATGCTAAATTGCCTGTAGTGTTCAGGGATGTGTAGTTTAGGTGGGTTATGAGGGATGATTTGAGGGGCGGTGTAGACTTGTTGGGCCGAAGGGCCTATTTCCGCACTGTAGGGATTCTTAAAAAAACATTATGCACGACAAAAACGTTTAAATCACTTTTCTTTTTGGTTTGCTCATGGGATGTGAGTGTCACTAGCCAGCCTAGCATTTATACTCCATTCCAAATTGCCCTTAAGAAGTGGTGATCAGCTGATATCCTGAACTCCATATGGGTGTAGGGATACCCACACTGTTAGTATGGGAGTTTTGGGATTTCACCCGCAGCAACTGTGGATGAATGATATAATTTCAGGATAAAGTGTGTCTTGGGGAGGAACTCACAGGTGCGGGTGTTCCCAGGCATCTGCTGTCCTTACCCTTCCAGCTGCTAATGGTCATGAGTTTAGACAACATTTGGAGCCTTGGTGAGTTAATGCAGTTTGTAGATAATACATATTACTGCCATGTCAGTGCTGAAGGGAGCAAATATTGGTGGTGGTGAATAGGATGCCAGTGAAATGGATTACTTTGACCAGAATGATATCAAGCACTTGGATGTTATTGGAGTTCCACTCAATCAGGTAAGTGGGAACATTCCATTATGTTCCTGACTTGTACCTTGTAGATCGTGGACAGGCACTGGGGAGACAGGAAGTGAGTTACTCACTGTGGATTCCTTGTGTTGGCAGGAGGGTAATTCAGCAATATGAACGCCATTATATGTCAAGGACAATGATTAGATTCTTTGCAGATGGTCATTGTCTGGCGCTTGTATGGCACATTAGCTGCCATTACTTGTCAGCTCAAGCCTGGATGTTGTTCAGATTTTGCATGTGGACACTGATTGCTTCAGTATCTGAGGAGTTGTGAATGGTGCAGAACATTGTATAGTCATCAACTAACACTCTCACCTCTGACTTTATGGAGGAGGGAATATCATTTATGAAGTAGTTGAAGCTGGTTCGGCCTTAGGCGTTACCTGAGGAACTCCTGCAGAGATGTCCTGGAGGTATTAAGCATGATTTCAAGGGAAGTCACCCGTTCTTTATCTGGAATTCAGCTCTTTTGTCCATGTTTGGAACACAGCTGTAATGAGGTCACTGGCACAATCCAAACTGAGAGTGATAAACATTTGTTGCTTTGCGACTCCCACTGAATAACACTGTCAACGACTGTTTCCTTGAGATTGCTGATGAACAAAGATGAACTGATAGGGCAGTCAATGTCAGTTTTGTCAGGTACAAGACATATTGAGCAATTTTCCACATTGTTGGATAGATGCCAGTGTAGTAGCTAAGGGCACAGCTAATTCTGGAGCACAAGTCTTCAGGGCTATTGTCAGAATACAGGTAATTCACCTATAACATGATAGTTGTGTTCTTGTGCGACCTTGCGCCATAGAAAACCCACATTATCTGGAAATTGCTATAGAAAGTCACTACACTGTACAGTAGAAAGTTTGCATTATCCAAATAGTGTCCACTATTCATCAGTTGCGTTACAGCCAATTTGCGTTAATGAAACACACGTTATAGCAGAAATACCTGTATTGTTATTGTTCATATCATTGCATTATCCAGTAGTTCAAACCATCTCTTGATTTCACATGGAGAGCATGAATCGAATTGGTTGAAATCTGACATCTGTGATGCTGGGACTCTGGAGGAGGCCACAGTCACTTGGCATCATTGGCTAAAGATGTATGAAAATCTTTCAGCCTTGCCTTTTGCACTAATGTTCTGTGCTCCCCCAGTCATTGAGGATTTTTGGAGTCTTCTCCATTGAGTTTAATTGTTTAGTTGTCCTCATCGTCTACAACTAGATATGACAGGACTGCAGCACTTAGATTTGATTTGTTGGTTTTGGGATTGCGTAGCCCTGCTGATGCTTGTGCGACTTGGCATGCAAGTACTTTTGTGTGTTAGCTTTTTTTAAGTGTATCCTGGCATGGCCTCTTGCACTTTGCACCATCAACTTTGCTGCAGTGAAATGTTAATGGCTATTTAAGGGAGACATTGGACTATGAGGTTACAAATTGTTGAATATAACTCTGCCACTGATGGTCAATAGTGCCTCATGGATGATGGGTTTTGAGTTGCTAGATCTATTCAAATGTATTTCATACCATGCAGTGATTGTGCTACACTGGACAGTGTACCTATTTAGTTCCTCCGGCATTTCTTTGCTCCCCATTACTGCGTCTAGTCATCAATTTCTGGTGGTCTGGTATCTACTCTTGCCTCTCTCTTACCTTTTAAAACTTAAAAAAAATCTCTTGCAATCTTTAATTTATATTACTAGCTAGCTTATTCTTGTATTTCATCTTCTCTCCCATTATTGCTTATATTTTAAAATTATCCTGTGGTTTTTAAAGGTTTCCAAATCCTCTGGCCTCCCATTAATCTTCACATTATGTGCTTTTTCTTTTGTTTTTGTGCTGTCCCTGATTTCCCCTTGTCAACCATGGTTGCCTCATCCTCCAGTCGGTGTGTGTGTTTTATATTTGGGAATGAATTAGCATGGGGTTCTGGATTACTTGTCCAGTGATATTACCACCACAACACTGCCTACACATGTTTGATCTGATGTCATGGGATTTTATTTTGTCTAGAATCAATGTTTAGGACTCTCAGGGCAACACTTTCCTGACTATATAACACCCTGTCGCCACCTCTGGTACTGGGACAGGAATCCTGATTTTTTTTTAAATCAGGAAAACAATGGTCCCAACACGGAGCCCTGGAAAACTTTTTCATACATCTTTAGCCAACAATGCCAAGTGACTGTGGCCTCCTCCCAGAGTCCCAGCATCACAGATGTCAGATTTCAACCAATTCGATTCATGCTCTCCATGTGAAATCAAGAGATGGTTTGATGGTCAAATTACCCCCAGAAACTCCTGCCATTGTTGTCCCACTGTCTTCCCTGCTATACTCCCCTTCCAAACAACTGTAGCCTGCTCCCCTCTCATGTCTTTGTAGTTACCTTTACTCGGTTTTAACACAGTTACGTCTTATTCCAGCTTCTCCCTCTCAAACTGCAGGGTGAATTCTATCATATTATGGTCACTACCCTATACGGGTTCCTTTACCTTAAGCTCCCTAATCAAGTCTACCTCATTACACATCACCAAATTCGAATTACCTGTTCCCTAGTGGTCTATACCACAAGCTACTTCTTGTAGACAAATTTCTTGATCTGCTACCAACCTGATTTTTCCAGTCCACCTGCGTAACGAAGTCCCCTGTGATTATAGTGATAGTGTTTTTCTCACGTGCCTTTTCTATCTCCTGATTTTTTTTTTTAATCCTTTCAAATCCTGTCTACTGCAAGGGGGCCTGTATATAATTCTCATCAGAGTCTTATTTTTCCAACTCTATCCACACAGAATCTATGCATTCCAACTCTAAATGATTTCACCATCTACCTTCTTGGAATTTAAACCCATGCCCCTAAAACATTAGCATGGGGTTCTGGATTACTTGTCCAGTGATATTACCACCACAACACTGCCTACACATGTTTGATCTGATGTCATGGGATTTTATTTTGTCTAGAATCAATGTTTAGGACTCTCAGGGCAACACTTTCCTGACTGTATAACACCGTGTCACCACCTCTGGTACTGGGACAGGAATCCTGATTTTTTTTTTTTTTTTTAAATCAGGAAAACAATGGTCCCAACACGGAGCCCTGGAAAACTGTAAACCTTTCTCCAGCCTGCAAAATATTCATTCACTACTACTCTGTTTCCTATCACTCTCAGCCATTTTTTAGCCATTTTGTTAGCATCCATTTTATTCCTTGAGTTTAACTTTGTTTACAAGTCTGGTACGTGACGCTGTTATCAAATGTCTTTTGGAAGTCCATATACATCACATCAATCCTCTGATACTTCCTCAAGTAAACTCCAAGTTAGTCGCGCTCGAGTTTTGTCTGAAGAAATCTAAGCTGACTTTCTGTTGTCACAAGGACAAATGCAGGTTTAGTATTAGTTTTGCCCTGAATTATTGGTTTTTCTAGCAGTTTCCCCACTACCAGGCTATGAGAAGGATACAAACAGTTTACAGAGAGATATTGTTTCGGAGATAGTAGGAACTGCAGATGCTGGAGAATCTGAGACAACAAGGTATAGAGCTGGATGAACACAGCAGGCCAAGCAGCATCAGAGGTGCAGGAAAGAAGAAGGGTCTAGGCCCGAAACGTCAGCTTTTGGTATTGATGGGTTTAGTCGGCAAAAAGTTAGTAAATAGAGTATAATATGGGAAAATGTGAAGCTGTTCACTTTGGGAGAGCAAAAGAACAGAAAATTATTTAAATGGTTATAAACTGCAAAAACCTGCAACACAAAGGGACTGGGGGCACTTGTGCACGAAACACAGAAAGCTAGCACACAGGTGCAGTAGGTAATCAGGAAGGCTAATGGAATGTTGGCCCTTATTTCAAGGGTGTTGGAGCATAAGAGTAGGGAGGTCTTACTGCATCTTTACAAGCTGCTGTGAACAGTTATGCTCTCCTTATTTAAGGAAAGATCTCATTTCATTGTTGGTATGGAGGCATTGTCTTATGAGCAAAGGCAAGATAGGTTGGGACTTCCCTCACCGGAGTCTAAAAGAATTAGAGATGATCTCATATCGGATTCTTAATGGGCTTGACAGGGTCTCTGAACAGAGGGCGTAGCTTCAGAATTAAAGGGTGTCAATTTAAGATATGAGGAATTTCTTCTTTTGGAATTGAGGGCCTTTGGAACTCCTAAACCACGGAGAGCTGTGGGGAACAGAGTCCTTGTGTATATTTAAGGCTGAGATAGATTCTTGGTCAATCGGGGTATCAAGGGTTACAGGGAAAGGGCAGGAAAGTGGACACGAGAAATGTTGGATCAGCCATGAGCAGGCTCAAGGAGTCAAATACCTTTTTAAATTCATTCACGGGATGAGGACATTACAGGCTAGGCTGGCATTTATTGCCTGTTCCTGACAGTTAAGAGCCAACATTACATGTAGGCCAGATCGGTGACGATGGCAGTTTCCCTCTCTCTAAACAATATTAGTGAACCAGATAGGTTTTCCACCTATCAACATTGGGTTCATGGTCATTGTCAGACACTTTTTTTATCGAATTCAAATTCCACTATCTGCCATGGCAGGATTTAAACCCGGGTCCCTTGAATATTAGCTAGGTTTCTGGATAAACAGTCCATTGATGATATCGCTAGGCCATCGCCTTCCCACACCCAGTCCTGTTCATGTTTCTTATGGTCTTACTAAAGCTAAATTGATTAGCCTGTCAATGCTGAGCTTAGCTTTTTCTTTTATTTGGACAATGACGTCAAGTTTGCAGTTCTCCAGGCGTCTGACACCGAATCTGAGTCCAAGGAAAGTGGAAAAATGATGACCAGTGCCTCTACAATTTCCACTTTGTCTTCTCTCCTTATCTTTTTAGATGTGTCTGATCCAGTCCTGGTGCCATATCAATCTTTTAAATAGAGACATCCTGTCCAATACCACCACCTGGTTAATTGAGGCATTAGAAGAGTTTAAAGTTATTTCCTTTCTTGATGTGCCCTTGGTACCATTTTCTTCCACGGTAAAGACCAGTACAAAGTATTCATTTAGTACCTCAGTTGTGCCCTATACCTCTGGCCTCTGAATTTCCTTTTTGGAATCTAACTGACCCGGTTCCACCTTTTACTTTTGTATAAAAGCATTACCTTTCTATTTATATGCCCATTGGTGATGTCTCGAATACTTATCAATTTCCTGTCTCTGCTTTTAGGAAGGACGTTCCTTTTCATTGCCGGGAATAATTATTGTTCCGTTTTAATAATTTTTTAAAAAAATGTTTCATTTGATGGTAAAGCAGGTAAAGTTGGTTTGCACTGCACTGTAAAGTAGTTCTTTGTCACCAGCATTCCAACACCACCTGGATGCCCTCTCACCTTTTACCATCCCTAAACTTGAGAACATTTGAGACTTTATTCATAGAGTTAATTGCAACAGTTGCTGTTCCACACATCAGCACTGTGTTTGCTGCTTTGACATTGGCACCTAGTTGAAAATATAGAGGTCATGTTACCCCTCAATTTTAAAATTCACATTGATTTGAAGTCTGTCCATTGCCTCACCCCCTGTTTTCTATTTAGTCTTCTCTCAACCCTCCAAGATTCTTTACTCATTTAATTCTGACCTGTACAGCATTTAAATTGATCCATTACTACTAGTTGTACATTCAACTGCCTAGCTCTTAAGCCTTTGAATTTCCTAGTGAACTCTCATGCTTCAAGACACTGCTTAAAGTCTCAACCAAAAGCTTGATGAAAGACAATCTGTCCATTTGATCCTTTGCATAAATCGGTATCAACCTTCACACTATATAAATTTCCAATGAAATATTTGGGCATGTTTTGTTACATTAGAGACATTTTATAAACATAAGCTATTGTTATGAGAAACATTTTGATATTCTGTTAATGGTAGGATGCAAATGTGATATTAACACACATTTTACCTTTTTATTAGTTGGTTTTATCCTATGCCACGGAAACCTGAATTCAGATGCTGCAGCTCTGAGCCTGTGGAAGATTGCCCTGCAGAGCAGTTCCTGTCTTGCTCTCTTCAGGGATGAAGTATTCCACGTTCATAAAGTTGCAGAAGACTTG
Source organism: Rhincodon typus (assembly GCF_021869965.1). NCBI lineage: Eukaryota > Metazoa > Chordata > Chondrichthyes > Orectolobiformes > Rhincodontidae > Rhincodon > Rhincodon typus. The sequence goes on from NC_063338.1 coordinate 37,086,685, forward strand.
TTCATGAACATAAAAGGGTACTTTTTGCTTTGAGTTTGATAATTATACAAAATTTGTTTGAGTGTTGATGTGTAATTTGTGGGATATGGAAACACTTCCAGCACTTCCAAATATGGAAGTGTTGCAAATACAGTATTAATAACAATGAAAGCAAGTTTATATTTGTTTCATTGTTATGTAACCACAGTGAATGGTATTCATGTTGCGCATATCGTGATGAGTACTGTCCATAAATGTTTGGAGAATTATAGAACTATTTGAAATATGAGCTTGAGTTGTTTACTTGATGCGCGTGTTTTGAAACAAACTAATTGTACAGTTGCTGTGATTCACAGTGGTGACGGCAAATCAAATAAATATAAATCTATATTCTCTATAAATTTTATTTATAACTGTGATAAAAGGTTTATAATATGTTACCATTTGGGAATTTAAAATGGTAAAATTGGGGCAGAGATATGGTTTCAGTTCTTTGAAGTTAATACCCTTTTTAAGGTCAGAAAGTCATTTGGAACAATGTCCTAAATACGTAATTTCCATTATGGCATGTGATCTGGTCAGCTGCCCAGCAGAATACTTGTCCTGTTAATGGATGAAATATTTATACTGTTCACAACAGTTAGAAACCGATCAGAGGCCACTAGGTGTACTGTTGACTTAAGAGCAAAAGAATTAACTTTTCAGTTCAGGAGAGCAGTCACCCGAGCAGGGCTATGAGTTTGAGGAGGCTCCAAACAGTGAGAGTTGAACAGAACTTCTCAAGTTGTCAGAACTGAAAAGAAGTTTAGGCAATCAGGAAAGAAAGAAGTCCATGCCAGCAGACTTGGGCAGAAAGTAAGGAGACATGGGATAGGGGGAAATGTGGCAGATTGGATTCAGAATTGGCTGAACCTTACACAAAGGGTGGTAGTGGATGGAAAATATTCAACATGGTGCTCAGTTACGAATGGTGTACCACAAGGTTCTGTTCTGGGTCCCCTTCTGTTTGTGATTTTTGTAAATGATTTGGATGTAGGAGTGGAAGGGTGGATTAGTAAGTTTGCGGACGATACGAAGATGGGTCGAGTTGTGGATGGTGCGGAGGGCAGTTCTAGGTTACAAAGGGACATTGATAGGATGCAGAGCTGGGCTGAGAAGTGGCAGTGTGAGGTGATTCATTTTGGAAGGACAAACTTGAAAGCAGAATACAGGGTTAACAGAAAGATTCTTGGTAGTGTGGAGGAGCAGAGGAATCTTGGGGTTCGTGTCCACAGTTCACTGAAAGCTGCCACCCAGGTGGATAGAGTTGTCAAGAAGGCGTATGGTGTGTTAGCTTTCATTATAAAGGGATTGAGTTCAAGAGCCGTGAAGTTATGCTCCAGCTATACAAAAGCCTGGTTCGGCCACATCTGGAGTATTGTGTCCAGTTCTCGTCACCTCATTACAGGAAAGGTGTGGAAGCGTTGGAAAAGGTGCAGAGGAGATTTACCAGGATGTTGCCTGGAATGGAGGGTAGGTCTTAGAAGGAAAGGTTGACAGAGTTAGGGCTTTTCTCTTTAGAACGACAAAGGATGAGAGGTGACTTGATAGAGGTATACAAAATGATTAGAGGGAGAGATAGAGTGGACAGCCAGAGACTTTTTCCTAGGGTGGAGATAGCTATTACGAGGTGGCATAGTTTTAAAGTGAGTGGAGGTAGATATAGAGGAGACGTCAGAGGTAGGCTCTTTACTCAGAGAGTGGTAGGGGCATGGAATACATTGCCTGAGAGGGTAGTGGAGTCGCCCCCATTAGGGGCATTTAAGCGGCTATTAGATAGGCATATGGATGATAGTATAAGGTAGGGGTGGAAGTTAGATAGACCTTAGGATTAGGGTAAAAGTTCGGCACAACATCGTGGGCCGAAGGGCCTGTACTGTTCTAAGTCCTAAAACTCTCAACTGTCCAAGAAAGAGAACTGAAAAGAGTCTGTTAAGAGTTTTTTAAAAAAAACTTGAGAAGGGAGTGATATTTTTCCAAGATATGTGAGGGAGTTTGCTGGAAAAAGATTGAAAGCTTATTTTCTTGTTTGTTAAGATCTTTCTAAACTGTTTGCTTAATAGCTTTGTTTGTTTTCTTCTATGCAATAAACTTATGTTTTTTTTGTTAAAGAACATTTGCAGTCCCATTTATATATGTTTAGCAATTAACCACCATGGGTAAAGTTGCAAACGAACTCTACCTGCTATACCATCAATGAAACAAAGTTTCATTCTGGGATTTGAAATGTCCATTATTATCATCAGCTAAGATCATAATATAAGTATTTCTCATTGCTTGCTCATGCAATCAGAGTACTCATCACTATTTTTGCTTCTCAGATTTTTATTTCGGTGAATAATTCTTAGTGATCTGCATTTTTTTTCTCTGAATAAGCATCAATTGTTGTATAGAGATAGTAAGGACTGCTGATGCTGGAGTCAGAGATAACACAGTGTGGAGCTGGAGGAACACAGCAGACCAGGCAGCATCAGAGGAGCAGGAAAGTTGATGTTTCGGGTCAGGACCCTCCTTCAGAAAATGACGCTCCTGAAGAAGGGTCCCGACCCAAAACATCAACTTTCCGGCTCCTCTGATGCTGCCTGGCCTGCTGTGTTCCTCCAGCTCCATACTGTTATCAACTATTGTGTAATCATGTTTACATCCAAATTGTTAGGTTGGGCTAAAACATTTAAATTTATCGAAGTTGAACTACTTAGTTCTATTAAATTTCTTAAAATCTTGGTACTTTAAATACTGCAGTATTCAAAATCACTCTTAAGATCTTCTATTTCTTGAACTTTATTCAATAATTTGTTCGGAAAATCCATTGAGGGTTAGCATATTGTACTCCCCAAATGGTCTTGGTGATAATTATGTTTGGAAACATGATGCAGACATAATTGTAAATAGCTGTAGCTAATTGGATTTGATTGCTATCCAACCAAATAAGATAAACTTGCATTTGTGATGAAATTCCATCATTCTTTTAACTCTGTTCCTGCTTACTGTTTGTATTTCCAAAACAAACACAATGAAATTGAGTTATGAAGTTGAAACAAATATGGGATAACTTTCAAGTTATCTTTATAAACAAAAGAAATTCTGATTGATTGATTGTTTCTACTACAGTATTAAATACTGACTTTCTAGCTCAAACAAATTGATTAAACATCTCTAAAAATGTTTTTTGTCTTTGCCAGCAAGCGGATTGTTAAATTGTTCAGTTCCTCTCTTAATGTGATTTTATCATGGCAATTTCATGAGTTTGTTTGGATGAAAATGTTCTAAATTTAAATCTGAGTCAACAATGGTAATCTCAACATGAATTTGTACCTCATTTTCACAGCTACAACAAACGTATAGCTGATATACGTGAATGCCGAGAGACAGCATTATCGCATGCGTAAGTACATAATTTCAAAGACATCTAAAACATTCCAGTAACAAAACATTAAAAGTATTTGACTAATATAGCAATCAAGGTGAAATGAAAATACATTTTTTAATATTTATTATCAATTGGACACAAATCTTCATTTACTCTGGATGTTTGTCAAGCCATTTATGGTTAACATCATATTCTCATTCCACTATTAACATCTTGGACTCAGGATGAACATAAATGAACTGTGTGACACCTAAAATGTAAAATAAATGACTAGACAGTACTAGTTATTCAGTCTACCACTCATAGGCTGATGATTTTTTTTTTCATATGGCTCACCACTCTCTGGGTGAAGAAATTCATCCTCATCTCTGTCCTAAACCATGATCCCTGGTTCTGGACTGTGCCCGCTATTGGGAACATCTTTGCCGCAACTACCATGTCTAGTCCTTTTGGAATTTTTGGGGTTTCTATGTGATACGCATTCTTCTTAACTTCAGTGAATACAATCCTACCAATTCAATCTCTCCTCATGATAGCCCTGCCATCTCAGGAATCAGTTTGGTAAACCTGCATTCCCTCCATGGCAAGAACATGCTTCCTCAGATAAGGAGACCAAAACTACACACAATATTCCAGGTGTGGCCTCACACAATGCCTTGTATAATTGTAGCAAGACATCCTTGTTCCTGCGCTTGAATCCTCTCGCTATGAAGGCCAACATAGAGCTTGCCATCTTTACTGCCTGCTGCACCTGGGCTCTTACTTTCAATGATGTACAAGGACACACAGGTCTTGTTGAACTTTACCCCCCTCTCCATTTACAGCCCTTCAAATAATAATCTGCCTTCCTATTTTTGCTACCAAACTGGAAAACCTCACGTTTATCCACATTATACTGCATCTGCCTTGCATTTGCCTACTCACTCGCCTGTCCAAATCGCATTGTAACATCTTTGCATCCTCCTTGCAGCTCACTCTTCCACCCAGCTTTGTGTCATCTGAAAGTTTGAGATATTACATTAGCTCCTGCTTCTAAGTCACGAACATATATTGTCCCTTTAACCTCCCCATGCTTGAACAAGGCAACAGTGTAAATACAAGTCACGATCACTTCTAGTGAGTTGGTTTAAAACTGTAACACCTCCATCCACAGTACAGTTTCCTCTGTTTAAAGCAGTATCCTTTTCCCATTTTAGTCCACAATTCAAAAATAAAAGTCAAAAGATGTGGTCTTTACAGTATTTTGCTCATGTTTCTATACTCTACCTTGTTGTTTTTCTGAATATTAATGATATTTATTTTCATTGTTTATAATTCGCCCCTCTTAGTGGCCCCCTGCACAGAGAGCGGCGCAAATTTTTGCGGTCTGCTTTAAAGGAGCTTGCCACAGTTCTTGCTGACCAACCAGGATTACTAGGTCCTAAGGTACTGAATTTATATTGGCAATAAATTATGTTTTTCCAGTAGAGTTCTGGTTAAACAACTATACCTTGAGAAGTTCTTGTTGATAGCATATGTTCTTCTGTTGATACCAGGAATGCTTAGCATCTCGAAGACAAAAATGCACTGGTCTTTTGAGCTTCATATCCTAATGTGCCCAAAGGTGCACTATTAATTTTATCCCTAGTTTCTAAAACTTATGTCATATTTGTAATTGAATCGATTGATTTCTTCTCTGGCTTGGACCCTGCACACCCCCCAAAAAAATCTCCCTACTCTCCTCACGTTTATACATGTTTATAGTTGATTTAGAAAAATACTTTAATTCAAAGCCCAGGCCTTAACGTAGTCCTCCAATAGTCACTGAATATGAAATGTTTTCAATTTCATGTGCAAATTGTGATTTGTTTTGACATCACAAATGAGATGGCACCAGTGTAAATGGCGAGCATGTGGTTTCCTTGGTGAAAGTCATTGATCAAAGTGATGGGAAAATCCATAATTTCTCAAATAAGCTTAAGAAATTATCATTTTGAATTTGCCAGTACTGGGAGTTGAGAAGTGAACTGTTTTGAAATATTTATCAAGTCTTTCACACAATAAAAGCTCAAAATGTAATTTGGATATATGATCGAGCATGCCAGCTGTGAAATAGTTCAAAAGACACCATTTGTTGAAACCTTCCAGCTTGCAGTCACATGAAATAAATATGTAAAGTAAAAATAACATTTATACTGTGTGAGACGAGAGTGCTGATTGGTTGTTAAATGGACTCTGCTCAAGGCTTTGTTATGGGAATATACCAATTTGATGATGACTGACATTTAATGGTCAGATTTTGTTTAAATTCTAATCCAGACAGGTTGACTCTGGTCAAAGCGTTTCACTGAGAAATAAACCGAGAATTGTTGTCGCTGCCCTTATTTATTTGAAACAGGTGCAACATGTTTGCATGTTATTTCCATCCACTTAGAAAAAGGCCCTAAATTTTAGTTTGTCACTTCTGGTACCTGCAAGTGTTTTACACTGCAGACCTGACTAATAATCCTAAATTGGTTGTTAGCGTAAATCTTTGCACACTCTTGACACCATTTACTAAATAATCCTATTGCAGAGTTACATCTAGCATTGGACACTGTTTTCGCAAGTGTGAGTGGTTGGATAAGGTCTGTACTTGGTTCGTTGTGAACAGCTGCAGGGATATGTTGTTTAATACAGTCTGTCAACTGTCAGTCATCATCAAAACTGGTGCACTGTCCATGGCAGTGCCTCTGCCATTCAGCGTCCACTTGACACCCTATCAGAATAATATAAATGTTGTTTTCCATTTGGCTTGGTATTTCATGCAGTTTCTCCTGATGAATGCAATATGGAAAACTTTGTCAAAATGTGTCATTTAGCAGAGGTTGCTTAAGATCTGTCCTACAAAATGATTATCAGAAATATATTTATATTTTGAGACAAAAGCTGAATATTAATGTTTTATTGATTATATTAAACCAGAAAAGGTTAACAAAAATAAATGTGGGTGCAGTGAACAAGTGAAATTGTAATGGTTAATAAGAAAATGACAGACACATCATATAATTTTTCTGTACTTGTCGTCTTCATAGAAAGTGTCTAAAGCATTCTGAAAATGATAGGAATCCAGTAAGAAAGAAGAATTTAATGAAAGCAGCAAATAAATCAAGTAAATCAATCATATTGGAGAAATTCATGGGTCTAATTGGTCACAAATCCTGCAGAAGGGCATCCTGTGGTTTTAAGAGTCAGAGGGTTTCGGGTTCAAGTCTCATTCTAGGACTTGTGCATAAAAATCCAAACTAACTTACACCACTTATGGAGCACTGCGCACTCTTTCAGATTCAACATTAAACCAAGACTCTGTCCGCACTCTTAGGAGAGATGCAAAAAGTGGTATCACACTGTTCCCAGGATAGCTATTCCAAAGGTCTTGGCCATTGTTTACCCTGAACCATTTTATTTGTGAGTGCTTTGTGTGAAAATTGGCTGCAACGTTCCATCTGTTACAAAAATACTTCAAAGTAAGGGTAGGATGTATACAATTAATGGTAGGACCTAGGGTCTTGTTGTAGAACAGAGGAACCTAGAGTTGCAGCTATATGATTCTTTGAAGTTTCTGTCACGTAAACATAGGGTGGTTAAAAAGATATTTGGCACACTTGCCTTCATTGCTCAGTCCTTTGAGTATAGGAGCTGGGACGTCACGTTGAAGTTGTACAGAACATTCATGAGGCCTCTTCTGGAATACTATATCCAGTTCTGGTTGTCCGGTTATGGGAAGGATGTTATTAAGCTGGAGAGACTTCAGAAGAGATTTAACAAGATGTTGCTGAGTATGGAAGGTTTGAGTGAGAAAGGCTGAAACATTTTTCACTGGAGCATAGGAGGTTGAGAGATGACTTTATAAAACAGTGAGGGGTATAGATAGGGTTAATGGTAGTAGTCTTTTCCCTAGGATGGGGGATTTCAAGACTAGAGAGCACATTTTCAAGGTGAGAGGAGAGAGATTTATAAAAGACATGAGGGGCAAATTTTTTGCACAGTGGATGGTTCGTGTGTGGAACAAACTTCGTGAGGAGTTGGTGGATGTGGGTACAATTACGTTTAAAACACATTTGGCTAAGTACATAAATAGATTTGGAGGGATGTGGGCCAGGAGCAGATAAGTGGGACTAATTTAGTTTGGGATTATGGTTGACATGGACTGGTTGGACCAAAGTGTCTGTTTCTGTGCTGTACGAGTCTGACTCTGCTACAGCTGTAAAGCAGTTTGAGATGCCTGGTAATCAGGCAAAATACTATTTAATTTTTTTTCAACATAGTAAAATGCCTCATGTTACTTTATTGGAGTATATAAGCAAAATTAGACAAGGAGCAATGCAAGATGACATTATGGCAAGTGGCCAAATACTTTGCCAGAGTGTTAGATTTCAAGAAGCATCTTAAAGGGAGAAGGAAAAATAATAGAATTTGGGGCCAAGGCAGTTATAGACACTGCCATCAACGGTAGAGGAGTTAAAATTTTCGATGCTTAGGAGGCCAATGTTAGATGCAGACATATTGGCGGCTTTGGGACTAAGAATGTTACAGAGCTAGGAGGGAAAAGGCTATGGAGAGAAAATAAGGATTAGATTTTGAAAAGCAAGGCATTCCTAGAGCAGGTTGACCTCTATGGCAAGTTAAAGCAAATAAAATTCCAAACCAGCAGAACCTAATCTTGTTATGCCTTATGACTTGTAATGTAGACTTTCTACTTTTTAGGCACTCTTTGTCTTCATGGCTCTATCTTTTGCACGTGATGAAATTATCTGGCTGCTTCGACATGCAGATAACATTCCAAGAACAAGAAACAGTGATGATTTTATAGACAAGTATGTATTATTGAATTAATTTTATGTAACTTTTAATGCACCATTATGATTCTTTTAAATGGTGGTCCAGACTCGAGGGGCTTCAAATTGCATCTTTTGGGGAATGACATTTGAGAAAATTCTTCATATAGGAATATGAATTTTTGGAATATCTACCCAGAGGGTTGTTGGTTCTCCACAATTAAATTTATTCAAGACTGAGATTAATAGAATTTTGGGGATCAACTACTATTGACAAAGAGCAGGAAAATGCAGTGGATTTGAAAATTCAGCCATGAGTATGTTAAATGATGAAACCGGATTGACTGGCCCTATGGTTTACTCGTGTTCTTATATCTTCTGTTCTCAAAGTATCCTTTTACCCACTACTAACTTTTTAAAATAGTGCAGATGCTCAAAGCGTGAAATAAAAATCGAAAATGTTGGAGGAATTTAGCAAATGTAGCTGCAGAGGAGAGAGAGAGAGTTAATTTTTCAAGTCCAGTATTGTTCTTCACTTTCTATCTCTCAGATACTGGCATTTTATACTTTATCAGGATCAAAATAATGCTCATTCTAGAATTAGTGATTACTGTAAACAATGTTTGAGCAGGATTGAGAGTCCCACATGGCATATTGCCTACATGGTGCCTAGATAAAGGACGTTTGGAGTCAGCTTGAAAGGATACTAGACTGAGAGGAGGGGGATCATCAGTTGTAGTGGTCCATGTTGGCACTTACAAAGGCAAGAGTAAGTAAGAGTTCCTATTTGGGGAATATGAGAAATTTGGAACAAAATTTTTAAAAATGTACTTCAAAGATTGTGCAAGATTCGGGAAGTAAACACATGTCTAAAGGAGTGATGTGGGAAAGAAAGGTTCCATTTTGTGGGGCACTGGTATCAATATTGGGGCAGGAGGGAACTGTACCTTTGGGATGGACTCCACCTGAACCGATCTGGGACCGGCATTTGAGCAGAAAGGCCAAATAGGTTGGTCACAAGGATTTAATCTAGTTAAAAGAGGGGAGGGCTCCAGAAAGGTTATTAAAATTTCCAGAACAAGTAATAGGGCAGAGACTATGGAAAGGATCAGGAATCTAACTTCAGGCACAGCAGATCAGGAATCTAACTTCAGGCACAGCAAATCAGGGGAAACCTATGATGTTGGGTGGACAACGTAGGATAAGTAGTAGGAACTGCCGATGCTGGAGTCTGAGATAACACAGTGTGGAGCTGGAGGAACACAGCAGGCCAGGCAGCATCAGAGGAGCAGGAAAGCTGACTTTTCAGGTCGGGACCCTTCTGAATAAGGGTCCTGACCTGAAACGTCAGCTTTCCTGCTCCGTAGGATAGAGAGGATTGTATTTAAATGCATGCAGTACACAAAACAAGGTAAATGAGCTTGTAGTGCAGATTGAAATTGGCTGGTGTAATGTCGCAGGCATCGTGAGAAACGTGGCTGCAAGAGGATCAGGGCTGGGAACTAAATATCCAAGGATACATGTCCTATCAAAAGTACAGGTAGATGGCAGAAGGGGCAAGTTGTCTTATTAGTAAGAAATTAAATTAAATCGGTAACACTTCTTGCTATAGGATCGGAAGGTGGAGAACCATGTGGGTAGAGTTGAGGAACTGTGAAGGAAAAAAAGCCCTGATGGGAGATACCAACAGACCCCCTAGCAGTAGTCCGGATCTGGGGCAGAAAATAAATCAGGAGTTAGAAAAGGCATGTAAGAAAGGCATTATTACATTAATCCTGGGGGATCTTCAGTGTGCCAGTGGATTGGGAAAATCAAGGTTTATGGTGCCTCCCAAGAAAGAGTTTTTGGAATGTCTACGAGATGGGTTTTTTTTTGAAGCTGCAAGTGGTAGAGTCCACCAGGGAACAGGTGATTCTGGATTTAGTGATGTGTAATGAGGTAGGTTTGATCAGGGAGCTGAAGGTGAAGGAACTCCTAGGGTCAGTGACTGAAATATGATAGAATTCGCCCTGTAGTTTGAGAGAGAGAAACTGGAATTGGATGTAATAGTATTACAACTGAGTAAAGTAATTGAGACAAAGACATGAGCAAGTAGCTGCCTACAGTTAATTGGATGGGTAGCCTGGCAGGGAAGATGGTGAAGCAGCAATGGCAGGAGTTTCTGGGGGTAATTTGGGAGGCACAGCAGAAATTCGTCCCGTGAAAAGGCAAAAATACAACATTAAATGGGGGATGAGACAACCATAACTGATGAGTGAAGTCAGAGACAGCATATAAGCAGCAGAAAAAGCATACAATATTGTGAGGATTAGTAGAAAACCAGAGGATCGTGAAGACTTTAAAAATTAGGAGACGATAACTAGGAAAGCAATGTGGGGAGAAGATGGACATTGGAGCACTAGAAAATGAGGCTGGAGAATAGGAATGAGGAACAAAGAAATGGTGGAGTAACTGAATAGGTTTGCATTAGTCTTCACAATGGAAGACACCAGCAGCAGACTAGAAATTAAAGAGTCAGGATGCAGAAGTGAGTGTAGTGACAATCGCTAAGGAGAAGTTGCTAGGGAAGCTGAAAGATCTGAAGGTGGATAAATAACTTAGACCTGATGGACTACACCTTGGAGTTCTGAATGAGACAGCTGAGGAGATTGTGGAAGCATTGGTGATGATCTTTCAGGAATCACTGGAGTCAGGGAGAGTCTTAGAAGCCTGGAAAATGGCTAATATAATACCTCTGTTTGAAAAGGGAGGGAGGCAGAAGACAAGAAACTACAGGCTGGTTTGCTTGACCTTGGTCATTGGTAAGATTTTAGAGCCCATTATTGTGGAGGAGATTGTGGAGTACATGGAAATGCATGGTAAAGTAGGGCTGAGTCAGCATGGCTTTGTCAAGGGGAGGTCACACCTGACAAATCTGTTAGAATTCTTTGAGCAGGTAAGACAAAGCAGAGACAGTGGATGTGATCTATTTGGATTTCTGGGAGGCCTCTGACAAGGTGCTGTCCAAGGAGGCTGCCAAGGTAAGAGCCATGGTTTTAGGGGCAAGGTACTGGCACAGATGGAGGTTTGGCTGACTGGCAGAAGAATGGCAGCCAGTGACTAGTGGAATTCCACACAGATCATTGTCGGGACCACAACTGTTCACATTATAAGTAAATAATTTGGATGGAGGAACTCAGGACATTGTTGTTAAGTTGCAAAAACTACATTGACAGGGGGAGGGTCAGGTAGTGTTGAGGAAGCAGGGAGGCTGCAGAAGGATTTGGGCAAGCTAGGAATGTGGGTAAAGAAGTGGCAGGTGGAATACAATGTGGGAGAGCGAGAGATTAAATACTTTGGTAGGAAGAATAGAGGTGTAGAGGTTAATGTAGTTTCAGTTGGCGGTTAAGAAGGCACATGCAATGTTAGCATTTATTTCAAAGGGCTAGAATACAAGAGCAGGGATGTACTGCTGAGGCTTTAGAAGGCTCTGGTTAGATCGCATTTGGAATATTGAGAGTGGTTTTGGCCCTCATATCTAAAGAATAATGTGTTAGCATTGGGGAGTGTCCAAGGGAGGTTTACAGCAATAATGATTTGTCATATGATTAGTGGTTCAGGACCCTGGGTCTTGTACTCTTTGGAGTTCAAACTGATTTGGTGGGGGGGGGAGCGGGTGTGTGCCTCGCTGAAACTACAAAGTACTGAGAGACCTAAATAGAGTGGTCGTGGAAAAGATGTTTCTGCTAGTACACTAACACCTGAGGAGACAACATCAGACTGAAGAGGTGTCTCTCTAGAACTGAGATGAGGAGGAATTTCTTCAGACAGAGAGTGGTGAATCTGTGGAGCTTATTGCTGCAGAACACTGGAGTGTCTTTAAGACAGAGAAGGATAGGTCCTTGATTAGTAAGGGGATCAATGATTACGAGGAGAAGGCAGGACAATGGGGTTGAGAAACATATCCACCATGATCAAATGGTAGAGCAGACTTGGGCTGAATGGCCTAATTCCGTTCCTGTACCTTGTGCTGTTGTGGTCTTAAAAGCTACAATATGTCTGTGAAATCACAGAGCTGCTGGCAGTGGTCGAAAGTCACGATTGTGCAGGTGTCCTGCGAACTTGTTTAAAATCTGAATTTGTTTGCAGTGTACTACATATAATTAAGTACTTGTCATCTTTTTGAAGAAAGTATGGCAAGGCAAACTGAACATTCACTTATGGTTATTTTAATTTATTATAAAGCAAAAAGCCAATTTGCAACATTGGTTTAGATTATTTTAAAAGTAATATTTATCTGTATTTGTTGCTTTAAAACATGCTTCTGTGAAGTCAGATGACTTTGAAATTTTTTGAAGTTAAATGCTTTATTTTAAAATCCTTTAGACACGTTGCTGAACTTATCTATTACATGGAAGAGCTCCGAGCACATGTACGCAAATATGGACCAGTGATGCAGAGATATTATGTGCAATATCTGTCTGGTTTTGATGCAGTAGTGCTGAATGAACTTGTGCAGGTAAGATTGCAAAATATTCATGAGACACAGGTTGTATTAAAATCTTGACACAAAAGTCATTCCTTAGGTTTGTGGGTATCATTCCATATGAGGAGCAGAAGAAAACTATTTGATCCCTCGAGTCTGCTCTGCCGTTCAGTGAGATGGTGGCTTATCTGTTTATAACTTCAAATCAGCAATCACATCTCCCTTGATAACCTTTAAATCCTTTTGCTTTGTGTTGCCAACACATTTGAAAGCCATAACTTCGATGAACGGATGAAGGTTATGTATATGAGTTGTTAACAATTGAGGTTCCAGCCCAATCCTTATTGGATACCATTTGTTCATCTTACCAAACTGGAAAAGACGTATTTTCACCTACCCTCTGCTTCCTCTTAGCCAGCCAATCTTCTATCCATGGCAATATGCTGCCCCTACACCATGAGCTTTTATTCTCCAGAATAACCTTTGATCTGGCACATAGATTTCCAAAAGTCATTTGATTAAGTATAACACATACTGCGTTTATCCGCAGCATGTGTTATCTTCTCAAGGAACTCCAATGGAATGGCCAAGTATGATTTTCCTTTCACACAACTGTATTTTCTCAGTCTGATTACCTCAGACTTGTCCAAGTTCCCCTGCTATAACTTGAAGGCAAATGTCTAACTTTTTCCCAATGACAGATATTAAGTTAACTGGTCTGTAGTTCCCTGCTTTTATGCCCCTCCATTTTTGAATAAAGGAGTTGCATTTGCTATCTTCCAATATCATGAGACCACCCCCAAACCAAAGGAGCTTTGAAAAGTTAAAACAAATGCCACTTCTAAGACTGTAGGATGTAGTCTGTAGTCCATCAGGACCTAGACCCTTGTCAACCTACAGTTCCAAAAATTTACTCAGTACCACTTTTCTTGAGATTGTGATTTTCCTGAGTTCCTCTCTTCCTTTGATTTCTTGATTGATTTTCTTCCTATTTAGTGCTGCTTGGATTTTTGTTGTATGCTTGATAATGAAGACTGAAGTGAAAAATCTGTTCGATTCATCTGCCATTTCCCCATTTCCTTATTCTCTATTTTTAATTCTCCAGTCTGACTTTCAGTAGAACCAAGTTTTTTCAAGTATTAGTAGAAACTCCTTGCTGTCTGTTTTTATATTTCTGGCTAGCTTTCTCTCATACTCTGATTTCCCCCTTCATAATTTTTTGGTCATGTGTTACATTGTTTCATAGCTACCAACAGACAGAGGGAAATAGGGAAGCAAATTTGTCAGCAAATTGCTGAGAGGTCCAGAAAATAGACAGTACTGAATTTCAACTGCTCTCATTAACTGGGATTAAAACTTGTCTATAAAATAAAGAAGGGCATAAATTCTTTTTAAGTTGATCTTTCGGCTGAGATCTTTCTCAGCCATCTCATAGCAATCCCCACAAGAGAATCAACAGTTTTGCATTTAGTTTAAAAATAAAATCGGGCAAGTTGATGGGGAGCAACAGATTAGCATTTTGGCGATAAGTCATAATTCACTTTTGTTTAGAATTAAAATCAAAGGCCAAGATTAAACTTTTTAAAATTCCTGCTCCTCTGCTGCTTGGCCTGCTGTGTTCATCCAGCTGTACACCTTGTTATCTCTCTTTCAGAGTCTTACTCCCTTAGGTGTTAGACTAATACCTGAAGAAGGGGTAAGACTCCGAAAGCTTGTGTTTCCAAATAAACCTATTAGACTATAACCTGGTGTCGTTTGATTTCTGACCTTGTCCACCCCAGTCCAGCACTGGCACCTCTACATCATTTCTGTGACTTGGATTGAGGACTAAATCTTGGCTCTTTCTTGCTCTTCTTTGAAATAATGCCGTGGGATCTTTTGCATCCACCTGAGCAGGCAGATGGGGCAACATCCAAAACACATCTCATTCCAAATGTGTGAGAAACCCCCACCACATTTTAAAAATATTTGGGCATGTGCTGAAGCATTATAACCTACAGGGCTAGGGAACAAAGGCTGTAAGATAGGCTTAGCTTGGATAGCTATTTCTTGGTCGACAGGTATGATGGTGGGAGTCATATATATTTTCTGGTTCTGTGCTCCCATTCACATGTTTGCATGTTCTTTGTGCAACTTGGTGCTTCAGTTGCATTTTATGTCACACACTCTACATTCAATCAATTTGAAGTGTTGTTTTGAAGAGTTTGTTGCATGAAAATGCTGTCTGCTTGTGTTGAGGTCTTACTTTCCTGCTCCCACTTTGCTGCCTTTATACTTGATCTTGCCTCCTCATGCGTGCTGTCTTCACACAACAGCTTCCCCTGTCTTTCCCTTCCCCCTCCACTTCATTGCATCTGCTTGCTTCCCTCTGTGCTCACATGCATCCTACCTCTGTAATTACTGGGGCAGGGATATGTGTCAGAGCATGAATTATCTATCTTGTGCATAATGTTTTAACACATCTGTAATACAGAGACTAAAAAGACAAATCTCAATAGGCAAAGACCTGATGTCACCTATTAGTGACTTGGTGATGTAGAATGTTTATGAAATATTTGTTAAAACTTTAGGAACCATTGAGAAGTTATTTTCTGAATGAAGTGGGGTGTATTCCTGGAAATTTTACATGCAGTATTGTTGTATAGCCAGTAGATGGAGTATGAATCTTGCCAATTTATCAATTGTACATTGGGCAGAACAAAGGACTTGAAAAGGCAGTTTTATTCTGTATCTTGTACAGTGTTAAAAACATAAAATAAGTGTTTTAAAATTTCCAGTTGTGGAAAATGTTTGCTATACAGTTTGTATTGACAGTTTACAGTTGTGCCTCGCTGAAGTATTTGGAGTGTCTCTGTTTTCAAATAAGCCTTCTTTTCTCAACTCATTGTCAAAGCGATCAAATAATTTTCGTTTGGCATTTTTGCATGTCACGGATATCGAAAAGCCTAGAGATTACTTTATAACTAAGTTATGGCCCAAATCCTTCGAAATGAAGAGTAGGGAAACCTGACTTCAGTCTGTGATATGCGCCTGGAAGTCCTAACTTGGATAAGTGCTGCAATTGTTCAGAACGTTGAATCTACTGATGGGCTGATTTGTACTGTGCAGGACACAGTGCAAAAGTCTCTTGTGCTAACGTTCAGTGTTGTACCCTTGAGGAAATATGTGGTTAGCTGGATCGTAACCTGGAAACGTGAGACTTTTCAATTTCTGATGTTAATCAGTTATTTTGAAGATAACTAAATCTCCCTCTCTTTCTTGTCTTCACCCCTCTAGAGCAGGCGACACTTGGCCAAACTACCCTCACATTCACCCACATCGACCTATTGCCCATTCTCTCGCTTACTAAACCACAAGAAGGTCTTTAAACCTAATCTGAATACTGAACTAAATGATGTAAAAAGCATGGACTGGGTGTGGGAGGGGAGAATGTCTTCTGTACTGCTCCATTTCACCCATCTCTTGTGCCATCACTGGTTGAAAGTCTGCATTGATCATTCACTACTGCAGCCAGGATTCAAAATCCTATTTGGAAGAATGCAAAATATTTGGGATGTGGAGATCTTTGTGGGCAGTGGCAAAGTGTGCAGTTTCACCTCTTGACAGCGAGATCTGTTGATAGCGTACCTCCGCGGGAAGATTTATTTGATTGGTGACATTGTTTCTGCATTTGAACGACTCTTGCATGTAATTCAAGATCTTTGCATCAGTTCGTTTTGTTTTTGCAAGTGCATAGCATTCACTTGTTCTCACATTTTGCTGTTATTTAGATTTTGCCTTGAGTTATTTATGTTAATTCAGTACACATTTCTTTTAAATTAAGCCTTGATTTATCACTGAATATGCTCCATCTTGGATGTAACATTGTGCTGATGTTTTACACAAAAATAAATAACTGGAATTACTTAGCAGGTCTGGCCATGACTGATTGTACCTGGGAAAAGGTTGGTATGTATGCTGAAGGTGGTGTGTGGGCAGGGAGAGAAGCAAGGCATAGGTGGAGATGGAGCCCAGAGACAGAAAAACAGTTGGACAGACAGAGGTCAGCCTGGGAGAATCAATAGGTGCTAATGGGGACCATTAGTGGCTAAGAAGAGGTTGTTTGTGGTAGCAGCCCATGTGATGTCAAGGCCTGGTGTTTGCTGGGTGGGGTAAGGACATGGGAGAAGGTTCTCAAGCCCTAAAATTGTTGAACTCGATATTGAGTCCTGAAGAAGGCCACAGGGTTCCCAAATGGAAAATGAGATGCTGTTCTTCCAGCTTGTGCTGAGTTTTGCTAGAGCACTACAGCAAGCCTGAGACAGAGATATTGGCCAGGGAACACAGTGGTATGTTGAAGTGGCAGGCAACTAGAAGCTCAGTCATTTTTGCAGATAGCATGTAGGTGTTCTGCAAGTGGTCACCCAGTCTGTGTTTCATTGAATCATAGAATCCCTACAGTGTGGAAGCAGGCCATTCAGCCCATTGGGTCCACACTGTCCCTCTGAAGAGCATCCCACGCAGACCCACACCCTTACCCTATCCCTGTAACCCTGCAGGGTGTCCCATGGCGAGCCCACCTTGCCTACATATCCCCAGACACCATGGGGCAATTTAGCATGGCCATTCCACCTAACCTGCTCATCTTTGGACTGTGGGTGGAAACCAGAGCACCCAGAGGAATCCCAGGCAGACGCAGGGAGAACGTGCAAACTCCACACAGACAGGATCAAACTCGGCTCCCTGGCGCTGTGAGGCAGCAGTGCTAACCACTGAGCCACCGCGCTGTTTTGTCTCCCCACTGTAGAGCAGATCGCATTGTGAGCAGTGAATACAGTAGACTAGATTGAGTGGAGTGCAGATAAATCGCTGCTTCATTACATGGAAAACTGAAAACATTCCGGGTGATCATCTGTAAGATCATCAGCTGTAAAATCACTCTTCTATTTCAAATAATAATGACCTTGACTAATCACAATCAGTCAACTGCTTATACAGCGAGGTGTGACATTAATGCCCTGTAGTATTGTTTTGTTCCACTTCATTTTAATGTCCACATAACACCCAAATTCAACACTGATCTAAGTAAATTATGAATTAGTCATGGCCTGTTTGTATTGTGTTCAGGGGTCAGTTCTTTTTGTCCAGTGTTATGCAAGCTACTTAGAAAATATACCCGGTTAAATCTGCGCTCGTTTCCAGTTGAGATCTTAATTTAGTTCTTTGCAAACTAATATCTGCATCAGTCAAAGTTCTTTGATATTTTAATGGAAAATACTGGAATGCTGGAGGTCAGGTAACACTTGTGGAGAGAGAAAAGTAAGGTTAAACTCTCCAGATCTTATGATCTTTCATCAAAACATGCAGAAGGGAGCCAATGAAAAGTTTATATGATGAAATGGTCTCTGGTCAGGGCAGGAGATATTGAATTGATGGTTGTCACAATCTAAGACAGAGTGAGGCAGTAATGAAAGAAATTAGTCATAAAAAGCGATATCCAACATTGAGTGAGTAAATAGTTACAGCACGGTTTATGACGTGGGAGGGAAAGCTGCAAATTGAAGGTTAAATGTGAGACTTTCTTGTACAAAAATTTGCAATGCTGTTACTGTGTTTGGATTCCTCAAGTAGGTGAATTACAGGTCATATTGTGGATCAGGCTTGTTTGATTTGGGATTCTGTATATGAAGTCTGTGGGATTCATCTGGGGCTTTCTGTACAGTCTGTTTTGATGTTATTTTAGGCAACAAGGTGTCATGCAACTTTATCACTAGCTAGGTAAGCTAGAACTGAAACATTGGCCTGCATTTCCTGACAGCCAGACTGTAGTTATTCAGGCATGGATAGGTGTTGCGTATGGGCACCCTGTTGAATCCCCATCATAACAGACTCGAAAGGAATTATCCAAGAAGGTGAAGATTCTGTTGGACAGTTCATCGGTGCCAGGAAGCCTCCGAAAGTGTCCTTTTAATTTGGAGAGAATTCGGAGAGTTATGATGGAATTAAACAAATAGTTACTGAAGAAAGCTTAAACTATTAAACAAGGTTCATATGGCCACAGGGAAGCTCTGTGCATGCCAATCAGCAGACCAAAGCATTGTTCCTACTTCTGATCGTCCATTCAGGCACCTCTGCAACTGAACTCACTTCCTCTGCCACCAGACACGCTCCCCTCTTCATCCAGTCCGCGCTTGACATCCCCTCGCTCCCTTTCCACTGCACATGCTTTATACACAACTCTTTGCCCAGCGCACCCGATCTAGATCCAACACACCCACCCTCCCCACGCTGGTACTGCCCCCCTGCCCCAATGCAGCTGGCAAATATCCAGCAACATTTCCTCTAAGATGTGCACCATGCAGTTGCTTGGGGGTCTCAACGTTGCTTGTCAACACATCTATTAAAAAGGCGTATAATTTTATAACCATTCATTTTAATTGCAACAACTGTGTGTGCGAGCGTGCTTCTGGTTTTGTGGATTTTTTCAACTCACTGGTGTAATGTTGACAGTGGAATCTTGAGTTCCTCTGTCATATTGGAAAAACAAATACAAACTGAAGTGGTAGCATCATACTGATTCTAATAAATTAAGAGCCTCCTTTAGAGAGGTGGATTTGGTATACAATTCCCTTCCATCCCGTCCTTTCTATCACTGCTTAAAAAGCAGAATAACTATGTTATTGAATATTTTTGTGACTTTTCCATCCTAGAACCTGTCTGTGTGTCCAGAAGATGAATCCATCATTATGTCTTCCTTTGTGAACACTATGACTTCTTTGAGTGTCAAGCAAGGTGAACAAATCATTACTTTTGATGCATTTTAACAGATACTTCAACATTTTGCCTACTTTGAGCCTGAATCAAGAATTGTTTTATTTTCCACAATGAAATGTCATTTTTCTTGTGTAATGCTAAACGTTATTTTTTTCGTACTATAGTTGAAGATGGAGAAGTATTTGATTTCCGAGGAATGAGACTGGACTGGTTTAGGCTGCAGGTAAGAACTGTGATCTTATTGCATGACAGTGTTGCAACAACGTTAATATGTGCTCAAATGAAACTTGCAAAATGGATAAACTATTAGTAGGGAAGGTCTTGTTGCTTCTCTTCCTTTTTACTCTCCTGAGTTAGTTCACACCAATGATAATGTGTTATATCTGTTACAGTCAAAGCAAAAACTATTACTTGACTAACTAGAAGAATTAACTTATTAATGTATTTTTAGGAACTTGAAGATCTAGCTTGTTGTTTTACATCTATATGAAGGTCTGTCCATAAATTCTCATTTCAGGTGATCTGTAAACAGCATTAAAGTACATGATGTTACACTGGAAATAAAACTGAAGTAATTTTAACTGTTTTGCATTCCAATTTATTTGTTTTGAAGGGGAATAGCTGGAAAGATAGAATTCTTTCACCTCTGAGTTGACGTGGGATTTTATGAAACCTATTTTTAAACTCTCCATTAGCAGACATGCACTGTCCTGGATATGTGTAGCTTCTTTAGTACTGAGGGTCGTGATACTTGAATGTTACATTAGTAGTTGGATCAGACTTGATAAAACTTTTACTATCTGTGTATTTTTCCCTATATTTGCATACATAGTGAGGAGATTGTTAGTGCTAGCAATCTAGCAGCAGAGGAAAAAATAAGACTAATACGCTGCAGATTTGAAAAAAGTACTGATTTAATGTCTTTTTATTTAGTAGTTAACTTGGACTGAATTTACAGCAGTTCAAATCAACCATTATTAGTAAAACCCCAAGTTAAGCAATGAAATCACAAGCTGTTATGTTTATCGTCAATTTATATGATCGTAGAATGGTAACAGCAGAGGAGGAGGCCATTTGGCCCATCATTTCTGTAACTGACTCTCTAAGGGCAACTTACTTAACTCCACTTCCAAGACTATTCCCATCTCCTTGCCCTTTTTTCTTTCTTCAGATAATGATCAGTTTTTTTTTAATGCAAGTTTTAATTGAATCTTCCTCCATCTCCTCAGGGTGTGGATTACAGACCCTATCTATGTGACTAAGAATATTTTTCCTCTTGATACCACTTCCTCCTTTTGCCATCAGTTTAAATCAGTGTCCTGTGATTCCAGGCCCTTCTGCCAATGGGAACAGTCTCTAGCTGCACTCTCCAGATACCTCATGATTTTTGAACAGCTCTGTCAAATCTCCTGTTAATCTTGTCTAAGGATTTCCATTCTAACTTCTCCAATCGATCTATATAGCTGAAATCCACCAATTTTGGAACCATTCTCATGCATTGTTTTTCCACCCATTTTAATGGTTTCACATCGTTCCTAAAGTGTGTGCTCTGAACTGACCAAACCATGGTTTATCCAGTTTATCCTAACTTCATTGCTTTGTACTCTGAAGCCCAGGATCCTGTTTGCTTATCCAGTGTGCTTTGGTAACCTGCACTATCATCATAGAGGATTTGTGTCCATATACCCCCAGATTTTTGTGCTCCTAGAACTGTTTCGAATTGCTTTCTTCATATTGCCTTGCCTTGTTCTTACCAAAATGAATGACTTCACACCTCCCTGCAATAAATTTCATCATCTACTTGTCCACAATTCCATCTCCGTTTTCTTCAAACTTAACACCATCTTCCTCATAGTTCACAATACTTCCAAACTTTGACATGTGCACATTTTGAAATGGTGCCCTGTAAGCTCAAGTCTAGTTTAAGATAAGTCAAAAAAGCAAAGGTGCTAACACACAATCTTGGGAAACTCCACTATATATAGTCTCTTCCAATCCAATAAACAGCCATTCACAGCTATTCTATATTTCTTGTCACTCAGCAAATCTTCTGTTTACTTTGTCTTTCTTCTCTGATATTACCTCCTGGTTCCAACACCCTGTCAAGTGAGTTTCAGCCCTTCCCAATAACACGGGTAAATCACTCACCAAGATCATAGCTCCCAGTTCTGTTCAGGCGCAAATCACTGACCTTAACCCTCAAACTCTCATCTCCCAGAACCAGTCCGAATGTTTCAGGAATCCAAAGCCCTCCATCTTGCGCCAGCTCTCCAGTGAGGTGTTTTATCTGTTCGATTATCCTAAATCTATATTCACCTGCATGTGGTATTGGGAGTAACCTGGAGGTTACTACTTTTAGATTTCTACGAAAGCTTGCTAATTTCTTTGCTCATTCACTGACCTCTGCCTACAAGACCTCATTACTTATTATACCAATATTGATACTAAAGTGGAACACAACTACTGGTCTATTGCCGTAACTGTAGTTTGCCAATCTTTGCCTGCATTTTATCCAGCTGGCCATGATTGGACTAGGTTCGGGCTACACTGCCAGTAGGAACCATCACTCTCATCTGTATTCATGCGAGAACACTAGGTTGGAGAGCGAGATGTGCTCGGGATTAATGCACCATCTGCCTGAACTATCTTGACCGCCTGGTGGTCACTCGTTTCCGGCCAGCTTATATGCTGTAGAGCTGCAGGTTGACCACATTTATAAATGTAGGATTTACAAAACACCCAATCTCATGGATGCAATGCAGTGACACCAGCTGCAATTGAAACTCAAAACCATGACTCACCCTGCAGTTTCCCTAGCAACGTGATATACAATCCATATCTCTCTTTATTAGACTTCTAAACTTATTGTTTAAGAAAACTCACCAGATACTCACTAAGCAGCTACGATGTTATTACTTAACTCTTATTATCTATAAACATTATTTTTAAATTTATTGAAAAATCCAGATTGTTTTAATTTTATTATCCCCTATTGCTGAATGGTTTAACTTTGTTCTGGAGATATGATAAGTTAATTAAGCATATATTTAACTTGGTGATAAATTTCTTCACAATTTGGATCCAGTAATTTTATTAAAAAGCGGATATGTTTGATCATAAGTTTTCCACAATTGGATGAACATGTATCCTTGTTACAACCAGCTGATTTTAATAAATTAGAAGCCAACATTTGACTTACGACTTAGAATGCTATAGACCATTGGTAGTATGAAAAGGAAAGTTTCAAATGCTAGAGATTTGGAAAATTATTGGTGAAGAGAGAAAGTAGATTGTTTTGTCAGAATCCCAGTTAAAAATCTTTACTTACCTACAGATGCTTAGAGACGGCATGAATACTTGCAGTATTTGTTTTTGTTTTTATTTTAGCAGTCACTGGATGGTTGCGTTTTTCTTTGGTACAACGAAGGGTTACAGTCATTGATGTATTTTCACTTATTTAGTTTTAAGAATATCATTATCTATAAGACTATGCCTTCATAACTAATGAATTTCTATTAGTGTGTCACTAATTTAGTGCAATATATTGCATATCATCAGTGTGACCTTCTGATTTTGCAGTTTAAATGTTACACCCGTGGTTGCCTACTTACACAGTGTAGAATGGTCTTGCTAGGATTCGTCGTAATGAGATAGATTGACCTGGGCATCGTAACCAGTTAGGAAAACTTTATGGTTTAAAATAATCAAGGATCAACAATATTCCAGAGACTGGAAAGCTTTTGGGCAGCATGAAGGAGATCTGACTGAAATTAGATATAAATGTAATTTCTCCCAGAAAAACAAGATTGTTCAGAGCAGTTAAAGTAATAAGTTGCCTCTGTGAAAGAGTTTAGTTTGTGAAATTTTCAGGCCAGAAGTGTTTGGTTAGAAATCTGCATTGGTTATTGAAAGTTGAGAAATTCTACGAGCTCAGTTGCAGGAGTGGTCAAAGGAAGAGACCGACGCAGCTCACGAGTCCAGAACTTAGAAGAAACAGTTAAATCAAATCAACAGATTAGTTAGGAAAGGAATTTTCTTCTAAATTTTGATTGATTATAAGGTAATGGCACTGGGGAGTAGATGGGACTTTTGAAGTATGTTTTGAAATTTTTCAAACTGTGATGTATTTAGGTAGTTTGTTTTATTTCTTTTGTGTAATAAACTTCTATTTTATTGTTGAAACCAAGTCTGCAGCCATATGTACATCTGTTTCAATTGAAGACTTTCACATTTTAAAAAAAAGATGATCTATCAAGGCAGGTTTAATTTTAGGATCAGACTTTCCCAGTAATAAAATCAACAGTGGGCTTTTGGACAGCTGTTTCTTTTGATCTTGTGGATTATCTTGCAGAAGAAATTTAAAGCAGAAAAGTTCAAACTGATTCATTTTGATAGGAAGGATGAGGTAACACGATACATTTTAAAGGGGCAGGTGTGCTGAATCAGAGATACCTGAGGGCAAATTTGCATAAATCTTTGTCGGTAGCAGAACATGTTGAAAATGCTATTTTATTAAGAAAGCGTTTGGGGCTGTTGACTTTATGACTAGAGGCCTATAATACATAAGCGAGGAAGTTGTGCTAAACATTATTAAATATTGGTTAGCTTCCAGTTTAAGTATTGTGAGCAATTCTGAGTATCAATAGGGAACCAAGTAGGAACTTAATTGGATGAAAACAGAATACTGTGGGTGCTGGCGATAGAGAAAATAAAGTTCCAAGTTCACTGCAAGCCTTCAGAACTGAAGAATTTTCCAACTCTAGTGGGAGATATTTAATGGAGAAGATATTTGCAGGATTAGAAGAAACGGTCAGGGAACCGAAACTAGTTGGATTGCTTTTGCAAAGAGCAGGAACATGGACAATGGAGCGAATGGCCATTTATTTTGTATTATTCTATGTCAATGACCCAAAGAGTCGTGCCTTGGCTGAGGCCTTGAAGTAGTTTGTGGAATTATATGTTTAGAAAACTCAATATGCACAAGACAAGGGGAGGTGGAAAATTGGCATTTGAATGTAAAATTGGCTTTTATCTCCATAATAGTATATTTTATCCAAAATGTACTTTTTTTTTTGTTTCAGGCATATACCAGTGTTTCCAAGGCTTCTCTTAATCTGTCTGACCACAAGGAACTTGGAAAAATGATGAACACTATTATTTTCCACACAAAAATGGTAGATTCTTTGGTTGAAATGCTGGTGGAAACTTCAGATCTCTCTATCTTCTGGTGAGTGCCTGCTCTGTTTCTCATTTCAAGGAATAACAGCTTGTTAATTTAATGCAAAAGAGTAGGAGCAGCAGAAAACATTTCAGCAGATAATTCACATACCTGTGTTCTAAGACAACAAGGTGCGGGTCTCGGATTCTCCAGCATCTGCAGTTCCTACTATACCTGTGTTCTAAGTTTTTTTTTTAACTTGTGTAGATTAAATTTAGATGTACTTTTTTTTAAGAAAAGAACTATAGAACTGTTTCTTTTACAGAAAAAAACAAGCTTTGTACGTACATTCCTCAGCTTCAAACTTCGATATTTTGGTAGACGCTTGGCATAGCACATAATCTTTGTTTTTGTATATAATTCTTAAACGTTTTCCAGTGAGAACTGGGTAAATAAATTAGATGTTTGTTTGTATAGTGTCAGGCTTGGCTCAATAAGAGCAATGACATACCAGCGTTCTGACTCCTGTGTCAAACTTCATTCAGAGACTTGAATACATAGTGTATACCGACCTCTATGCAGTACTGTTAGAATATTGCACAGCAATGTGATCTTTAGGATGAGACGGCACAAAACAGAGGTGTTACAGGAATTGTTTAGATACATGCGCAATGTCACTAAAATTGAACTTGTGCTCATTTATCTCAATGTTACTTATGGGAATTCTGAATAATTGCAAGTGAATTTTGACAGGAGTATCATTTGGACAGTAACCATTAGCATTATTTCTTTTCAAAATAAAGGTGCAAATTCAGAAAATTTATCTTTATGTAATTTTTGTTTGCCACATTCTCATCGTTGGCTTCATAATGTCTGCAAATGTTGTATTCCTTCACCACAGCTACCTATTGTTTAGAAATCAAGTATGTGGATTTTAATTTCCTGTTCACAAAGAAAATAATTTGGATGTCCCTTGTAATTTACAAATTGCATGTGTTCAAAACTACAAACTGCACCATTCAAGAAGGGAAGTACAAAATTAACCATGAAGCCCATTGCCACAGTTTGATAAACAAATGATTTAATTTAGGGAAAAAAAGTTTTTTCCTAAGATACTAAACCTACCTGAAATCTTTTTTTTCTGACTGCATCAAATAGCATGGGCTTGGCTGAGGTTAATTTAGATTTATTCGGAATTAATTCGTTGACATTTGCTTTATTGTTAAAATTAGCTATGGTGAAAGAGAAATAAGATCATGATTTTGTACATGGACATACCTCCCTCTCCAGTCTTTTTCTACGGATTTTTATTATCAAAATCTCTGCCACCAGCACAGTCTTCCTCTCTAGCCCCATCTTTTAGTTGATCTCTTGTGTCAGATCTCATATCATGATGCAATAACAAAATCTCATAGAAAATGTAATAACGTATGTTGGAAATTAGACTGCCACATAAGAAATTTTCATATTATTTGCGGATTTTGCTTCTATTTCTGTCTCCTTCTGGATTCCATTTTAAAAAACTCAATCAACTTTTGCTCTGCTTCCTTTTTGGATGTTAATCTGTCCTTTTCCCTTTCTTATTCTAGTAAATTAGGGGAAAAAAAAAAGGCAAGCACCTGGGATTACACTGGTCCAGCATGCTGTGCAGAGCCTTGATACTTCATTGTATTGTATGATTCAGATTTGTAATCATCTAGTCCAAAAGCATGTTTTTGACAGAGCCATAGCTGATTTGCCCTTTGAAGCAAGCCAGGCAAGAAAAGTAATGCAGGATAAATCCATACAGTCCATTGTATTTTGGCAAAAGTTACTTGATCTAGCTGTCTACTCCAAACAGTTAAATGCAAGAGTACATCATACGATGAGATGCTGTTTTAAATGTTTAAACTTTACAAATAAATTGTGTAAAAATAGTTGAGGAAAGTAAGTTTTATTAACAGGACATGTGCTGCTCCTCACCTCCAAACCCCCAAAACAAAGAAACCCAGTTACCAGATGTGCCCCTAACCACTTGTTGAGACTTGGGCTTTGGGGCCAGCTGCAAAATCTGAAGTGAGGAGCTGACATTGCAGAGGAAGCACTGGGTCCTACACCATGTGGGGCTCTCTTGACCGAAGAGAGGAGCAGAGGAAGCAGAACTGGGACTTTGCTGTGTGTTGCTCTGCTCATCACTCAACTGGTATGAATGCAGTGCTTGGAGCTCGCAGTGTAATATTGAAGCTAATGGTATTCTGTTTAAAACCATTAATGACCCAGAGCCAAAAGACTGCCCCAACAGACACCTACTGATGTCACAGCACACATGAACTATTTGACTAAACCTTGCTAGCTCCCTCTCTCTCAATGTGAAACATTGAGAGTCATTCAGCCGCAGTCACTGTTCTCTAGAGACAGTGGGAACTGCAGATGCTGGAGAATCTGAGATAACAAGGTGTAGAGCTGGATGAACACAGCAGGCCAAGCAGCATCAGAGGAGCAGGAAGGGCCTAGACCCTCCTTCAGAAATTGGGGAGGGGAAGCGGGTTCTGAAATAAATAGGGAGAGAGGGGGAGGCGGATAGAAGATGGATAGAGGAGAAGCTAGGTGGAGAGGAGACAGACCGGTCAAAAAGGTGGGGATGAAGCCAGTAAAGGTGAGTGTAGGTGGGGAGGTAGGGAGGAGATAGGTCAGTCCAGGGAGGACGGACAGGTCAAGGGGGCGGGATGAGGTTAGTAGGTAGGAGGTGGGGGTGTGGGGCTTGAGGTGGGAGGAGGGGATAGGTGGGAGGAAGGACAGGTTAGGGAGGCAGGGACAAGCTGGGCTGGTTTTGGGATGCGGTAGGGGGAGGGGAGATTTTGAAGCTTGTGAAGTCCACATCGATACTATTGGGCTGCAGGGTTCCCAAGCGGGATATGAGGTGCTGTTCCTGCAACCTTCAGGTGGCATCGTTGTGGCACTGCAGGATGCCCAGGATGGACATGTCGTCTGAGGAATGGGAGGGGGAGTTGAAATGGTTCGTGACTGGGAGGTGCAGTTGTTTAGTGCGAACCGAGCGTAGGTGTTCTGCAAAGCGGTCCCCAAGCCTCCGCTTGGTTTCCCCGATGTAGAGGAAGCTACAATGGGAACAGCGGATACAGTATACCACATTAGCAGATGTGCAGGTGAACATCTGCTTGATGTGGAAAGTCTTCTTGGGGCCTGGGAACCTCCCCCCTCACCCCCATCCCAGTTGTCACTGTTCTGTACTTAGCTGATGTTTTAATGTGTAATTACAACATCAGCACTGGTATGTGCATGCAAAATCTGTGCACCAGAGCATCCTGTATGTGACAAACACATGAAATCACCAATCACATAGCAATTATGAAAAAATGGCAGCAACAAAACTGAGTTGTGATGCAAAACACTCCAATGCAAATCTTGATGTTAGACACGGAATAAAAGAATAATGTACGTTGAAAGCGAGAATATGTTTCAGTTCAGGTGGCATAAATTTAGCTTTGTTTCTCTCGTTTCTAATTTAGCCTGAAACTGCGTTTTTGTCACTGAGCAATCTTATCATCTACCAATTTATATTTATTGTCTGTTTTCAACTCCGGCAAGGTTGCTTTTGCTTCGGATTGGTTTGGAGCAATTTCCATTTCAACCACACCTATTTTACCAAGTGACATTTACATTTTCCATATCATCCATTCCTGTGATCTTTCAGATTGCTGGTTCATAGCAAGTTGTTAGAATTTGGAGTTTATAAATCACAAAAAAAAACTTCCAAACAATTAGCCTGAGTTGATTTCAAACTCAAAACTGGGGTTAAAATAGAGTATGATGGTCCACTGTGCAACTCACTTGTCAGACATCTATTCTCATAGAATGCAAAAGCTGTTAAGATTTCAAAATATTTTGGTGCAGTAAAGACTTGCTGGTGCACAAATCATAGTAATCCATGGTGACATTAACAATACCAGCAATGTTACCTCCAGTTATCCTGTCTATCAATTGTGTGCATGCTTTTATTCAAACGATTTTGGGTTTGCAACCCATTCAGTGATTTAACCAATTTTCTATTCCAAGTGCAAAATTAAACAAGTCTGATTAACATGAAAGGTTGGGGAGCTCTGTAAATAGCTAACAAATTTTATGCTCTTAAAAAAAGCGTTGATAGTAAAAATGTGATCATGACCCAACACCATCCCTACCTGACCAAAGTCCAGTCAAGTTTAAACTTTAAACAGAATGCTTCACATCATATAGGAAACTACTGGGAATTCTTTAGTTGAATGGGTCAAATTTTGTATCATATTTCATTTGATTATGTCGAAATGTATTGACATGTTGCTTAATACTTTTAAGTTTTTACAGTCGTGCTTTTGAGAAGATGTTTCACCAGTGCTTGGAGTTGCCCTCGCAGTCACGATATTCGATTGCCTTCCCATTGGTTTGCACACATTTTATGAGTTGCACTCATGAATTGTGCCCTGAAGAGGTAAGGCTGCTTTTATTTGATCTCAGTACAGTACAAAATATCAAGCTTTTTTCAGCAAAGATTATGTACCTGTAAAAATCGATCTAAAAGTAACTTGTGGCACCTTTCATCTCGATTTGTGGTATTCTGATGATACTAGCACATTGAACTGAGATGCTTGCAAAGTTAGATTTCCCTGTAATTCTGTCTCCTTCACTTTTTATATTTTCTGAATAAGAAAAGCACATTTCATTGAATTACAAAGAAATTGCAACACAAATACAGACTACTTGGTCCATGTTAGTGTTTATCCTTCATGCCATGTTCCAGCACCTACTTGATGCACCTCCTTTGTTCCCATATCCTGCGATCCTCTTTCCTTCACCCACTTATCTAATCTAATCTATTCTTAAATCTTACTTTTTTCCAGTTATACTACTTGGGTGTTCCACAGTCTTACAAACCTTTTATTAAAAAAAAAGTTTGTCCAATTCTCTATTAAAATTTAGACCATACCAACAGAATAGATTTTGTGAGGTGATTGAAAGAAAGTTTGTATAAAAAAATGGAAATGGAAGGCTGGTGGTGAACGCCGTTTGATTGTACAGCATGAAGCCAGGTTTTTGGTGAGTGAGAGAGTTCAGTTCCATTACAAGAAAACACAGTGCCAGTATAGACGATCTGATATGGCTGCAGCATGTGGATCTCCTTGATGGCACTGCGATCCATAGAAACCACATTGGCAATAATCATCTGCAGCTTGAGGAGCTTCAGCTCAGCTGTTGAGCTGGGGAATGAGCTACGGACATTGTAATGTATCAGGGAGGAGAAAAATTATCTGAACACTTCGTTCCATCAGACGGTCACACCTCTTGGGTCTGTCTCATCTGATTTGATCACTGATAAGGGACAGGAGAGTGTGATTGTAAGGCAGACAAGGGGATTGATGGAGTGGAGAAGCCTCCGCCAATGCAATTAAGCAACAAATTTGAAGCTCCTGTAGCTTGAATGGACAAAAGTGAGGATCGTGGTTTGGATGAGCAGACTAACCATTACACCACGGTACAGGAAGCCATTGAAATATGGGGAGTTGAAAGTAAGTAGAAATGTAGTGATGGTAGTTATTTTCTGCAGCCAAGAATGAAAATCCAGAGGGCTATGTTGCCCGTACAGTGCCAGAGTTTGAGATGTCTGGTTTGAGCTAGATAAGAATTTGCCGTGGGAATCAAAGATCCAGTTATTGTAGCCAAATGACTGAGGTAGACCAGAAAAGAAGCCCTATAAACAGTGTGAAGAGCTAGACACCAAGTTAGAATGCAGAATCTCAAATGTCATGTTTGAATTCTTACTTCAGACATGCTAATGAGAAAGATGAATGCATGGCTCAGAGACTGGTGTGGGAAAGGTAGCTTCCCGTTCATGGGGCACTGCCACCAGATGTACACTTGGTATGAGCTTCACCTGAACTGTGTTGGGCCAGTGTTATAATGATTTGTATAACTAGAGAAGTTAACAGAGCTTTAAACTAAATAGAGGGCAAATAGGTCACATAGGTGAATACTGTGTAAATAAAGAGAAATGACATAGCGATAGACCAAGGTCACACAGAAGCTAAGCATAATCAGAGTGTTGCAGGAAAAACAGTGTTTGGAAACTTGTGTGCCAGCAGATGGGGCCAAAGTTTGGGAAAAGCATGAAAAAAGGGCTTATTTTTGCGGTTGCTTTGCCTGCAGCAATTTGTAATAATGTAGATGAATTATCAGCTTCACTATAAATTCATATGTATGACCTGATAGCCATTATGGAGACATGACTGCAAAAGAACCAACGTTGGAATCTGAATGTCCATGCGTGTGTTAAATTGAAAGTGGGGGGGAAGCCTTGTTAATTAGAGGGCATTAGTACTGTAGTGAGGGATGACCATCGTTTTAAAGTTCAACGTAAAGAATCTGTTTGGGTTGAACTAAGAAACCCCAATGGGAAGAAAACATTGGGAGTTACTTGTAGGCCAGTGAACAGAATAGTCATGTAAATCATTGTATCAACGTGGATATTAGGGGTGCAGATAACAAAGATAATACAGTAATCGGTGGGGGGGGCGGGGGTGGTTTCAATCTACTTATAGATGTAATTTGTTCTATTGTGGAGAGTGAACTTTTGGAATGTATATAAGACGGTTTTCTAGAGCACTACATTTACGAACCAACTAGGTCGGCTTGTTAAATCTCATTGCCAATGAAAAAGACCAAATGAACAATCTTGCTGAAAAGTAGCTTTTAGGAAAGAGTGACCATATATGATAGAATCTCAAATCAAGTTTGAAAGTGATGTAGCTCTATCAGAATCTTGCTCTTTCATTTATGCTTTGCTTTGTTTAGATGTATGAGGTGCATTGAGTTGATTGAGAAACAACATTAAAATATATGACTAGACAGGCAATGGCTTAAATTTTGAGGAACTAGGACATGGGTTCCAGCTAAAGTACATTATTTTAATGCACTAAAGCCCAGCAATGTAAGTGATCCAACTATGACTAATGAAATAAGTAAAGAATTGAAATAGATAATAGGAAGAGATCAAAATAAGCTTGAGGATTGGGAGCATACTGAATTCTTTTAAGGAAGACCGAGGGAAAAAATTAAGAAGAGTAAAATAAAATATGATGATAAACTAGAAAGAAACTTGAAAACAGACTGCAAAAACTTCTTTGTGTATATAAAAAGGCATGGCAAAAACAAATATTGGCTCTGTTACAAGCAGAGAACAAGGAAATGGCACAGAGCGTAAATAAATGTTTTGTGGCTGTCTTCACATAGGCAAACACTAAAAATTTACTAAATATAATTGACAATAAAGGGACTAATGTAAAAGAGTCACTACAAGGTATTATTTAGAAAAAAAACTACGAGAGAAATTAATGGGATTTAAATGGAATAATGGAATAATCCCTTGGATTTGATGATCTACTCTCGCAAATATTGAACAAGGCAACTGTAGAAATAATACATTGGTGGCCATCTTGCAACAATTCTTCCCATTCTGGAATGGTTCCTGCATATCAAAGTGGCAAATAGAACTGTGGAAAAGTTACAACACAGATAGAGGTCATTCGGACATGCTGACTGAATAATCTAGGTACCCATTCAAATCCCACTTCACAGCACCTGTTCTGTAGTCTTTGGTGCAGATCCAGATTTGTTCTAAATATGTTGAGGGTTCCTGTCTTAACCACCAAACTGGCAGTGAATTCCAGGCACCCACCAAAGAGTGGAAAGGTTTCTCTTCAATCCCCTCTCTGTCTCTACCAGTCACCTGAAATGTGTGCACCTGATAATTGACCTCACTGGTTGAGGAAATAGATCTCCCCTATCCAACTCTCACATTATTTTGTATACCCCAATTAAGTTACTCCTCAGCTTCCCCTGTTCTAAGGAAAACAAGCCTAGCATATCCAATCTTTCCTCAAAGCTGCAATTTTCAAGCCCCTAGGAAAATTCTTGCAAATCACCTCTGTCCTTTTGCTAGAAATGATGTCCTTCCTGTAAGGTAGTGACCAGAATTGTACGCACAACTCCTTGGGGCAGGCTTGGGCCAGCACACTAGCTCCGTGGCTGGCATTGCTGCCTCACGGCACCAGGGATCTGGGTTCAGTCCCAGCCTCGGGCGACTGTGTGGAGTTTGCGCATTGTCCCTGTGTCTGCATGGGTTTCCTCTGGGTGCTCTGGTTTCCTCTCACAGTCTGAAGATGTGTTGGTTAGGTGGATTGGCCATGTTAAATTGCCCATAGTGTCCAGGGATATGCAGGCAAGGTGGATTAGCCATGAGAAATGCAGGGTTACAGGCATAGGATAGGGGGGTGAGTCTGGATGGGCTGCTCTTCGGAGAGTCTGTGTGGACTTGCTGGGCTGCATGGCCTGTTTCTACACTGTAGGGATTCTATGATGAACTCCAGCTGTGGCCTAACCAGTATTGTTCCAGCATTATATTTCTGGTCTTCTATTCACTTCCTCACCCAAGAAAGAAAGGGAGCATCCCATATGCTGCTTTTACTGCTTTCTCTATCTGTCCTGCCACTGCCAGAGACCTTTGGACGTGCAATCACTTTGTCAACCCCTCTCAATACCCTTTGGTTTATTGTGTATTTTCTTCTGTCCCAAAATGTATAATTTCTCTCTTTGGATTAAATTCCATTTATCACTTTTTTTGCCCAATCAACCAAACTGTTGGTACCTTCCTGCAGTGAATAGCTATTCTCTTCACTGTCAAGTACCCAGTCAATTTCAGTGTTATCTGCAAATTTCCCAGTCATGCCTCTCCTATTTAAGTCTAAATCATTAATATATGCCTCAAATAGCAAGGGTCCCAAAATTGAGCTCTGTGGAGCACCATTTGGAGTTTAATTTTGTACATCAGATATAACTCCACTATTTTTAAAAAAAAAAAAACAGGATGGAAAGAAAACTGGGAATTGCAGAATTGTTAGTTTAACATCAGCCTGTCGGGAAAATGCTTGGAATCCACAATAAAGGATGTGGTACCAGAACATTGGAAAAACTGGTAGGATTAGGCAGAGTTTACATGGGTTTATGAAAGAGAAATTATTCTCAACAAACCTGTCAGGAGTTTTTAAGGGTGCAACTAGCAGTATAACTATGGGCCAAATCTCCGGAAGTGGTAGAGGACCAAATGAGCCAGGATGCGGCGGCGGGCAGTCTGCGTGGCTGACAGGATGCGGCGGC
>NC_063338.1:37120437-37122843 GCF_021869965.1 Rhincodon typus
GACAGGATGCGGCGGCGGGCAGTCTGCGTGGCTGACAGGATGCGGCGAGAAAAGAATCCCAAGTCAGGAAGTCTAAGCCCGAGTTAGATTCAGTGCGGCTGACTACAATTGGTTCTTGCTTTAATACAAGCTACTACTAATTGCTTAAGTTCTTCTATTTTAGGTTCTGACAGAGCATACAAATTGGTAGTGCAGTTAACATGTTTGAAAAATAACACACCATAGTAATAATGATTAATTGATTAATACATAAAAGAATGGCAGGACAGGTGATGGCCTTCTGCAGCATGTGGGAATTCCTGAATGCCACTGTAATTCAGAGCAAAGACGCCTGTAGAAAGTGATTGATGTTCAGCAGCTTCGGGTCAATTCATGAGGGGGTGAGGGCGAAAGTGCGGAAGATGAGTTGGACCCGTTTGAGGGCCCTGTCAACAACTGTGTTGGGGAATCCTCGGTTGGATATTTCGGAGGCTTCCTTGTTGAAGTTGACCTCATCGGAGCATATGCTTTGGAGATGGTGGAACTGGGAGAATGAAATGGAGTCTTTACAGGAAACAGGGTGCAGGTATGTATAGGCCAGGTAACTGTGGGAGTCAGTGGGTTTATAGGGATATTTGTGTCCAGCCCATTCCCAGAATTGGAAACGGAGATGTTGAAGAAGGGAAGGGAGGAGTCAGATACACCAGATGAAAGTGAGGGTGGGGTGGAAATTGGAGGTGAAATCGATGAACTTTTCCAATTCTGGATGAGAGAGGGGAGCAACACCGATGATATCATTGATATATAGGAGAAAGAGTTGTGGGCAGGGGCTGGAATAGGACTGGAATAAGAAATGTTCCACGTACCCCATGAAGAGACAGGCATAACTAGGGCCCATGGCCACCCCTCTGACCTGTAGAAAATGAAAGGAGTTAAAAGAGAAGTTGTTCCAGGGTAAGGGCAAGCTCAGACGAGGAGGAAGGTGGTGATGGGTGGGAATGGTTCAGGCCTTTGCTCCAAGAAGAAGCAGAGAGCCCTGAGACCTTCCTGGTGGGGGATGGATGTGCGAAGGGAGAACATCTACATTCAGCCCACAAAAGCGACCCTTGGCTGCCAATTTAACACAACACCCTATTCCCTGGCCAACATTGCTGTCTCAAGCTTGCTGCAGTGTTCCAGCAAAGCTCAGCGCAAGCTGGAAGAACAACACCTCATTTTCCACGTGAAGACCCTGCAGCCCCCCCGACTCCATATCGAGTTGAATAATTTTAGGGCCTGAGTACTCCCATGCCCTAGCCCTCAACCTTCCACACCAGGCTTTGTTATTAAATAGCCTGCTGTTACACACTACCAATTGTTAACCACTAACAGTCTCCATTAACAGCATTCACTTTCCCAGCCCGATCGTTATCCATTCCTTTGTCTGTCTGGCTCTGGGTTCTATCCCACCTATCATTTACTCCTTACACCCTCCCCCCACTCTATCTCTGCATATAAACCAATATTTTCCTAGCTACCATCAGTTCTGAGGAAGGATCACTGGACCCAAAACATTAACTCTGATTTCTCTTCACAGATGCTGCCAGATTTGTTGATCTTTTCCAGCAATTTCTGTTTTTGTTTCTGATTTACACCATCCACCATTCTTTCAGTTTTTGCTGTTTGTTTGACATTCTGGTATCATCCAGTGTGCACACCACAATGTCACTGAGGTCATTTGGTTCCCAATTGGCACCAGAAATTATACACCAAAAATTTTGCACCAAAATAGGAGTCCAAATATAAAGGAAGAAAAAGTGACTGTCTCCTAAGGAAGCAATTAACTGGGTCGCACAACTCATGAGCATCCAAAATTACTGATTTAAGCAAATTTGTTATGGGGGTGGTTAACTGAAAGCCATTTGCAAAAAGTGTCTCCTGCTTAATAATCTTCGTGAAACTTGAAAAATTTTGACCAAAAATTTAAAGCTCTTTTTTAAAATTTAAAGTTCCTAATCAGGCTTTTTAAAAGAGGTATTTAGTTACGTTTTCTGTGGCTTGTTATCTTGTAGCGTGGGAAATCTGTCACACGTAATATTGGTTGAAAAACTCCCATGGTTTCACATAAGTACCGTTTGATAAGTCAAACAGCAGCAATTCAGAGATAACAAGGTGTGGAGCTGGATGAACACAGCAGGCCAAGCAGCATCAGAGGAGCAGGAAGGCTGACGTTTCGGGCCTAGATCCTTCTTCAGAAATGCTGTGAGCATTCAGCAGGTTTGGTGTCATCTATAGAGAAAACAAGGGTTAATGATCTGGGTTTTTATTTTTCTTAGCAGCCTGGAGCTAAAAGTTAGAAAGTTGTAGGGAATCATGAAATTAGGATTCCTTCACATATTGTTGAGTTTAACTGATTGGATCCCCATGCAGGAGCCAGCCTAATTGACA
>NC_063338.1:37123243-37182219 GCF_021869965.1 Rhincodon typus
CGAAACGTCAGCCTTCCTGCTCCTCTGATGCTGCGTGGCCTGCTGTGTTCATCCAGCTCCACACCTTGTTATCTCAGATTCTCCAGCATCTGCAGTTCCTACTATCTCTCAGCAGCAATTCAACTACTTCCACTGAGACCAATGGGCAATTCTTCTATCCACTATTTGAAATAACTGCCAAGAAATAGTATGATTCCCTTCACAGTCAACCAGTGGCCCTTAATGAAGATCAAATGTAGGCTGGGTGTCCATCAGCTTTGGTTGATATTTTGGTCTTGGTAACTTCCATGACTTTTAGTCATGCTTTCTGCAATAACATGGATATATCTGGATCAATCCCAATTCATCCTTGGGTACAGTAATCAAGTTGTAACCTCAAAGGTGTCACAGCAATAACTGGTACAGCTGTCTTTTGGTGGGGATAACCTTGTTGATGGGCTGTTTGAGGAATTCCTATAATGTTTATTCTAGTGCCAATTTATGATCGGTTTAGGAAATGACCGTGAAAAGCACATGCTGCTTTAAAAATCCCCCTAATTCAGCCAAGAGGCCATGTATAAAGCTCAGTACAGCAATAGACAGTCTCATTTTATGGGCCAGTGTTTCTAAGCCCTGTACTCCAGACCAAAGCTGCATTCATGTTAAGAGGCTCCCACTGCAGAATTGAATCCTCATGGTAATGATTCGCAAGAGCATTAGATTGTATAGTACTTGCCAATATTTTGGACGAGGAGAGAAATTTCACTTTTTGCACAAGCCTTCAATACTGTCAAAACTAGATATCCTTTTAATTTTCTGAGTTCTGTTCTAAGATTCATTGAGAAATAATCTGATGGGAAAATAATTTGAGATAACAGAGGATACCTGTATTCCCTGCTTAGAGGCATTGCTTACAAGAGTCACAAGTGAAAAGGGCTTACTCTAAAGCCATCAAAACATACCCTCTCTTGAATATCTTGCAATGCTCAAAAAGCTGAGGTGTAGCCAATATTAATCCTTGATAGTAATCTAATTCTTCAAAAAAGGGTCATAGCTCCTTGCGTTTTTTGGAAAATATGTCCAAATGAGTAACTAGCAGATATATTTAGATCCGTTACGTTTTGTTGCAGATGAAAAATCTTAAAGTGCAAGGTGGTTAATCAGGTAGGATTTTCTGACATTGAGCCAAGAAGACCATTCTGAAGAAGGATCGCTGGACCTGCAATGTTAACTCTGCTTTCTCTCCACAGATGCTGTCTCACCTGCTGAGCTTTTGCAGCAATTTCTGATTTTGTTTCTGATTTCCAGCGTCTGCACTTGTTTGGTTTATTTGTTTAAATACAACTTCATCTTAGCAACTGTATATCACAGCCATGCTTCAAATGTTTCAGGTTCACCACCATGGGAGATGGGTTAATCACCTGAAAGATCTCCACTTGAATACAGGAATGGCATTGAAAGTTTGTCAAGTTAAATTTCAAGAAATGTAGGCAGCAAATTGCATTTCATTAACACATAATGTAGTGTTCTGTTGGAAATCTAGATACTCAGTGGCAAGTAGTACGTAAGTTAGCACTTTAACACATTCTACATTTGTTATTATCTTTCTGAAAGAAAAGCAGAACGAGCAGTTGACAGCACTTTCAGTGTATAAGTTGCATTTTATTATTTTTAAGACTGCCACATGAAATAGTCCACATGGTTTACTAGGTATTGTTGTCCAGTTTTCCCACCTAATTTAGATAAATTTTGTATTAGCTAATTTGATATTCACCACTCAGATGATATCTTGGTCTACATGTTGACCCAGTCATCTCATCAGGCCTTACAAGGGCATAGTTTTCCTTTTCTAGAGAGAGTGAAATGGATGCGAGATGGAGAGGTTTCACTTTAGATTAGTGCCAAAATGAAAGGTAGGTAGCAGTAGTACAAGTTCCTAGATCTAATATGATGCAAACATTTTTTTGTACCAAGCAGCTGGTTTTGCCTGAGGTAGATTATGTTTGGTTTAGGTATGCAGATGTGACCTGTTATTTAAAGTCTGAAGTTGGCATCATTAACTTCTGTTTGTTATTATCCCCGCTTAAGTTCATCATTCAGTATATCTGTTTGTATTCCAATGTGCATTTACAGTTTTGTCAATTTCTGAATTACTGTAGAGGCATCACATTGGAGATCGCAGTCTGTCCCTGTGCAACATGTTCCTTGATGAAATGGCTAAGCAAGCCCGCAATCTCATCACAGACATATGTACGGAGCAGTGCACTCTTAGTGACCAGGTAACGTTCCAGTTTTTCTATATATTGTTTGGGTAAAAGCAAATTGTTTAAACTGGGTTATGAAATTCCTATATCAGACCTTGCAAAGTATCTGTTTATATTCTGAAAATTTAATGTCATTATTGTTTTCTAGAAAGGTTAATACTGGTGTTATTAGCCCTTTGAGGCTTAGAGAAATTATTGCAATATTAAAGTAATCTTAGGAAAGAAGAAATAAACTACTTACCTTTTACGTATCTTGAAACTAGCTGAACCTATCACATGATCCAATTTCCACTTTGTTTATACTTAAATCCAATGGTGGCACAACTCTGGAAAAAGTTAACAATTGCTATTCTCGTACTTTTGGAATTTTATTATTTGGTCGTGAAACTACATTATCAGTGAAACGGTAATTTACATTCTAAACCAACAAACATATAGAATTGGACCCCACATACAAAGCCATACAGAACAAAACCAGAAATGACACTACTCACCATAACAGACTGGACAGTATAAATTCCAAGTGGAGTAGAACAACATTGCTTCATCGGAGGCCTCACTGATGATGTTACCTAGCATGGTGATGAAACGTCTGAATGAAAACAAGCCAGCTTGGCGAGCAAGTCAACAACCTCATCCTTAAATGTGCCTTGAATTTTCCATATGTTTAAATATCATGATAATAATTACTCAAATATCTTCCTTTGCTTTGACAGGGAGCATAACTTGTAATTATAAAGTTTCTTAGATATTGAACATTTGCTGACATTCCATGGAAAAGGGATGAGTGAAACAAGGAGATTGTTAGAGGATCTCAAAAAATTGGTCAACCAAGAAGATTTTAAGGCCTTTCTTTGAAGAGAGAAAGCTGGCAAGAGAGGAAATGAATTCCAGTGCATGAAACCTAGGTGATTAGGGGTGTGACTGACTAAGGAGGGAGAGGCTCAGAAAATGTCAGAAGAAAGTAGGCATCACACAGGCAGGATGGAGAGTTTTGGGCTGGCAGAGGTTACAGGTGAAAGAGGATCAAGGAACTGAAATACAAGAATGATCATTTTAAGTTGTATGTCTTGGAGATTACAAATGATCATTGATCAGGATATGGTACAGAGTATAATTAAGAAACCAGTGTTTTAGATGAAAGAATGTTAATTGAAAGTTAAGGTTGGTGATAGACCCAGAATATATTGAAATATAAACAGAGTTTGTGGAAAAGCTCAGCAGGTCTGGTAGCATCTTTTTCTTCACAGATGCTGCCAGACCTGCTGAGCTTTTGAAGCAACTCCTGATTTACAGCATCCACAGCTCTTTCAGTTTTTATTTAGTACATTGAAATAATTCAGTTTGCAGATGACAAAAATATCAGTAAGTGTTTTTGCAGTAGATGAGTTGAAACAGGCAGTGCTCGATAGATACAAGTAGGCAGTCCTTTTGGTAGTGAAGATTATGGAGTTGGCAGCTCAGTTTGGGGTTGAGTGGAACATATT
This sequence comes from Rhincodon typus, assembly GCF_021869965.1. NCBI lineage: Eukaryota > Metazoa > Chordata > Chondrichthyes > Orectolobiformes > Rhincodontidae > Rhincodon > Rhincodon typus. The sequence continues at coordinate 37,126,974 of NC_063338.1, forward strand.
TGTGAGCAGTTTAGTTCAGTCTGAGATGGTAATTATAAAGGGGTTAGAACCATGGCAAGATGACTTTGGAATGTGAGAGTTTTTGTTTTACTAACGCTTAACTGAAGGAAATTATGAATCATACAAGAAGGATGACATGCAGCTGTCTGGTAATATTTAAGAAGCTGATCAATCAAGCAGGATGCTGGATAGGTGGTTAGGTGCCATCAGTGTGTAATTGCAAATATTGTTGTCAAGGCACAGCTACTAAAATCCAGAGGTAAATGTGAATGAAGGGCATTATTTTTCATTTTATTAATTAGCAGACTTCACTGGCAAGGCCAACATTTATTACCCATTCCTAAGTGCCTCTGAGAGTGTGAGAGAGCCGCCTTCTTGTATTTCCACAATCCACATCGTGGGTATACCCCAGTGTTGTTAGAAAGGGAGTTCCATGATTGAAGAGACGGTTCCAAGTCTGGATGATGGGATTATTAGAGATGTTTAAGCTACAAAAGTAAAGATGGAGCCAATCATTGCATTGATGCTTGGCTCACAACAGTTATGAGATGTTGGAGGAGGGTGGCATGATTGGCCATGTTGACAGCTGCAGAGAGGATTGGATTATAGTGAACTTTGGTGAAAAGCATTGTGGATGTATTTTATGACATTTCTAAGGCTTATTTGGTGCTGTGGCAGGGCTGAGAAACTTGTCCAAACAAATAACTATTGAAAAGCCAGGCAACAATGTGTTCGGTGGCTTTGAAGATAAGAACACTTTGGAAGTGAGGTGGTAGTTGCAAAGGCAGAAAGGTCTAGTAGGGGCTTTCTGAGGAAGGACTATGACCGCAATTTTGAAAGAAAGCGGAATAGTGCCTGAGGAGAAGGAACAATTTACAACATCACCTAACATTTACCCTGGAAGGTAGCCATGTCATCACTTCAGTGGGAATGGAAGAGGAGGTGACTGTCTGGGTTAAAATCACTTTAAAAAGGGCATCAGATGAAATGAGAGAAAATCCAAAACAAAACACTGTTTCAGGATTTGGGACGGCAGACAGTCTAGCTAGAAAGACAAGGGGAGGAAGGCAAGTAACAGAAGCAGCTGAACAAATAGATTCAATCTTCATGTGAGTGGACTTCTGAGATGCTTCGGAAAAACTGAACAAAATTAACTTTGGTCTCCAAGATAGTCCTAATATGCTGGTAGGTTTCTTGCCAAGGGCACTGAGGCCCAAAAACACTTGGTGACCCAGTCACTTTTGGTGATGGATGGGCTAAACTAGTGTGAGTCAGGCTCTGATTTATGCCCTTTGGACGTGAAAGAACTACATGCAGCATTAATATTACCACTAAATAAGCAATAATAAATTCAGAAAAGTAGTTTGTTTCTGAAAAGGTCGAAATGGTACAATTTAAGGGGGTGCAGAAAGAAAGAAATCTGGGGCTGCTTGTGTAAAAGCTGCTGTAAATGGCTTTAATAAATTATGTACAAACCTAAGTTTTACAAATAGAGTACAAATAGCAAGAAGCTAAGTCTTGTGAAGTGTCTAGTTTCGTCCTTGATGGTATGTTGTGTCCAATACTGGGCACCAAACTTTTGAAAGGCTTTAGAGAGGTTACGGGAAAGGTTTACTAGAACAGCTTCAGAGAGAAGTATTACATAGATAAACAGAGAAACTTGGTTTGTCCTCATTTGAGGAAATATTGCTAAGGGGAGAAATTTGAAAGAGATGTTTAAAATCTTGAATATTTTGAGTAAATAAAAAAAATTGTTTCTCATGGATATGGGGCACGCATTTAAGGCAATCTTCAAAAGAATCAGTTGACATGCAAATCTTTAGTTATGCAGTAATTGGTTAAAATTTGGAATGCAGTGCCTGATAAGGAGTGGTGGATTGAGGTTTGATGCTGGCCTTAGAAAGAGAATTACATATTTGAAGAAAATAAGGAAGATTACTTGGTTATGAGAAATGGTTTTGGGAGCAGGTTAACTGAATTGCTCCTCAAAAGAACCAGCGCAGACTCAGTGGGCAGTATACTCCCTTGTAATTTACTATTCTGTGGTTCTTTGATTGGGAATTCAAGCCCCACACCATGATTTGAGTACATAATGTGGCTGATTCTTCTTTTGCCGTATTGAATTAGTATAAATGCTGCTTTTTTAACATTAAACTGAGATTCCATCTGTCTGGAGGAATAGAAAATATCTGTAGAAATGTTAGTACTGTGCACATAAAGTTATGTGTGTACCAGCGTTAGCAGTCGTGTCATCAGCAGACACCCCTCATTGTTGAATAGCCACCTTTTTGATTTGCCACTCCGTTAAATATCCAAACCCACGAAATACAGCTGACAGTGGTTGCAGAGTGAAAGCGTCATGCCAGCTGCCTGGACACTTATCTTGACATGAACCTATGTGATTCTCTCTTTGTGGCCTTGTGCTAGTTTTTGCCTTTTGGAGAAGAGCAGGGTGTTTTCATACCTTCCCGGCCAGTGTATTACCTGACCAAAAAATAACTAAATTTATCTGATGGCCATTGGGGAACATTGATATACAGAAAATAGCTTCTATTTTTACCAACACAAAGAAAGTACATTTAAGCCTGCAAATTTTCTGTAAATCATTAGCTTTTAAGTTTTTGAGATGTCCCAAAGATGATAAAATTACATAAATGCAGGTTCTTCCTCGTTTATTGTCATCTGGAAGTAAAACAATTCAGATTAAATAATTGGTTTTTAAAATATATTATATGCTTTCCAGTTCACAAAAAAATCATTCCTGTGGCTAATTTCTTGGGTTTGGATATTTAAAGGAGTAGCCTATTAAGTAATAGTCAAACTCTTTACCAGTTATTGATTGAACAACAGTTTTCAATGTTTGATAAATTTTGTGTTGGTGATCATAAGAAATGGGAACAAGAGTAGGCCAATTGGCCCCTCGAGCCTGCTCCACCATTCAATAACAACTTGGCTGAACTGACATTCCTCATGTCCGCTTTGCCTGTAACCCTTAATTCCCCTACTGATCACGATCCATCTATGTCGGCCGCATATAATATACACAAGACCTCAGCCCCTACAGCTATCTGTGGCAAAGACTCTCAACCCTCTGAAAGAAGAAATTCCTCCTAATCTCAGTCTCAAATTGGCACCCCATTATTCTTAGATTGTGCTGTCTGGTCCTAGATGTTCCCTTGAAGGGAAACATCCTCTCAGCATTTACCCTGTCAACGCCTTAAGAATCCGATATGTTTCAATGGGATCATCTCTCTTTCTTCTAAACTTTGGTGAGTGGTGTCCCAACCTGTTTAGTCTTTGCTCATAAGACAATCCCTCCAGCCAGGGATTATCCTAGTGAACCTTCTCTGAACTGCCTCCAATAAAATTATATATTTTCTTCAATAAGGTGACCAAAACTGCTCTCATTTCTCCAGTCATGGTGTTACCAGCACCTTGTAGGGTTGCAGTAAGACTTCCCTACTCTTATACTCTAAACCCCTTGAAATAAGGACCAACATTCCAAATGAACAAGTTTTCATTTTTCCACATTATGCTCTATTTGCTGCTATTTTTCCCACTCAACCTATCAATATCTGTCTGTAAGCTGTTCGTATTCCTCTCACAATTTGCCTTTCCACCTATTCTACTGTTGTCTGTAAATCTGGCTGCAGTATATTAACTTCCTTCCTCTAAGTCATGAGTATGTATATTGTAAACAGTTGCAGTCTAGCACTGATCCCCTTGGAACTCCACTAGTCACGGGTCACCAACCTGAAAAAGAACTCTTTATCCCCACTTGCTTTTTCCCACATGAATAAATTCTGTCCATGCCAATATACTACCTCCAAAACTACAGTGAATGCTGAGAGTTGTGTTGGGCGAGAAGTGACTAAGTCTCATGCTGTCTACCAGAATAAGATTGATGAGGTCTAATAGGATTACATGCTATAGATGAAGGAAAGAGAAAAAGTTTGGAACAATTGGAAGATGGAATGGAGAAGATTATGAATGCCTATTGATACTTTGTTATTTGTACAATATTTGAGCAGTTTCATTTTTAGGATATATAAGGGTCTGCATGTCTCAGTATCTATATAAAATGTAAAGGAAATATCTTTTGGAAAGTGTTTTCTTTCATAACGTACGGGATTTGCCGCACATCGGTGCAATGCACAAGTAACAAAAATGCTTAAACGTTAAGAACTTCAGACAATTAACCAATAAAAGAAAAAAAAGTACAGAGATCTCTTCCTTTAGTAGCTGCTTTTTGAAGTTAATTATTTTAAAAATTGTTTTGTTGCTTGTCTGGCAAAAAATATAAAAGCACATCTGATTTTCTTACATTATCCTTACTCTGCTAAGATTCCATGAGTTAAAAACTCCATTATCTGTTGTTAAACTGTTCAGATATGTGGTAAGGTACATCTGGTGCAGGATTAAAATTCCTGAATGAGTATAAAACGCCTTTGGGTTCCCGGTTTTACCCACCATTGGTATCCTGAAAGAAACAGTGCTAGTCTAACTTAAATAAAACATCAATAAATGACAAAAAGTGCATATGTTGTACAGCTACGATTGATCTGTAAAGTTGATTATCCATAATATGTACACAAAATTTTGGTTCACAACATTAGTAGAGCATCAAAAGGAAGTTTTTGTTTTCAGGGAAATGTTAGAAATGGTCATTTCTTTAGCATTTATAATTAACGTGGAAAACACAAACTTGCAAGCAGTTTGTCGAGAAGAAAAATGGAATTGTCCATTTTGAAAAATAGATCTAATATTTTGCTATCTGAAATTATTTAGCAGTTTTTTCATAGTTGTCAAACAAAGAATTGTATGTTTTGCATAAATTTGATTCAACACAATGAAAAGTTTTGAACAATAATTCATTTAGCTGCTTCTTTATAAAAGATATAAAATATAGAAAATAGCTACAGGAGTAGGCCATTCAGCCCTTTGAACTTGCACTATCATTCTGTATGAACATAGCTGATCATACAATCTCAGTATTCCATTCCCATTTTTTCTGCACACCCCTTGATCCCGCTAGTCGCAAGGGCCATGTCCAGTTCATCCTTGATTATATCTAATGAACTGGCCCCAACAGCTTTCTATGGGAGAAGATTCCGCAGGTTCACAACTCTCTGCATAAATTCTTCTCCTCTCAGTCCTCTTATTCTTAGACTGTGACCCTTTGTTCAGGAAACCTCAACATTGGGAACATTCTCCTCACACCTAGCCGATCTAGTCCCATCAGACTTTTATATGTTTCTATGAGGTCCCCCACCTAATTCTTCTAAATCCTAGTGAGTATAAGCCCCATAGATCCCATCTTTCCTCAGACGTCAGTCCTGCCATCCCAGGAATTGGTCTGGTGAACCTTCACTGGCCTCCCTCGAAAACAACAATGTCCTTCCTCAGACTAGGAGTCCAAAACTGTGCACAATCCTCGGTGTGGCCTCACCAAGGCTGTTTATAACTGCAGCAAGACGTCCTTACTCTGATACACAAATCCTCTCGCTATGGAAAACCAGCATGCCATTAGCTTTCTTTACCATCTTCATCTGCATGCCAACCTTCAGCGACTGTTCCACCATGACACCAAGGTCTCGTTGCACCTCACCTTTTCCTAAACTGTCACCGTTCAGATAATCTGCCTTCCTGTTTTTGCAACCAAAATGGATAACCTCACATTTATCCCCATTATTGTTTTTGCCAAGTATTTGTCCACTCAGCCAGTCTGTCCAAGTCACCCTGCAGCCTCCTTGCAGCACACACTGCCACCCAGCTTAGCGTCATCTGCAAATTTGGTGATTTGGCATTCAATTCCTTTGTCCAAATCGCTAATGTACAACCCCTTAAGTATCCTTGGCCAGCTTATCCTATCCAATGCATGCCTCATACCATCAAAGTTAGCTTTCTTTAAGTTCAGGACCCTAGGTTCTGAAAATCAATGCATTTTATGTGAAGTCCCACCTCCATCATATATCAATTGTGTTAGCTTTGGCATGTTTATCTCTTAAACTGTTTTAAAGGTTTCATTTGTTTGTTTTTTCTGTTCTGCAGTTATTGCCAAAACATTGTGCCAAGACTATCAGTCAAGCAGTGAATAAAAAGTCCAAAAAACAGACTGGAAAGAAAGGGGAACCCGAAAGGGAGAAACCTGGAGTGGAGAGCATGAGAAAGAACAGGCTACTGGTTACCAAGTGAGGAATCTTGAAGTGTTGCTTTTTTGTAATTTTTCTTCAGTCAGTTTCCAGAGTGATTGTTTAAATAGAACAAAAAAGTGTTTGGAAGTCATAAATTGTGAAAAAATAGGACTTTTAAGGTTGATATCTTGTGTTTAACTGCCTTCTATTTGTATCAGTGATGTGCAGATACTATTAGTTTAGATACATTGTATTTATATCCATTATGGAAAAGCTGCTTTATGACTATCCCTGCAAAATAATTAAATCACTTATTTTTATTAATCGTGAATATGACAGCATTTTTAGAGAAACTCGAACTGGCCAAAGCATTCATTCTTGAAACTTGTCCTTCATCTTTGTATGCATAAACAAGATGCATACCAAACTATATGCTATATGCATATAATGAAGGCAAGTTATTGTAATTTCAATATAATGTATCTATGGGACACCAGTGTTATAGACTATTGCTTGATGCAGTTAGTGGTAATATTTCTAATGCTTGCAACTGACAGAAGTGGAAATATGAATTGAGGGAAAGATGCTATGACGAGATTTCAAGCAGCTAAGTGAGTAAGCAAAGAGTTGTCAGATTCATTACAATGTGGAGAAATGTGAGGTTAACCACTTTGAGGGGAGAAACAGAAATAAGAAATCCTTGTTAAATAGTGAGAGGCTGGAAGTGGATCATTCAAGGGTCTTCTGTGTTCTTCATGAGTTATTGAAAGTTAATATCCAGGTCCAGCAAGCAATTAAGACAAATAAAGATGATTTACCACAGTTATATAGAGCCTTGGTGAGACCACTCCTGGAGTATTGAGTGTGTTGTTGGTCTCTGTACCTCAAAGAAGATATGCTTGCCTTGGAGGCAGGGCCGAAAATGATTACCAAAACAGTTATTGGGGTGGAGGGATTGTTCTGTGAGGAAAAGTTAAATAGGCAGTAAGTTTAGAAGAATGAGAGAGATCGACCGGTTAAATGCAGGAAAGATGTTTGCCCGTCTTGAATTGTCCAGAATAAGAGGCAGACTGTTTTAGACTAAGATGAGAACAAATTCTTATACTCAGAGGGTGATGAATCAGTCACTGGAGGCTCAGTCATTCATTGATATGCTTAAGACCGAGGTGAATATATTTCAATATATGAAAATTGTTTAAAAATACAGGGATAGTAGCAAGAGAATGGTATTGAAGTAGATCAACCATGATTTCACTGAAAGGCAAAGTGTTTTGCAGGTTGAATAGCCTACTTCTATTTCTTATGGTTATATGCACTTGTATTATTAGAATTAGGCCATTCAGCCCCTTGACTCTGCTCTGCCATTCGATCATAGTTGAAGTTTCTTAACACCATTCACCTGCCTAATCCCCATAACCTTTGATCACTTTTAATCAAGAACCTATCTATCTTAAATATACTCAGTGACTTAGCTCCACAACCATTGGTGGTGATGAGTTCCACAGATTCACCACCCTGTGGCTGAAGAAATTCCTCCTTGTCTCAGTTCTAAAAGGTCATCCCTTCACTTTGCTGTGTCATCTAGTCCTTGTCGCTCCTACCAGTGGAGACATCTCCACATCCACTCTATCCAGGCCTCTCAGTATTCTGTAAATTTCAGTGAGATCCTCCTCTTTCTAAACTCTGTCGAGTACAGGCCCAGAGTCTTCAACTGCTTCTTACAAGAAAAGCCCTTCTCCCTCAGGATCATTCTTCTAAACTTCCTCTGGACCCAATCCAAAACCAGCACATCCATCCTCAAATACAGGGCCAAAACTGCTCTCAATGTTCTAGTTGCTGTCTGACCAGAGCCTTCTATGGCCTTAGCAGTATATCCGTACTCTTGAGTTCCAGCCCTGTCAAAATGAATGCTAACATTGCATTTGCCTTCCTAACCACCAACTGAATCTGCATATTAGCTTTGAGAGAATCCTGAACTCATCATCTTAAGTCCCTTTGTGCTTCAGATTTCTGAAGCCTTTCCCCACTTAGAAAATAGTCTTCGTATCAAAGTGTATAACCTTACACCTTCCCATGTTGTGTTCCATGTGCCACTTCTTACCCTACATTCCTAACCAGTCCAAGTCCTTCTGCAGCCTCCCCACATTCTCAACACTACCTGCCCCTCCACTGTCTGTGTCATTTGCAAACGTATCAACAATTCCATCAGTTCCTCCATCCATATTTTTAATGTATAACATGAATAGTTGTGGTCCCAACACTGACCCCTGCAGAACTTCACCAATTACCCGCTGTCATCCTGAAAAAGACGCTTTTATCCCTACTCGCTGCCTTTTGCCAGTCAGCCAATCCTTGCCCCTAACACCATGCCTGTTATCTTATTTCGCCTCTTGTGCAGCACCTTGTCAAAAGCCTCCTGGAAATACAAATAAATCACATTCACTGGTTGTCCTTTGTATAACTTGCTCATTACCTTCTCAAAGAATTCTAACTGATTGATTTATCAGGCATGATCTCTGTTTAATGAAGCAGTACTTGACTCTGCCCTGTTTTACCATGCACTTCCAAGTACTCTGCAATCTCATCCTTAATAAGGAACTCTCAAAACTTAGCAATGACTGAGGGCAGGCTAACCGGCTAATAATTTTTCAACTTCTGCCTCGTTCCCTTCTTAAACTGGGCTGTTACATTAGGTATTTTCCAGTCCTATTTGATGCTCCTTGAACTCCAGTGATTCCTGAAGGATTACCAACAATGCCCCCACAATCTCCTCAGCTATCTCCTTCAGAACTTGTGGTGTAGTCCATCTGATTCTTGTACTATTGAACCTCCACCTTCAGACCTGTCAGCTTCCCTGGCACCTTCTCCGCGATGATGGCCCCTAAACTCCCCTCTGCCCCCTGACTCATGAAGTTCTGGTCTGCTGCTGGTGTCTTCCATAGTGAGACTAATGCAAAGTAATTGGTTTTAAGAACCTCTTTAAAGGAGAAAAGAGAGGTCTTGGTAGTGAATTTGGAAGAGCCTTGGCAGTTGAAGACACAGCTGTTGACAATGAAGCAATTAAAATTGGGATTATACAAGGAGCCAGAATGAGAGGAATGCAAATACAAAGTTGTGGGGTGATGTGGGGAAAGGGCAAGCAATGTGCGAGAAAAAAGACACAGATGAAAGTTCAATAGTACAAGAATTGAGGCAGAATCTGGTTTGGTGAGAATAGGCGTCCTTTATGTCAGTGCAGTTATGTTGACAAAACCTTATTCCTTGAAACCAAAGGTCTGGTGTGAGTGAAGGAGAGGGAGAGAGAAAAAGTGGCAGTAGATCAATTTGTTGTCAGGACTGAAGACAGTGACTCTGAATTTAGGAATATTTAATTGGTTGAAATCAAGGTAATTGTTGGATAAGCAGTATGATAATTGAGTTAGTACTCTGGTACTCTAGCTTTACATACGTGCTTGTTTGTTTACATAATGATCATGCTTTAAAACAGTTACTCAAGAATTGTTTTGAGGCATTTGAGAATTGTTTTGAGGCATTTGAGAAATGTTAGAATAATAATTTTTTTTCATTACTTTTCTAATTATGGATTTCTTCTTGGAAACATTAGCCAAATCTTTTTTTTTTGTTTTTCAGTTTGGACAAACTTCACACTGCTCTCTCTGAGCTTTGTTTCTCCATCAATTATGTTCCTAATTTAGTCGTCTGGGAGCACACCTTTACACCACGCGAGTATTTGACTTCACATTTGGAAATACGCTTTACTAAGTAAGGGGTTTACCCAATTTCGTAAAAGAAAACTACGAAGTGTGTATATGCGGTATTTTAGGATCACTAAATTATAAGGTCAATATTAAATTTCTGTCTTGGAGAAAATATAAAATTAACAACTACTCAGCTCATAAAACTGAGGGCAAGATGGTGAAGAGACAGTCTATGTGAAATGGAAAGCACGAGTTTCACCACCTTCACTGGATCCTTGATCCTGGGTACATGAGCTCAGATGCTCCTTTACAGGAAAGGTGTAGAATCAGACATTGAGCCCTAGCTGTTAATAACAGCATTATCCAGAATATAGAATATTTGGAAACTGGTTTTGGGAAAGAAGGGAAATAAGATGGCAGTGTTTCCTTTTAAAGAGACCATTTGATCATTTTCTAAATGACTCCGCTGATTTAGTCAGTAAAAATCGAAAACAACAACCCAGGTGAAGTCGTGGATTTATTTAATTTTCTGTGCTAAGTTAGGTAGTATCAGCAAGTGAGCAAAGGTTATTTAATTGGTTCCAGTCTGAAAGATTTGGAAGAGAAGTATTGACCAGACTTCCCCACCTGATTTTTTTTTTCTTTAATCTAAGGAATTTCTGCTGGAACTTCAAGGCAGGAGAAATGCTGTTTGTTCCTGGTGTTAGTCTTGTCTGAGTGATGTCAGGCTTATACGTGCATGGCAATCACTTGTGTGAGCTGCCTAGTACAGAATTGTACCAAACAAAAATAAAATGCAGTGAGAGAAGGAAGAATATTGGTGTGATTTTTAAAGATTACAACATTTTTTTTCTTTTCCTATCTACCTTATTCACAATTATGTTACCAAAGGAATATCTAGCTGCTTCAGTATATTTTCAGGATTCGGTTTTATTAAATATTTGTATTATTTTTGTTAATACATAAAAGACCAAAAGAAAAACTCAACTGAAATTTAACGTGTTAGCTGAATTCAAAGATGTTAAAGTCAACGAAAATAACTTAGCATAAAATTTATGGACTGCCAGATGTAAGTTTTTTGGCTTAAGATAATTTTTTTTCTAGAGTTCATTGTTTTTGCTGGAACATATTTGACTTGTATTGGATATATTATTCCCAATTGAGTTCAAGAACAATTCCATCTGAATTATTTCTCTCTCATTACATTTATTGCATTAGTACATTTGCTGATGGTCCTCAATTTAATGGGCAGGCATGTCCATTGTTTGATTGTCCTCACTAAGTTTTCATTGATAGGATCGCCAAATACATCAGGGCGGTTTTGCTCAAGAAAAGTGGAAAGGTATAAAATGAAAAAAATCACTTGGTTAGCATTTTGAAATTGTTTTAGAGAGTTAATTTGGTGGTGATAGGCGTAAAAATGTCTAATTTAGTGAAAATGTTCACTTGCCCTTATAGACATCATTGCTCTTATTTTGGTTGCAGAAAGTGTCAGTTCTAAATACAGGTATTATTTTTAAGGTTGCATTTTATGTTTTAATTTCAGATCAATTGTGGGAATGACTATGTACAATCAAGCAACACAAGAGATTGCCAAACCCTCTGAGCTGCTGACAAGTGTGAAAGCTTACATGACCGTACTTCAGTCCATTGAAAACTACGTGCAGATTGATATCACCAGAGTTTTTAACAATGTTCTTCTGCAGCAGACACAGCATTTAGATAGTCACGGTGAACCTACCATAACTAGCTTATATACCAACTGGCAAGTATTGAAGTGATATATGTGTGACGTACATTGTTAATTATGTGTAAAGAGCATTTATTGATACAATCGATGTTTCAAGACAACCTAATCCAGCTGTACATCTTCACAGGTATCTAGAAACTCTTTTGCGACAAGTCAGCAACGGACATATTGCGTACTTTCCAGCCATGAAGGCATTTGTGAACCTGCCTACAGAGAGTGAACTGACATTTAACGCAGAGGAATATTCAGACATTTCTGGTAAATAAGTTAAAGTATTTTCTTCTAAACATCTCTTTGTTTTATGAAGAAACCAATTAATCTTACCAGCCCTGTCGCAAAGCCGTTTTTGTTTAACCCTCTATGTGCCTCCATATCTCCATGACCTTATTTTGCCTCGAAGTTTTCCCTGTCTCCAGCTGTTAGTAGTGGAAATAAGACTGATACTGCTGCTGCCAAGAAGCCTCTCTGAAAGTACCATATGTATTTTCACTGGTGAATTCAAATGTTTTCCAACAAAGGAATTTGAATTTTAACTCTTCGTCGTCTCTTTTAGATTTCTCCATTTCCACCTTCTCCTGACTGTGTTAACCTTTTACTGTCTACTGTTCCATGGGTGCTTATTGCTAATAATTACAGGGTTGCTGACTCCCATTAGGCTTATTCCTGGTATTTTCAACAAATGGTCCTCAACTTTCCAACAGCCTTACCCAAACAACTGTTTATGCCACCTTTTTCACCAAAGCATTCCAAACTAAGGAAAATGGGGGAAAAGCCACATATCAACAAACTCAAGATTCTTGTCTTGTTTCTGACAGCAATTCTCAGGAGTTTCTTTTCATTCCAGGGCATCCCAGAGATTTGACAAAGATATGTACTTTTTTAAAAAAAAGTCTCCCTGTTTTACCCTTAAGTCCCTACTCAGTACACTTCCATCAGTGATTGTCAAATAACAGTCAGGAGTCAGAATTACTTTCATGTCAGTAAATTGGATCAGTTGTTCAAAGGAGGAACAAAAAAATTTTGATTTCTAGAGGAATTGTATATTTTTGGACACATAAAAAACGGCTTATCTTTCAGACATACAATAAATTCTCTGTCCTACTTGTTTAAGTTTTTATCCTTGCCTCAGTTTTTAGGATTGTTAAGCCTGTTCTTAACTGAGCAAAAGATCTTGATGTGCCTTTACCCTGGAAATACCTGATTGCAAAGATTTCAAAAGTGATTTTCCACTTGCTGCACAGCAATATAAATCAAGCTATAGATTGGATATGTAGTCTGGTCCAGGAAACACCTATAACATTTTTGCTTCACTGTTAAATTATGCATGGCTAATGAGGAGTAAGTGATTTCTCTGGATGCCGAACTGAGACAGGATGTTTGGGGTAAAGGGGCCCAGAATATTCAAAATTTATCTGTTTATTGGTTGTCTCATAAATTAGAAAATCCAAACTCACTAAATTCAGCTCTCTAACTATTTACAGCAAAAGCAGTATGTAATTTAGGCTCCTGAGAACCAGTGTTGCTTCATATTGTTGGGCATGGGCAAATCTAACTTCATTTTACTAGCTTTCCCTTCCTCCTTAATCCCTTAGAGTGCATTCTCAACTACCTAACTCTTTCTAAATGCCTCAGCATAATCTGAGCCCATGTGATTTTTCTAAATTATTTTTTCATGTAGAAATCAAATCAGTTAGATGAAACATTCTCTCCCATAAATAAACTATTCAACTGACTGGAAAAGGATTTGTCCATAAACACTTTGTTCCAGAAAGGCTGAGTGTTGCCAGTGTTCTCTGGCATGTGCTAATGATGGGTTTTTTTTTTGTAATGGTATCTGTTTCCTCAACATTTATATTGCCAATCATGAATTAAAATGCTGCATGCTGTCAGTGCAAACATAATCAACATCATGTTTATACTTGGAGAAAATAACATTCATGAAATAACATTTATAACCAGAATTATTTTCACACTATCCCTGACATACGGCCAAAGTGACTGACTACTGTCAAAATCATCAACAGGGCAAAACCTTTAAATGCACATTTCTGTCTCAACTGAGTCATAAAGTTAAGTGGTTATAGCTCTTTGGTATGCAAAGATTATTATTAAACAGAAAAATCCCATAAAATCAGCCCTTGGCTAACATTCAAAACTAAAATTTTAATGGTTCAGTTCCTTAAAATCATACAGTTTTTTGTTTGGATGTTTTTAATGTTTTATATCTTTTCAGTTGAGTGGCGGAATTAAAGTCTCATTTCAACTGTAATTTAGTGCTAGAAGATTCTGTGTGGACATATGCCTAAAACTACGTTTTCATTGTTTGCAACTTTTAAAGTAACAGTTTAAAGTAACACCTTTGAATGAGGTCTGAAATAACTTTTCAACCTCTTCTCTACTCTTGTACCTTACTTGTCACTCCAAAATATTCATTGTCTGTTGCCCACTCCCCCATCCTCCTCCTCATCCAGAACAAAGGTAACCACCAGTTTCTTTATTGCCAATGATCACCTAATTCCTCTCCGTAGTCTTTTATATGGTCGTGGATTGGCCACTACGTTTGAGACTATCCTTTCAAGTACCTCAGTTGTATCCTGATGAGCCTTATCTCCTCCATACCTTACCCCTGAATCTGTCAATTGTCTGTCATTTATATCCTCTTAGCTTTCATTCTAAGCTGATCGTGCCTTTTCCTATTTCTAATATACTTATGTGCAGTTTTTTTCTGCACAAATTCCAGCTGATATTGTAAATGATTCCTTCTCAGAATTTGTCACTGTCCCTTTCAAGAGCTTTATCTCAAGAAAAGGTTTACAGTTCTTTTGCCTGTACAAACTTAGGTCCATTTCTAGCCATGCTCTCTTCTAAAATATTTGATTCTTGTCATCTCCAAAAGACCCTACAAAGCCTGTCTACCATCTATGGAGTACAATTTGGGAGCGAGAGAGAATTTTTTTTTTTGGCTCAGCATATCCAGGACAAAGCAGCGTAAATGAGTGGCAGCCCATCAACCAAATTAAGTTGTCTTATGGGAATGGGTTTAACAGACTGGGCTTGTTTCCGTTGGAGTTTAGAAGAGTGAGAGGTGACTTGATTGAAGTGTATCACACCCTGAACGATTTTAATAAAGTGGATGTGGAAAGGATGATTCCCCTTGGGGGCGAGTCCTGAACTAGGGGTCACCGTTTTAAAACTAGGGCCTCTCTTCTCGGACAGGTGAGAATTTCTTTCCTGAGTGATTGTGCACCTTTGGAACTTGGCTTCAGAAGATGGTGGAGGTGGGTTTACTGAATATTTTTAAGGGAGCAGTAAATAGATTCTTGTTAGGCAAGGAAATCAGAGGTTATCAAGGCAGATGGGAATGTGGAAGTTAAAATACAAACCAGATCAGTCATAATTTTGTTGAATGGTCTATTTCTGCTCGTATATGTTTGCATTCAATACTTTTCCATGAAGCAGGTTGACAGCAGTGTATACCATCCAGAAGATATATTGCAGGGATTCACCAAGGCTCCTTTGATAGCAGGTTCTAAAGCATGGATCCTACCACCTAAAAGGAAAGAGGAGCAGTCGCTGGGGAAGCCAATCAACTGAAAGTTCACCTCCAAGCACTACGCCATCTAAACTTGGAACTAGATCTCCATTCTTGCAGAATTGTTTGGTCAGAAACGTAGAACTATTTTCCAAGCAGCATTGTGAGTGGATTACTGTGTGTAGTTCTAGTTCCTCTGTTATAGGAAGGATATTATTAATTTGGACAGGATTCAGAAAAGATTTAGCAGAACGTTGCTGGGAATGGAGGGTTTGAGTTATAAAGATAGGCTGGAACTTTTCTCACTGGAGCGTAGGAGGTTGAGGGATGACTTTGTAGAGATTTACAAAATTACGAACGGCATAGATAAGGATGAATAGCAATGGTCTTTTCTGTGATGTGGGGGAGTTCCAAACTAGGGGGCATATTTTTAAGGTGAGAAGAGAGTTTTAAAAAGGATATGAGGCGCAACTTTCTTTTGACACAGACAGTGGTTAGGTTGTGGAATGAACTGCCAGAGGAAGTGGTGGATCAGGTACAGTTACAACATTTAAAAGGCATTTGGACATGAACATGAATAGGAAAGATTTGGAGGGATATGGGCCAAGGCCAGGCAGGTGGGACTAGTTTAGTTTTGGAACATGATTGGTGTGGACTAGTTGGACCAAAGGAATGGTTTCCATGCTGCATGACTCTGACTCTAATATTAGATTATAAAGTTATAAAATTGAGAACATTTCCATGAGGAAAAATTCACATTGAATCATTTCAAAGGTCAGGAGAAAATCTTGGATTATATATTTGTGCACTTCTATCCCATTGAATAGTCTTTGGAAATTTTATGACAGTATTTGTTCATTATCCTAGTTTTCCTCCTTGCGTACTGGTAGTATTTGTGTATCTGATGTCAGTATGTAAGATTATTGATTTAAGTAATTTGAACAGAACCACAAGACAGCTTGCAATTTTGTAGAAATTGCATCCCAGATTCAAAAGTCAGACATTTTTGCATGAAGTCTTCACACTGCACTATATTTTAAATAATTGATTTTCTGCAATATTTTACATTCTCACATGAATGCCTAGCCAACCTCTTTCCCCCTCCCTATCTTCCTTGACCATGTGTCAAAGCAAGACAGACTTGCATTAATGTAGAGATGACACCGTGTGGAGCTGGAGGAACACAACAGGCCAGGCAGCATCAGAGGAGCATCAAAATTAACATTTCACGTCAGGACCCTTCTTCAGAAATGGGGAGGGGGAAGGGAGTTGGGAAATAAGTAGAGGGAGGAGGGGTGGGGAAGGTAGGTGGGATGGTGATAGGGGAGTGCAGGTGGGGAGTGGTGGGGATTGGTCAGTGAGGTGGGAGGGGCAGATGGTGGGAGAGAAGATGGACAGGCTGTGTCAGGTCAAGGAGGCAGGGATGAGATGACGGGTTGGACGTGGAATGAGGACGGAGGGTAAATGTTGCTCCTCCAGTTTGTGTGGTGTCATTGTGGCGCTGGAGGAGGCCCAGGATGGACATGTCACTCGGGGAGTGGGAGGGGGAGTTAAAATGGTGGGCAACCAGAAGGTGGTGTCGTTGGTCGCATACAGAACGCAGATGCTGTACAAAATGGTCTTCGAGTCCACACTTGGTCTCACTGATGTAGAGGAGGTCACGTCGGGAGCAACGGATGCAAGTTGGCGGATGTACAGGTGAACTCCTGTCGGATATGTAACCCTTTTCATGACCATTGTGTGAAGCACTTTGAAGGTGTCTAATTAAATACTTGTGAAGTTTGGTCACTGTTGTAAAGCATATAGCAGCCAATTTCCACAAACAGCAATGTAACAATGTGCATATTGTCCCCAGTAAGTCATTGTTAAAGTTTTGTCTGTTCCTGTTTTTCTGTCCTACCAGTTTTTATTTTTAAGGTACATTTTTAATTTTTCCTGAGGTTTAAAAAAAAAATCTGCTTATGGAGTGCACCGTCTTTCAACTCGGCAATCTGCTGTTTTACTAGCACTTAAACATTCAGTAACAGTAAAGGCATACAGATTTTCAACACTTCGAGTTCCTCAAATATATGTACAATTATTCTGTTATTTTCTTTCATGTTTCAAGGTTTTGGACAATCTTTGACAATATGCATGTGCTAATCTAATGACCATTTTATTGGTTCTGTGGCATGCTGGCTGATAAGGCTTGTTTTCCCCACAGAAATGAGGGCTCTTTCAGAACTTCTGGGTCCATATGGAATGAAATTTTTAAGTGAAAGCTTGATGTGGCACATTTCTTCACAGGTAGCAGAACTCAAGGTAAGGTTGGGGTTTCATTGCAGCATGCTAGTGCGAAGAATAAAATGGTTTAAAAAAACGCTATTATACAATGAGATTGACCGTGAAAATTTAAGGCTTTTACTGTGATGGGGATTTGTCAGTGGGTTTCGAAAGATTGATAGAAGTATCTTAGGTCAATTATAAACACATCAAAATATTTATGTGCTGTTATAAAACATCTGTCGTAAACTTTACATCACATTTGCTGGAATGAATGGGAGCTTGATTTGAAGTGGTTTACCTTGTTTTTCGAATCTCATAAGATTTGGCTTTTGCTGTGTACATTTTTTGTAAAATCTGAGATCATGAGCTAGTTTTGCCAGTAACCTTATGGTGAATATTTTGAACAGACTACAATATGACACACTTAGCCTTACATCATGACCGTTATCTTTTGTGGTTGCGGTAAGTCATTGTGGCATCACTGACAGACTTGATATGAGCAGTCCTTCATTTTAACTGTTGGGCACAGACTCCATTCAAGATGTGAAATTCGACAAGTCATGCTTCACTTTTCTTACATTTCGAATGAACAGTATCATCTCAGAATTTGCTTTGTTAAAATCAGTCACATAAAGCCAAGAAATCATATTCCCATTTTTGAATAAACAACCAAATCACTATGTAATTTTTGAGTACAAGAACTCCAGTGTGACCTAATGAATGTAACCTGTGAATGTGACCTAAATTTTGTTTAGCTGAAGGAGCTATTGTAAAAACAAAGGGAGGTGATAGCCTACTGGTATTATCACTAGACTATTAATCCAGAGCCCTGATAATGTTTTGAGGACCAGGGTTTGATTTTTTTTTAAAAATGGAATTAAGAATCTAGTAGTAACCAAGAATCCATTGTCAATTGTTGGGAAACCACTAATGTCCTTTAGGGAAGTAAACTGCCATCCTTACCTGGTCTGGCCTACATGTGACTCCAGACCTACAGCAATGTGGTTGACTCTTAAACTGCCCTGTGGGCAATTAGGATAACCTCGGCAATTAGGGATGTTGGCCTAGCCAGCGATGCCCTCATCCTTGGTGAATGCATAAAAAAATTAAGGTGAATTAAGTTTCGCAATCATAAATTATCTCCCAACTTTATAAAAGAAAATTTTACCCTTAGTTTCTTGTTGACAATTTTCTTAGCAATGTGGAAACTCTTCATTTGAGTCTTACTGTTAGGCTGCTCCAGTGCCTCAATAATATGGACTGCACCAAAGTGCCCAACTGCAGCCGGTAACACCTTGGGTTGTCTTTGTGAATTGTGGTTTGCACGTGCCACTTGTAAAGTTACCCATGATGACTTCAACTTCACCTACATGACTACAAGCAACCTGTAATAAGCAATTACATTGCTAAGATTAATTGTGGCCAGGATTTGTATTCCACATAGTTGGTCACTGCATGTATATCATATGCAGAATTCTGTGAAGACAGATATCTTTAACTTGTACTATGCAAGTTCCTGAGCCTGATTAATGCAATTGCCCCTTGAAAAGGTTGACATTGTTCACAAATGGAGACTGTCCACAGGAAAATAAAATTACTCCACCCCATTCTCAGTGTCGTGGCAACTGTTTTTCAGTTCCACGTTTTGAACAAGGATGGAAACTGCTTTGCAGAGTAAGTCGCAGGCTCAGCCTGTTTAACTAGATGACCCCCAAACCACCCCCTTCATGTATTCCTTGCACTCGCTGTCAAATACATAATTTCTGTGTTTTGCCACATTTCTGCCCAACTGTTTCATTTAAATCTTCATCTCTCCAAATTATCCTACTAGGCCGACAGATTGATGATGCCAACCATTGTGATGCACTGCTCCCTCATTCATGCCAGGGTGGGGTGTTTACCATCAGTAACCCCTGTTAAGCAATAATCTCTTCAACGCGTGATCTTCTCTAAACCTTGTATGTTGAATTGGCCCTGAATAAATGTCCACTCTGCATCCCACCATGCTGCCTCCAATTCCCACATTTAACTTCCCTGACTTGCCCACCACACAACTGGCCCCTGATAGTACCCTTTGGCTTACAGTGAATAGATCCCCGTGTCTTTCTGTGGCTCAGCCCTCTGAATGGCTTTGAACAAAAGCTCCTACTGAATACTGGCCAGGCCCCTGACTGACATCTATGCAGGTCCCTGATGACTGACTTGACACTAATCCCCAGACTGGTTTTGCAAGTCCAGCAAAACTAAGTGTTGCCCATACCTCAGACTAAGAAGGATAAGCACCCCACCCCATCCCCCCCAAAATAAACCCTAACCCAAGTGGCAAAGTGAACATGTCCGAGCTCTTAGATGTAGATCAGATTGTCCCCTTGGCTGATTGTGGTGGGACCCCATAATTTACGACTTTTCCCCCTTGACAACTGAGGAATAGTCGACTGAGGCTTTGAAACATGATCTTTTGGTTGAAGCATATTCATTGTGTTCACCAAGTAAGCTACTTTCACGTGCTGTAGGTGTGCTGTTGACAGTCTGTTGACATATTGATTATTGCTGACAAGCATGATAGGCTGCCTAGCTTTGTGTTTGTGCTTAAAGGCAAGTGAAAAGTACTGTGAAACTTTAAGTCCTGAATAAGGCATCAATGCACAAAAAAGCCAAGCATGGCAGAGATGTAGTGATTATTCAAATACTCACACAGTGAGTGAGCACTAAGAAAGCAAGCATAGAGCTCTGATTTGCGCTCTGTTTTAATGGATGCCTGACCCTGCATGCAATATGGCCTGGCAGCAGATTGCAATGTGCTATGAGGACATGGTGAGGCTGGCTGCCCTGTGAAATTAGGATGGAGGCGGTTTATGCCATTGGAGCATGCCCTGAGATGTTGGGCACTACTGACCAAGACAGAGCCCCATCTTGGAGCAAGCAGCTGGAGCTGACAGGTACCCACTCGAACGTTCATATCAGGAATTGTCTAATTTCTGTCCTCCTTGGTTAAATAACATCTGCAATTAAACAACGTGACATTTGCTGATAATGTGGTGGCAGTGCATTCAAGTAGGCCACGTACCAGTAGCTTCTTGTTGTGCTGTTAAAAATCCTTGGATGGAAAATTGGACTCTTCTCTTCCACACACACACACACACACACACACACACACACACACACACACACACACACACACACACACACACACACACACACACACACACACACACACAAATATCGATGATACCTATTTTTGCATCTTGCTATATTTCTCAACTGACTTGCCACTGCCAGCATTGTTCAGGGGCAACGAAGATTTACATTTTGTATCCTAAAGTCTTGGCTAAAAGTCCAGTGTAATGTTTATGGCTGTTGAAAATGAAGTCATTAGATGATGAAAATTATAAATGATAATTCGATGTACAATTCTGACCTCTTTCCATATTCTCTCCTCCTTGAAAAGTTGACCACTAAAATATGAAATTTAAAATACATTAATCTTAGAATATTTTTTATTTTTTCCTTAAATTGCATATATGTGATATTAGTAACATTGTGAAGTATGTTCATTCCCTTCTAAAATTTTTGTGTTAAAAATACAAAGATTTGTGTACAACTTAAGCAAGAGGAAATCAGCTGTTGTTATCACGGAATAGAAATCATCATAGAATCCCCTACAGTGTGGAAACAGGCCCTTCGGCCCAACAATTCCACACTGAACCTCAGAGCACCCCACCCAGAATCATCCCCCATAACCCGTCTAATCGACACATCCCTGAACACTATGGGCAATTTAGTATAGCTAATCCACCTAGCCTGCACATCTTTGGACTGTGGGAGGAAACCGGAGCACCCAGAGGAAACACACGCAGACACAGAGAGAATGTGCAAATTCCACACAGACAGTTGCCCGAGGGTGGAATCGAACCCGGGTCCCTGGTGCTGTGAGGCAGCAATGCTAACCGTTGAGCCACCGTGCTGCCCTCAGCTGATATAGAATCGATATATTGATATTTAAAATTGTCTTTATTTTTGCTCCGTTACATTAATACGAAGATTATTTTCAAATTGCTGTAGTCATGCTGTATTTAAAAAAATGATTAAAATATAGAGAAACATTCACTTATTTGAAAATAGCCTGCAGATAAAAATGGGCTTGAGAAATATGATCCTCACGGAGTATGTAAGACATTCTCCTCTCTCCGAAATGAAATTATTTTTCATTTGCAGTCAACCTCAGGGAATTTTGTATTGTGTGAAAACGGTATTGGCAGTTGGTATCCCTTATATAGAAAAGGTCATTTAACCTTTGGCCTTCATATGAAAGTAATTTATTTCTTTGTGGAGGAGGGGTTTGGAAGGAACAGAAGAATGTGAGATTTGGACAAAATATTCTAAAGTAAGCGAGAATTCATGTCAATTCTGAGCTTTTTTTTCCATTTCAGCATTTTGTGTTTAATATAAAATTATAGTTAACTTGTTTTAACTGTTTCTGCCAAATAACAAAGATGATAGTAGTTTTACAAGGCTTTTCAGTAATGTAACATAGATATTTCACCTAATTGATGAGCTAAAATGAAGAAAATTCTTGAAAATTCATTCTATTCAAAGATGTATTTTTAATTGTATAATGAGGAAAACATTTAAAAGTCAAAGTTTTACTCCCAATAAATCCTGACAGAACTGTCTCTTCACCACAAAACTGACATTAGTAAGAGAGTAACCCCGTGTGTTCTGGAACTATTTCAGAGGCTAAAATTGCGGCTTTGACTTGAGATCTGTCAAGAGCCAATCAAAAGCTACTCATCACAAAGCTGTACTCAAGTAGGTAGCATATTTTATTTTTCGGATGACTTGCAAGCCAAACTACATTTGTGGCTGCTGTAACAATAGTCGGGGGCGGGCAGTGAAATGGATTGGCATAGTATGGGGAGACCCAGTTGATAATTACATTAATGTCTTTTCAAAAATCACTTTTTATAAGACTGCCAACATAAGAGGAATGAGTTGGCGGCTAGACTTCCAATAAATTTGCAATGTGGAATGAGACTATCCGTCATTAAAACATTAAATTTGGAAATTTCTATACACCAGAATTAACATTTTCATGCTCAACTTGTCAAGTGGAAAACTTGACATTTCCATCTATATTACGATATAATAGTGCTTCACTGTCTTTACTTTCCTCTTAATCTTTAATAGAAATACTAGTGCTGATAAGTAGCTGAAGCAGGATGGCATTCAACTGTGATCGTCACCACAACAGAATTGTCAGAAGATGCTTTCTTTTCATGTTCCAATATGAAGAATCGGTGCTTGCGCAGTGCACTAGTGTTGCTGTCTGTGAAACTGTACCCACTAGTGCGTTGCTGACATCTACAAAGGAAAAGGATGGGTTCATTTAAAAACACAAGTAATTAAATATAATCATTTTGAAGTGGTACTGCAGATCAGGCACTAGCATTCCCTCCATGGTTAGACTATAGCATAGAAAATTGTATCTCTTTGAACTCATTTTTAAAAAAAAAAAATTACTTATGATACAATAATTAACCAAATTAGTCATCATTTCTGCTCATTGAGAAGAATCAGGCTGTTTGAGTGTTTCCATGGCATTGATTGTTCCATTCTGGAATGGAAGTTTAAGAGGAGAAAAGAAAGGAAATGTTGAACACGGGTACTTTTTTTAATCCCACTTTGTTTCTATTTGGATTAAAAGTGGGAAGAGCAAGAAACAGGGTAGATTATCATGTGTGTTTCAGAAGCCATACCAAGCATTGAAAGGTTTATGTTATAAACTCTTGATCTTTTTGAGAACTGGCTATTTGTGAATCATCTGGAGCTTATGAGCCTTGTTTCCCTATCCAGATTGAAATATCTGTTTGATTTTGATTATCTGAAGAACTGTCTGATACTAAGTATCTTTTCTTCCTAGAAATTAGTAGTGGAAAATGTTGATGTGTTAACACAAATGAGGACCAGCTTTGACAAGCCAGACCAGATGGCAGCACTCTTCAAAAGACTAACATGTGGGTATAGCATATGTTCTCAGGTTACAGAAACTGGGCAAACGAAGTAACCATTTTGAAATCATAACCCCATTGCAATGTAGTTTAAGGCTGAGCATTCATCATGTCTTTACACAAGAAACTCTCATTCGTATATAATTGTAAATTTTTTAACTTTTTAATCTTGTACATTACCATCATTTGATACAAATTACAGGCACTGCTGCTTCAGATTGGCGTTTATGCATTTTTTTTTCTCTGGAATGTTTGACAAAAACAGTAGAACCTTTTCTAAAGATAAGGCCATCTTCCGTTAGCAAAAAAACATAGTTTAAGAAGTCCCTTATGTTCTTTGTGTGCCTGTAAGTTTTTATTTGCAAAAACAGTATTTTGGCTGATATGTGATAAGTTAGCTGCGAAGTACTTCCTTTAGTCCCAGTAATTTTACTTCACTGTGAAATATTTGAGCTTTACTATAATTGAATGTTGCCAGACAACTTAATCTGCACTTTAGACAAGAAATCTACCCTTTTAATAGTTTACCATGCTTGAATAATTTCAGATTTTTCCAATCTCTTTAGCTGTATTTAGTCTGTAAAACTATTTTGAGAAAGGGATGATAGCCTCCAATTCTACATAACTGCATGCTGATTTGTGGCAAAGTATAAGTGGCGGAATTGAAAAGTTAATCAGTTTAGTAAATGAGAATGGCCCTGATCAGCAACATAGAGAAAGACAAATGATTGTGTTCAGGATATTCATTTTTCTCACCTTTTTTAGAAAATGGTAGTACATTTCTTAGTTTTTTTTTTGCAGCTTTCATCCAGGCAAGGCAGGAAATTGTGGAAATTAAGTTTTACATAGAACATAGAACAGTACAGCACAGTACAGGCCCTTCGGCCCACGATGTTGTGCCGAACTTTCACCCTAACTTTTAGCTCCATATTGAAGGGTAGAATTGCCAGGCTATTGTGATGATCAATTTAAAAGTAGATTTTGATTTAGGCAAAGTCTTATTCTTGTCCTAGCTGACTTTTCTACCTGACTTGAGAGTACACTGCAGCCATTTCACAGCAACCTTTCTTAATAGCTGCCATTCTTAAACAACTTATCCATTAACACAAACCAGACAGGGGCTAACCTAGCTCATTTAAACAATGTGCACTTGGGAGCTGGAGATAACTGAATACTTTTTAAATCTTGATTTTTCAAAAAAAAAATCAGTACTAGGTAGTAGTTTACACTCTTACAACTTTGGGCACTGACTTTGAATCAGGTTTCCTCGTGTGACAAACTTGGAATATACAAGTAAGTATTTAAAGCCACACAAGCTACTGACAAAATAGAAATGAAGGGGTCAGAGCATTGAAAGCCTACAAGTTAACTATTCAGCTTCTAAAATAGTCAAAGAAAGCATTTTATTAGTTCACTTGGCCAATATCCAAAAATAATTGGGAAAGAGGAGTCAACTATTTTTCGTTTTATCTTTAACTAAAATGCTGTCAAATTTAATGATCAAACACCATCCATTCAGAACTGTACACAGTTAATACCATATGTAGAATATATGTATACCTTCAGACCTTATTGAGTCTTTTCAAGAAAATAACATATCTTGGATCCACTTACATTTCACATTTGAATATTTCAGATGGAAGTTTAAAATATTAGTTAACAGAAGAAATGTGCACATAATTGTTTTTGTTTAGTGCATTGAAGTTCTATTATTGGGTAATTAACAATTCATCTGAAAGACTGCTGAGAATCGAATAATGTAACAAAAATCATATAATGGATGCTGATAGGTGTGTAAAATGACTGGCACATTTTTTTGTGTGTCATTACTGATCTGTCTCAAGAAGGAAAAATTTAAATGACACTTCTTTTTTTGCCCCTGAATAATCTAGCTGTTGACAGCGTATTGAAGAGAATGACAATAATTGGTGTTATCTTATCATTCCGTTCACTAGCGCAGGAAGCACTCAAAGATGTAAGTATTAGCAGATTTGCACATATGATGAACGCATAATTATGGTCAAATTATTGAACTTGCATGATGGCTAGCATTGGTGTTATTACTTGAAAATATTTGACTAGAAAACATCTTTAAAAGAAAATATTGAATTAAGGAACTCCAAAGGGGAAAAAGGTTAGCTAAAGTGTAACCACTTCTAGGAAATTCCACTCAATTAATTGAAAATATATCTCCTTTTTTTTCCCCAGACATGAGGCAGGGAAAAACCATATAGGCATGTGAATTTTACGATCAGTTGTAATGAATTTACTAAAATTTACAATCTTGTTTAGAGCAACTAACCTTTTTAATCAGTTGTGTTGATAAAAGAGAGCCTAAATTTGAGGTGGGCATGTTCTGACTGATGTAATGTAGCTTTTATTCGAGGAGGTCCCTGACAAGGTGGACGATGATGGTACCCTGATTACACGGTGTCTTTGATACCGTTAAATGTTCCAACATGCTTCAATGAACCATTGTTAACAGAAGTATATATTTATGTTGTTTCTTTAATGCAACAAATACCCTAAGGTCCTTCATAGGTGTTGAAAATGAAATTTGAAACCAGGTCGTTATGCAAACAAGATGCGCAGTTTTAGGTGATCTGAGTGTAGAATGTGGGACACCAGTGATGAATAGATTGAGATGGTCAAATGACACAAATATATAAATCCTGTCTGGATACCAGATAAGAAATCTCATAATTTAGCAGTAGTGGAGAGGTCAACAAAGGTGATCGAGCTGGTATCATTAGTGTACTAATGCAGTGTTTTTAGATGATGTCACCAAATGGGCATCATGTAGATGTGAAATAGAAGTGAACCAACAGCATTAAAAGACACCTTTATTATTTTAAAATGTGCCAAAGCACTCAACAAGAGCATTGTTAATCAAAATTTGACACCATGTCACTGAAGGAGTTATCAGAATAGTTGGCCAAAAGCTTGGCCTAAGATGCACGTTTTAAGGAGCACCTTACAGATCAAGAGAGAGGTAGAGAGCTTTAAGGAGATAACTCAAATGTTTCAGTTCTTAGGAAACAAAGCGTCTCTGTCTATGATAAAGCAATTAGAATTAGATATACACAAGAGGCCAGAATTGAAGTGTTGAAATTTCAGGAGTTGTAGGCAGAGCCAGGGAGACGAAATTTCAACAATTTTGAATTTTCCTTTCTGCTAGACTACTGAAACTTAGCATCTCCCAGTGATATTTTAGCAGGACCTAATGCAAATAAAGTACTTAGTTTTGGGTCATCTGTGGGGCTGCACCAGTGCAGAGGGGACATGGCCATGGGTGAATTACATCACTGGCTGTCCGAAACCAATAGTCTCAATTGCTCAGGTTCTTATTGCAGGACAATCAAATCTTGAGTGCTGGAACTTTGTCCTGGAGTAGAGCCAAGATGTACTTGCGTTCAATACGTTCAATTACGTTTAATACCCATCCCTTGAGACAGTGCTACTGAGCTGTGTTCTTGAACTGCTCAGTCACATTACTGTAAGTAAACCCACAATGCCATTAGGGAAGGAAGTCCAGGGTTTTGACCTAGCAACACTCATGAAATGGCAATGTATTTCCAAGTCAGGACGGTGAGTATTACAAACTATGAGAGATTAATTGAGCAAATTGATGACAGATTGATTTCAGTACGTGTGATGTCCTCCATTTTGAATCTAACATGCATCCTTTCTGGTGAAAAACTAGCAACAAAGGAGGTCCAAAGAAATCTGGGGGGCGAAGTAAATAGATTACTGAAATACCATAAACAAGTTCAGAAAATAACAAAAATGTCTAGTGGAATGCTGTTTTTTATATGTAGAGGATTAGGATGCAAATGGGTAGAAGTTGTACTTCAGCTTTACAAAACACAGATTGGAACATTTGAAGGAAACGACTAGTTTAATGAAAAAATTAAAATGTTGATTGAATTAAAAGGAATGAATGAAGATAAGTTAAATTGCAGCATTTGAAAAAGTTCCAAGATAATAGTGGAGGGGAAAAAAAAAGTATTATGGAAATGCAGGACTTGTAGAATCTTGAATGCTGTAGAGACTATATAACATGGCCAAACAGCCATGACAAAATACAGACAAAAGACCAGTGAACCTCAGGTATTTATAAAAATAAAATTGTGCAAAAAAAGTGATTAGACTTAAAAATATATTTTTTTCTGGGTATAAAATGAAAGACTGTTCGGCAGCCATGAAGGTCTAAAAGCTGCAGAGATATTATGTCAACTATCTTGCAACACAAAAGTATTGGGTTTATCATCAATTGCCCTTGAAGTTGAGATAAAGACACCGTAAAGAAGTTATACTGGATTGTGAATATTATTTTCTTTAAATCTTATTTATCTGAATATCCAAAAGAAATTTTAAAGTGAATTTAAACATTGTGTATAGAATAGTCAATGGCTTTACAATGATAATGCAGTCTAGAATTTATTCTTAAAATAAATATTCATCAGCAATTAGAAGAGTTATAGTCTCCTGCTTATGTCCTCACAAACCCACATTCACATCACAATAATTGTGGAATCCTTAAGTTAGGATTCTAAGTGCTGGTATCAATAAATTTTTAAAAATTATTTCTGCTTTAATATACCTGTCGATATGTTCTGCCCTGAGATAATTTTGCTGGTTTGAGAATTCCTCAGAGAGGACATCTTATTATATGACACAGTCTGTAGTTGGTAAAAATGACTGAATTGCTTTATCAACTGTAACTTCTCTGAGGGGTGGTTGCAAGCTGACAATAAGTTTCACTGGGTAGATTTACCTTGCTGGGCAGTAAATCTTCGCAACCAAATCTGGGATTACAGTGAGCACTTCTCAGTACCACACCTTCTGAAAAATACATTACCCTTGGGTTAGTAAGGCTGTTTGTTCGGATAAAGACAATAAAGATAAGGAAATGTACACTGTTTACATCAAAGTAGTGTTAGCAAGGTATCTGTATTATGGTCTCAGCTTTTCACTACATGATATATCAACGATTTGAATAATGGAACAGAGACTTTTATGGCAAAGTGTGCAGATGACATTGTGGATTATGATAGTGCTTATCAGGTAACACCAGGTATAACTAAAAAATGAGGTGGCAATCTTAGTGAAACTACATGCACGCTAAACAGCAGAAACCGTATTCTACAGAAAGAGCTAAGGAATCCTACTTTCGACATATCAGATCAAATTTGTGCAATCCTGTCGCTTCCAATTTTGGAAGATGATGGACAATTAAACAATTAATGATAGGGAGGCTACGTAAACATCCCTGCGAAATACCAGGTACAGCATGAGTGCAGGAGATAAAAAATGCTAAATTAGTGATTCACCTTGGCCTACTCCTGAGGACCCCATCGTCTCCCAAACTATTCCTCAGCCAAGTCAGTTTATCACACATCTTTATCAAGCAATGACTGAGCATACTGAATAAGGCAGAGACTATGGATCTCAGCAGCAGCCTGGCTGCAGTGCTGAAGGTCTCTAACCAAGTTAATCCAGTACAGCTGCAACACTAGCATCTATCTAACAATGTGGGAAATTACTTTAGGTCCTGCCTGTAAAACTGATTAATACAGCCTAATTACTAGGCTATCGGTCTACTCATCCGTATTATTTATGGCAATTACCATTATTTGGCTGTAGAGTCACATTTATTTGCCATTAACTTGCAGATGCTCAGTTTGGTTTCTAGCAAGGCCACTCAACTCTAGACTGCATTACAGCTGGTTAGGGCCATACCTCGTTTAAGGAAGGTGGTTGTGGTTGTTGGGAGTCAGCATGTCGGTGCTGGGCCATCATTGCAGGAGTTCCTCAATGGTAGATATTTTCTTTGCAACCTGTTCAGAGATGTTATCACACCCTGATGGAGCAGGTGGGACTTGAACCCAGACATCCTGCCTCTGAGGTAGGGATATTGCCATTACACTATAAGAGCCCCTGTTCATCAGGGATACTGTCCTCAATCTGACCATGTTTAGTTATCTCATCAAGGAACATCCTTCTGTCATGAGATCAGAGTGGGACTGTTCACTGATGAACTTGCTCAATGTTTAGCATCCATCACGAATCCTCCAAAGGTGAAGCAGATTGTATTCAAATTCAGCAAGACTTGGACAACAGTTATTCTTCATCTGATGAATACACGTAACACCTCTTGACATTTGATGGTATTACCATAGCTGAATTCCCCACTATCGACATCCTGGGAGTTGCTATCCACCAAAAACTGAGCTGAACAACCATATAAATACTGTGGCTACAACACTAGGTAAAACGCTGGGAATTTGAAATCAAGTAACTCAGCTTCTGACTCTTCGCAACCTGGCCACTGTCTGCAAGGTCAGGACTTTGATGGAATTCATTGCATTTGATGGATGCAACTCCAGCAACACTCAATAAACTCCACACAATCAAAGCAATGCAGCTTTCTTGATTGGCAGACTATCTCCTTCAAGATTCACTCCCCCCATTTCTAGCATTCAGTCATTGCAGTGTGTACTACCTACAATAGCAGTTTCCAACCTTTTTAGGTACAAGATCACTTTCTGAATTTAAGTGCAACCCAGAATCTACTTCTTAGAAGATCTAGTGTGAGGAGTTTGTTTTTCATGCTATTTAAATTTTATATTTTTTCCATCTACTCACCAAGTCTAATTGTGACAACTGTGAATGCACATTATCTGCCAATACCTTGAAGTCTGGGTTGTAGTTTGAGACTGCTAATAGTATACAATCTATCAGATGGTTATATGTGAGGTAGGTTCGATACTTGGACTTGATTATCTTCATTTGGGAGAACACTATCGCATGGGGGTATGTGGAACCAACATAAGTTTTAATTTTAAAAACACAATGACTGGTTGAAGGTCTATATCTTGGATCTTCAAGATGCACTGCAGTAACACTCCCAAGACTACATAGACAATACCTTTCAAATCTGTGACCTCTACCACCTGGAAGGACAAGGGCAGCATAACTGAAAACATACATGGACACACCACCATCTGTAAGTTCTTCTCCAAGTCTCTCCTCATCCTGACTTGGAACCATATTAGAGCTACAGGGATAGGGTAGCAGTGTGTCTCTGGGTGGGCTGCTGTTCGGAGGGTTGGTGTGGACTCGATGGGCTGAATGGCCTGCTTCCACACTATAGAGAAGCTATATTGCTGTTCCTTAATTGTCACTGGGTCATAGAGCATTATGCATGTACGTATACTACATGACCCACGGCCTTTCAAGAAGGCAGCTTGTCAAGGGCATTTGGGGATGGGCAAACAATGCTGGACCAGCCAGCAACTCGCTCATCTCACTAATTAATTTAAATAAAGGATTAATAGGGAGATGTTGCTGCTATTTGATTCCTGGTACAAGGGCATAAGAACTACCTTTTGAGAATCAGCAAACATCCAACGAATGATGAACTAACCAACAAGGAACAGAAAGGTAACCAGTGATCTCATTCATAGGATTTTTTGAAAGTAGATTAGGATTCCATTTTATCAGAGACCCCAAGATGCTTTCTAATATGTTGTGCTTGACAATGCACATTTTCTGCATGGGAGACATTCCTGTCACATCCTTTCCATTTTACATGGTACATTTCTTGAGGGGCTTTGATCACGCCCAGTCTAGACTGTGTTGGGGGTGGGGCTGATGTGAAGTATTTGACTGAAACAAAAGGAGACCGGTGAAGACTGAAAAAGCACCCAGGAGCAGTCTTTGATTTACTACTTACGACTCCAATCACACGAGCACAAGTCTGTTAAATAACTCAAGATAAAAGTAAACTCATTGCAGTGTTATGATTATGCTTGGTCTCACCAACAAGTAGTTTCAGTGGCAAACCTAGCTTCATCTGATTTAATGATTGTAATCTTCTGTTAATGCTGAAGCAATTATATTCATGGTTAATTCAAGTTTAAGACTATGCCCCAATGATTGAGAATTAAAGCGTAATAATCAAAGTGCTAAACAAGTATCCCAGTTTTGAATGCTACCTTTAGTTCATGAATTTTAGTTATCCTTGTCATTAAAATGAATAAAAACTTAACTTTGTTTTAATGCTTGGAATAATACCAACTCTATTTGAAATAAAATCAATATGAATTATATGAATGTGTGGAGCTGGAGGAACACAGGCCAGGCAGCATCAGAGGAGCAGGAAAGTTGACGTTTCAGGTTGGGACCCTTCTTCACACTGTGTTATCTCTGACTCCAGCATCTGCAATTCTTGCTATCTCTGAATTATAAATGTTTTGTTTGGCCGTTAACCTAAACATAGTAAAACTTAAGCCTTGAGTAAGCGTCTTCTGTTGCTTGGCTATACTACAATAATTTATAACTAGAAATATATCAAGTTACCAAAAACAAAAGAAAAAATGAGACACATTGTCTCAAGGCTATACCCAGTATCATCTGATTGTTGGATTTTTAGAACTTTCAACCAGTTGGGATTGCTGGAAATCAGACTTGGACAAGTCAAACCGCTTAAAAATTCAAGGCCACCTTTCACAGTGGAGGTGAGAAAATATGCAAATCACCCTCAGGGTTGTGAAATGGGTTCCTACAATCTGGATACCCATCAAAACCCATCATGGTTTTAGTAATCCATTAACATTACTGGATATTAATACAACGGCTGTCCTAGACAGACCCACTTCTTGGAAATTCACAGCATTCCAAGGAGGTTTTGAGAGCATTTTGGCATATAATTGAAGAGAATGTTCTGCCTCCATGTTCTCTCTCAGAAAATATTCCCACAGAAACAATTACAGAATAAAAGTCATAGTGGCAAGAATTTTCAACAACTGTAATATTTGCTAACTATTGATGCATCCAACAAAGCAGCTAATCAACATGAGCTTTCAGTTATAACCTTACAACTCAAAGTCAACCAAAGGACTATATGCCATTTATTCCCTCTCTTTCTTTTGTTTTGGACACTATTCCCGTCAAACTTAGTACCTGTGAGTGCTCTCAGTTACTATGTGAAGGCTAAATGCTTGCTATTACTACTTAAAATTATTTTCCTCACATTTAACAGTGCATAAGTTTGCTCTTTCTTTAACTCAAGAAAAATGTGTTAATTGGCTCCTTAGTGGTCATGGCAAAGAAAAGTTACCTCACTCAACTTCAAAAAATGTAGCTATAGCCTTGTGCAAAAAGAACTAAAACGTTTGTCACCAATCAAGGAAGTTGAGCAGAAAGGAGCCAGTTCACCTCTTCTCACCTGGTTGGAACAATGTGTATATGCTAAAGTAACATTAGCAAATGACCCATTGGCTACTTCATACTAAAGTATTTCCCACTCTTGAGCAGGCTGGCCCATTGTCTCTTGGGAGTGTTTGGTTTCAGATTGGTCCATTGTCACTTTGGGTGTATTTACTTATGAATTGACCTTGCAAGGAAAAAGCTGACAAGGTATATCTGCAACTAATTACAGACTAAATGCAATGTTGAATAAGCAAAGTAATGTAGCTGTTCTTGTCTGAAGCCCATGGTTCTCAGACTTCTTTCACAATCACAGCTGTTACTGCCTTTCTCTACTAGCTTGCTGATTCTTGATGGCACTTCCAGCCTGTATGTTGTTGAAAGTGCTTAGTATGTAATGCTGCCACTGACCTGATCAGGTGCATCAAGAATCATTGGCATATTTTGTTCAGTTGCTATCAAGATCTGGCACAGTCTGGAGTTTCAGGTAAAGCACATGCCATGCTGTGGAATGATGACCCAAAATGGTGCAAATTTCACAGGTTCACCCTAGCTCCTTCACGTTGAAATACTCATCAATTCTTAGTTGCACCATCCCCAAGCTCTATTACTTGTCCACCCCTTACTAAACCAGACCATTCTCCTATCAATACAACTGGTACAGAGTTGTCTCCCTATAAGTTGTGGAATTTCTAAATCCCATTCCCAGTAATCTTGCATCCCAGAAACATTCCCCTAGAATGCACATTGGATTCTCATAGACATGCTGTCAATATGGTGTAGGAGGAGGCCATTTGGCCTATGAAATCTATGCCAGCTCTCTGGATTGCTCCAATCAGTTCCCCGCACTATCCTAGATAACAAGATGTAGAGCTGGATGAACACAGCAGGCCAAGCAGCATCATAGGAGCAGGAAAGCTGACGTTTCGGGCCTAGACCCTTCTTCAGAAAAGCTGATGTTTTGGGCCTAGACCCTCCTTGATGCTGCTTGGCCTGCTGTGTTCATCCAGCTGTACACCTTGTTATCTCAGATTCTCCAGCATCTGCAGTTCCTATTACGCCCGCACTATCCTGTCACCTTGCAAGTTTATTTTCCTCAAATGCTCATTTAGTTTCTTTTTGAAGTTCTAATTCTTGACGACTTCCATCATCATAGCAAGTTATTTCCAGAATTCTGCTTAGAGGAGATCTTCCTTTAAGTGCCTCATGGTACCAGTATCTCCTTTCCAGTACTGTTAAATCCTGGAGCTCTAATATAGAACATAGAACATTACAGCGCAGTACAGGCCCTTCGGCCCTCGATGTTGCGCTGACCTGTGAAACCAATCTGAAGCCCATCTAACCTAAACTATTCCGTTATCATCCATATGTTTATCCAATGACCATTTAAATGCCCTTAAAGTGGGCGCGTCTACTATTTTTGCAGGCAGGGCATTCCACGCCCTTACTACTCTCTGAGTAAAGATATCTGCCAGAAAAACAGTTAATACGGAAGTGGTCCTTTTACTTGAAATCGAGTAAGTTGAGTATTTTTCTTCCTTAGGTCCTGTCGTGCCACATTCCTTTCCTTGTGAGTTCAGTTGAAGACTTCAAGGACCACATTCCGAGGGAAACTGATATGAAGGTAAATTAAGCAAAACACTGCTGATGCTAGAACTCTGAAACAAACATAGAGAAAGCTGGAGAAATTCTACAGGTCTGACAGCATCTGTGGAGAGAGAAACAGAGTTAACATTTTGAGTATGGGGTGACATTTCAGAGCTGGAGAAATTCTGAAGAGTCATACCAGGCCAAAATGTTAACTGTTTCACACTCCACAGATGCTGCCAAGCCTGCAGTTTCTCCAGATATGAAAGGAATAGTTTGTAACCTTATGTTTAATGACTGAAATGCTTATGCATGCATAACCTGTTTGGGGTCAATTGTTTTTGTTTTTTAGGACTGTAGTCTGTAGAAAACCAATTATTATATTTGACGCATTTAATTTCTGTAAGATTTTAAGCCACTTAATATGCTACATTTATCAACATAATTCTTGCAAATGGTATGCACCTCCTGTCTGTAAATGGTATGTCCTCTTATCATGATTCTTGAATGATGCTTTTTCATTTTGATGTTTTTAATTGAATCCCTATTTGTAAATAATTACAATGGGGCAAAGCTGTTAAATGTAAGAAATTAGCAAATGTTGTCGGGTGTTAGGGAGTAACTAAGCGAATAAGCAACTGAACTTCAATAATACTGGTCCCACTACTAATTAAATCATTCTTGAATGATTCAACTGTACTTGCCAAGCACTATCTGGTTAACTAAATAAATATACCTTGAACATATCCAATTGGGCAATGGCAATGGTTAGGGTTGTCAACTTACTGTGCATGTATTCCTGAAGCTGTCATCACATGACCTCTCACGCTACTCAACATACATCCTTGCGGTGCATAGCCTTCCCAGCCTAACAGGAAAGAGAGCAGATTAGTCCTTAATTGTTTGTTTCTTGAAAAATCAGATAGGCTTTGTACCACGTCTGATCATTTTTATCAGCAAAGTTGCAAAGAATATTGTTTAATAACTTTCTTTCATTGCCTGTATAATTTGTATCCTGTGTTACCTATGTAACTATACAGTGGAGATTAATCTTTGATTCCTGATTACTCCAGTCCATCCTGGAGAATTGGCAACCATAACTTCAGTGCAAGCATCTCAATCACATATAATTGTATTAAATAATTGCAACAAAATAGATACAGCCAAACATAGCAACAGTAAGAACCTACAAAATAAGTAGATTGATTCTCAAATTTCCTACTACCACCTTTGCACCATATCCAACCATTTTACTGAAGCCACAATTGAGACTCCTATCAACAATTAAATGGGGATTTAGCTTGAATAGGTTATGATTAAATATTTTTATTGTTATGTGTTGGATTGGATTAGATTAGATATGTATATTTTGTTTTTAAAGAGATTAAAGATATATATTTTGTTTAAATAGCTTCCTTCCTAAGATATTTGGATTGTTTGACTGTAAAAGTGGTTTCTTAAAATACACAGGTTGCAATGAATGTGTATGAGCTATCTTCAGCATCTGGTTTACCATGTGAAATTGACCCAGCATTGGTGGTAGCTCTGTCATCACAGAAGTCAGGTATGTGCTACAGGGCAAATCAATGCATCTTCCAAGAGGAGACTTTTCATGATTTCATTTAGGAGATCTACTTAATTTTTGGTGGTGGTGGTGGGTGGGTGGCGGGGGGGTGGTGTGGATTCTAGTGCAGATTTAAAATGTTAGATAGGACATTTCGTACAATCCCTACAGTATGGAAGCAGGCTGGTCAGCCGTTCTATTCCACACTGACCCTCCAAAAGAACTTTCCACCCAGATTCACCACCCCAACCCGACCCCACCCCACCCCCAACCCTATTCCAGAAACCTTGCATTTTCCATGCTAATCCACCTAGTCTGCACATCACTGCACGCTGTGGACAATTTAACATGGCCGATTTACTTAACCTGCATATCTTTGGACTGTGGGATCCACAGGAAACCCACGCAGACACTGGGAGAATGTGCAAACTCCACACAGACAGTTGCCCAAGGGTGGAATTGAACCTGATCATAATTCTATTGGTTTTAAAATAGTTATGGAAAGGGATAGAACTGATCAAAAAGTTAAAGTTCTAAATTGGATTCGGGCAAGTTTTGACAGTATTAAGCAGAACCATTCAAAAGTTGACTGGAGGAGACTATTTGCAGGTAAAGGGGCGGTTGGGAAGTGGGAGGCCTTTAAAAATGAGATAATGAGAGTTCAGCAACAGTATGTACCTGCTAGTGTGAAGGGCAAGGCTAGTAGGTGTAGGGAATGCTGGATGACCAGAAAAATTGAAGCTCTTGTCAAGAAAAAGGAGGAGGCATATATCAGGTATAGACAACTGGGATTGAGTGAATCCTTGGAATCGGGAAATCAGGAGGGCAAAAAGGGGACATGAGATAGCTTTGACAAATAGAATTAAGGAGATTCAATGAGTGCAATAAGGGCAGAAGATTAACTAAGGCCCCTTAAAAATCAAAGTAGCCATCAATGTGTAGAACCATAGGAGATGGGTGAGATACTAAATGAATATTTCATGTCAGTATTTACTGTGGAGAAGGACATGGAGGCTAGGGTACTTGGAGAAATAAATAGTGATATCTTGGTATAGAAGAGGATGTGCTGGAGGTTTTAAAACATATAAAGGTAGATAAATCTCTGGGTCCTGATCAGTTGTTTCCCAGAACTTTGTGGGAAGCTAGGAAAAAGATTGCTGGGGTTCTTGGTGAGATATTTGTAACATCAATAGCCACGGGTGAGGTTCTGGAAGACTGGAGGTTGGCTAATGTGGTGCCATTATTTAAGAAAGGCTGTAAGGAAAAGCCAGGGAACTATAGACCAGTGAGCCTTGCGTCGTTGGTGGGTAAGTTGTTGGAGGAGATTCTGAGGGACAGAATTTACATGCATTTGGAAAGACAAGGACTAATTAGGGATAGTCACCATGGCTTTGTGTTTTGGCAATTGTGTCTCACTAACTTGATTGAGTTTTTTGAAGAAGTGACAAAGTACATTAAAGGCAGAGCAGCAGACGTTGTCTATATGGACTTCAGCAAAGCATTTATTGAGGTTCCGTGTGAGTAAACATTGAGCAAGTTGAGCCTATACCTATTGGACTTTGGAAGAACAACAGGTGATCGAATTGAAACAAGTGAAATCCTGAGAGGATGTCACAGGCTGCAGAAAAAAATCTCCCCTTGTGAGGAAATATAGAAGTTTAAGGTTGGGGTCTCCTATTGAAGGTTGAGATGAAAATTTCTTTACCTGAGCCATCGATTTGTGGACTCCTCTTCCCAGGAGTGCAGTGTGGCTTGGTCATTGAATATATTCAAGACTGAGTTAGATAAATTTAGATTTGACTAGAGTTATGTAGGGTAGACAGGAACGTGGAGTTGACACTACAGTTAGATCAGCCACAATCTTATTGTGTGTTGGAACAGGTTTGATGGGCCAAGTGGGCTTCTCTTCCTCCTACTTCTTGGCAGTAACCTACTCAGTAGTATACTAATACCAACTTAAAAGTAAATTATTTGATGCCAGTATCACCAAAACTTAGATTTGAGTTTCTGGCTTTGGAGATATAGTATTAACTATAGGATTTTTAAAGCTTTATTGTTTAATAGAAAATGTTTGGTTGGCATGAAAATACATTTCCTAAAATTAAGTGTACCTAAATCTTTTTCCAAAACTATTTCCAAGTGTCTCATAGTCGGTGTCATTAACACATTTCTTTTAATTCTGCTTTAATTTGGTGTTGACTGCAAGGCTAAATGTCAAATAAAGGAGAGCAAATAGTTGATAAAGGAAGATTGTGTGTTGCATGTGCAAGGATCTGAACAAATACTTCTGGAACTAACCTAAGTAGAAACTGTATGGAAATGGGACAAATTTCACAGAAAATTGTGCTTTTTAGCCACATATGAAGGAGAAAGAGATAAACAGTATTTGCATCTGCTAGGACCATTCATTCTTGCACACATAGTGTTAGTTATAATCAATTTGCTTTAGTTTTTTAATATGAAAACACATTGGAAAATTATTTGTAAATTGAACACAAGTAACTAAGGAATTGGTTTCAATCAATGTTATCTATATGGGTTAATAGTACATTAGTTTGCAAAGCTACGTACACGTGAGAAGCAAAAACACCGCATTTCATAATAACATTTCCTTTTGTAGACTGGTGAGTCATTGCGTTGAGCCAATCATTTTCTGTTCAGCTTTATTTCTACAAAATAAGCTGCAAGCAAATAAGTATCTTCATTAGTGATTTTTTTTCAAATTTGTTTCTGTAATACAAATTTGCCTTCTCGGCTTATTGTGTTCATGTTCAGTGTCTACAGTGACAATTCTGCTAGTTCCACTCCCCAACTTCCTCGCCAAAACCTTGCAATTTATTCTCCTTTCAGGTGTTTATCTAAATCCATTTTGAAAGCTACTACTGAGTCTGTAACCACCACCCTTTCAGCCAATGCTTGCCAGATCCTAACTGCTTGCTTTGTTTCTTAAAAGAAAATTTTACTGTTCATGTTGACTCTTTGCCAATCACTTCACATCAGCATCTTCTGATTCCCAACCTTCCTGCCAACAGAATAATTTATATGTACTCTGCGTAACCTCTCATGGTTTTGAACACCTCTAACATGTCTCCCCTTATTGTTCTGTTCTCGAGAGAGACAAAGCAGAGCTTCTGCAATCTATGTAGTTGAAATTCCTCGCCCCTGGAACCATTCTCTTCAATTCTCGCTATATTCACTCTAAAGCATTGACGTACTTCATTTACACTGGCGCCCGGAATTGGTTGCAACTGCCGCCTGCTCTACTCTTCGTAACAATTATGACCAATCATCAACCTTATTTCCACTTCCTCACTACCTCCCCATATCCTTCAATTTCCTGAGACATTAAAAATCAGTCTTTCTTAGTTTGAATATGTTCATTAAGAAATATCCACAATCCTCTTTGGAAGATAATTCCAAGACTCGTAACCTTTAGAGTGAAGAAATTTCTCTCTCTCAGACTTGAGACTGTACCCCAATTTCCAGCTTTCCCTCCACTTCCCTCTCCAAGCCGAAGCTAGCTGGCACATTCCAGTAAATCAGTTTCGTTCAATCTTTTCCTGTCAAGTGGCATCAGTGGAAAATTGATTCAAGGTGAATTTTGTGTACATTGAAACCGCAAGTAGAATGACCGGTTTCCATCACAACTTTCGAGACAAAATGTGTATGAATGTGTGTCACATTTTCTTTGTTTCTTAGAATTTACTCAAATGTATATTGTATATTTTAAAAAGTGAACTAAAATCTATAGAAGTGCAGCATTAGCTGGTACAGTGGAAAGTGGTACATCCCATAAGATGTAGGAGCAGAATTAGGCCATTCAGCCCAACAAGTCTGCAATCATTTGATGATGGCTGATGTATTTCTCAATCCCATTCCCCTGCCTTCTCCCCATACCTTGATCCCCTTACTAATCAAGAGCCTATCTAATTATGTCTTACATACACTCAATGACTTGGGAATCACAGCCCTCTGAGGTAATGAGTTCCACAGATTAACCATCATCTGGCTGAAGAAATTCCTCCTTATCTCAGTGGTAAAGGCTCATCCCTTCACTCTGAGGCTGTGCCCTCGGATTCTACTCTCTTCTACTGGTGGAAACATCATCTCCACGTCCAATCTATCCAGGTCTCTCAGGATTCTGTAAGCTTCAATCAGATTCCCCATAATCTCCATTCTAAATTCCATTGAGTTCTAAACTCCATTGAGTCCTCAACTGCTTCTCATGACTAGCCCTTCATCCCCAGGATCATTCTTGTAAACCTCCTCTGAACCACCTCCAAGGCCAGCATGTCTCTCCTTAGATACAGGCCCCAAAAGTGCTCTCAATATTCTAAATGCGGTCTGACCAGAGCCTTTGAGATAGCAAGAACTACAGATGCTGGAGTCAGAGTCAATACAGCGTGCAGCTGAAGGAATACAGCAGCTCACACCATCAGAGGACCAGGAAAGTCGGCATTTCGGGTTTGCACCTGTCTTCGTGACTGGGGAGGGGGAAGGGAGCTCAGAAATAAATGGGAGGGGTTGGTCTGGGGGAAGGTAAGTGTGATGGTGATAGGTGGATATAGGTAGGGGGGAGTGAAGTTTGGTTTTTGGCAAGGGTGGGGTGGATAGGTGAGAAAGAGGATGGACAGCTTGTGTCAAGTCAAGGAGGCAGGGATGAGAGGAAGCATTGCACGTGGGATGAGGTTGGGGAGATTTCGAAATTGAAAGAGTCTTATACAATCTTAGCAGTACATCTCTGCTGTAGTATTCTAGCCCTCTTGAAATGAATACTCATGTTGCATTTGCCTTCCAAATGCCAACTGAACCTTAGAGAATCCAGAACTAGGGCTCCCAAGTCCCGGTGTGTTTCAGGTTTCTGAGGCCTTTCCCTGTTTGGAAAATAATCTGTCTCTCTTCTTCCTACCAAAGTACATAACCTCACACTTCCCCACATTTTATTTCATCTGCCACTTCTTTGCCCACACTCCTAGCCTCCGAATCGTTCTGCAGCCTCCTCGCTTCCCCAATACTACCTGCCACTCCATCTATCTTTGTATCATCTGCAAACTTGTTATTTTATTTTAAATCTTGTTTAAGTCAGCCCAGGCTATTGAGATTAAAAGTTTTCCTTTTCTGTTTTTCTGCCCAAAACTTGACACAAACACGGCTGTCTATGCTCACAAAATGAAGAGAGAGAGAACTGGAGTACTAAACAAAGTATTCTGAAAGAGTTGAATTCTGTATGAGGTTGTTCGTCTAATAGGTGTTGTGAAATCACAAATCCATTTACAAGCACAGATAAAATTCTTGCTTTTATTTTTATTTAGGGAGTATAGGAGTTTACTGTGCAACTGTTCTGGAAGTTGTTGCTCTATAACTGTATGCTGCGTAGAGAAATATTCATTCAATTCTGATGCTCTTCACCTTGATTAGTACTCTGGTTTCTGTCTTTTAGACAAGCTGGAAATTTTATCTGGGTATCAGTGTGCCTATAAATATTTACTTATGACCTTTGCAAGTTAGACTTAATTAAATTTTAAACAAACCTGTAACTTCCCGTTACCAGGACAGTGGGTGCATTTAATAAATAAGCAGTGGAGAAATTTTCCATTTGTAGGTCTGTAATTATTGACCTTTCCATAGCTGTCCCTGCAAAAAGGCTCAATAGTAGTGCAAAATTCAAAGTAGTAAAATAATGTACCTTTGCAAACACAATTTACCAGTTGAATTCTATTCTTTAGGGACTAGTTTCCCAAATATTTACCTCTTAAAATTTGGAGAAGAAGTTGTAATTCTTAATGGATCTCAAGTCATATGTAAAGAAACATACAGGCTGTACTTAGCTTGCTAAAGTATCTCTGTCTTTCACAAATTTTACACCAAT
The DNA here is from genome assembly GCF_021869965.1 of Rhincodon typus. NCBI lineage: Eukaryota > Metazoa > Chordata > Chondrichthyes > Orectolobiformes > Rhincodontidae > Rhincodon > Rhincodon typus. The sequence goes on from NC_063338.1 coordinate 37,168,594, forward strand.
ACTTGCACATTAGTCTTAGTTTTCCTTCATTTTTCCTTCTATTTCCAGGACTTTTTTCAACAATGTTCTGTTATATCACTCTAGTCAGCTGGGCTGTGTTGACTACGTACTCTTCACCTGAACATTAGAGCAATGTCTTATATTCACATGTTGTGTTTGCTACAAAATGCACATGTATAATAATAATAATGTTGGAAGTACTTAAGTGAGTTTGGCAGCGTCTGTGAAGAGCGGTGCAAGTAATGTCTGAGGTTGATGACCTTTCATCAGAACTAATAGATATTGCAGCACAAAACTTACTAGCATTGATGCATTTGAGTAGTGCTCATGTGGTGTAAATAGCTTGGCAGGTTTATTTGGCATTTTTATTGGAACGGTTTTGTAAAGAATGAGTACGTGTGAATTTAAGTAATTGTTTTGTGCTTGTTACAAATTCTTGCTTTAATTAATACTTTCTTTCAATTCTTTACAGAGAACATTAGTCCAGAGGAGGAATATAAAATTGCCTGCCTCCTCATGGTATTTGTTGCTGTGTCGCTTCCAACTCTAGCCAGTAATGTTATGTCTCAGTACAGTCCTGCTATTGAAGGTAAATACTGATCCTCCAAAATGGTGTATTGAGGGCAAAGTGATGAATGCAAAAATTGTGGTTTTATTTGCTTTCTTTATAATGTTGTGTATCTGCTGTTATCATGTTATTCATATATTAGAAATGGATTTGGTGTTCAAAGTATTATAAAGATGAACCCCTTAAGTTTAGATTTATAAAAGCTTGAAGAACAGTGGATGCTGTAAATCAGAAATGAAAACAGAAGTTGCTGGAAAAGCTCTGCAGGTTTGGCAGCATCTGTGAAGAGAAATAAGAGTTAACATTTCGGGTTCAGTGACCTTTCCTTAGAACCCTGTTCTGAGGAAGGGTCACCGGACCCAAAATGTTAATTCTGATTTCTCTTTGCAGATGTTTCCAGACCTGCTGACTTTAGATTCATGTTGCTTTATACAACCTTGAGGTCAGATTTTCAACACTTCACGGTTGAAGGCAAGCAGAGGAAACAGCTGAACGTAGACCCTTATCAAAGACTGAAACTCTCCGATAAAAACCAAAAGAACTGTAGATGCTGTAAATCAGGAACAAAAAAGAAGTTGCTGGAAAAGCTCAGCAGGTCTGGCAGCATCTGTGAAGAGAAAATCGGAGTCAACGTTTTGGGTCTGATGACCCTTCCTCAGAACTGAGGAACGTTCTGAGGAAGGGTGACCGGACCTGAAACGTTGGCTCTGATTTTCTCTTCACAGACACTGAAACTCTCCAGCTTGGAACCAGACATCAACTCGTTCTTCCCATTAACTTTTTTTTTTCATTGTCAAGCAAAAGCAGGTTAAGTAGCTGGTCCACAAGATATTTTTGTCTCACCTAAGTTGTCCATGCACAAATATTTGCAATCAGTGTCTCATTATTTTGGGTATTATCAAACTGATGAAAGGGAATTGTTCAAAATGGTGGAGATGGTTTGTAGGTTACCCTCTAAGATACTTGGAAGATTTAGATTGGAAAGTTTGCGCATTCAGACCTTGTGTGTATGAGTGAGAGAATATTTTTTAAAAAGTTGCTGACATCACCCCCTGCTCATGGTTCAACTTGGTACTTCACCGAAAGTAAGCATCTCTGACTCTGATTCTACTCTTATTCTGGACAATGGCTACCATCTTCATGTGGGCTTGTGGGCAATCCTCAAGAGTATCCATACACACCGAAAGTTGTAGCACTTGGTCAAAAATTGAGTACGAGGATAACAAGTGCAAAGCATCGGTGTGTAGAAATGTAGGTTAAAATTAAGTGAAAGTTAATTGTCTGCGTTGGATACCATATAGTTTTAATTCACAGTAAGATTACTATAAATTCATTTTGTTTTGTCATTCATGCTGTAAGTGTATGAATAAAAGAAATGTACAAATGTTTCCTACCAAAAATTTTAAAATGTCATGTGTTTAGTGTTTCTTCTTGCCTTCCCATAACTTATTAAAGGCTCTATTTTATTATGCTCCAAGCTTTATTACTATACTGAACTTACTGTGCTGGGCTTTCCAAAGTGCAAATCTCCAGACAAATCTTCAGTTTTATCAATATACAAACTAGTCAGCGCCTACTAGGATAGTCAACTAGTATCTTAGAAAGATCTGAAGTGAATAGAACTGTCCTTCTCAACCTATATAATTGGGCTTTTACCAACTTGATAAATTGAGTGCCAGGTGAGCCTTGTATATATGTCAGAAGGAAAACAGAACTAGTGTTAAATATTTTGGGTTAATTTCTTCTGGCACTGTTGATATTTTCTTTTGCGTTCATTTCTTCCAATGCTTTCCTGCTGCCATTACATTAAGAAGGTAACTTATTCAGTTCATAAAATTGTACATTGTTTTATCTCACCACATATGACACAGAATTGTGCAGGTAAGTGACAATAGACAACCTTTATAACGTCAGTATGTCTTACCATAGAATCAGGTCATATCCAGGTGTGGAAGTAGTTGGGCTGTTTACTTGGAACAGTATCAGTATCTCACTAGCATCTGTGGAGAGAAACCAGGTTAACATTTCGAGCTCAATATGACTTTCCTTCAGAACTCTGTTTCTCCACAGACACTGCCAGACCTGATGAGTTTCAGCAGCACTTTCTCTTTTTTTATATACGATTTCCAGCATCTGCAATACTTTGCTTTTATTATCAATTTCTCATTGCAGCCCAAGTTGAAGAACATGTTCATATTATTCACACTAGTTCTAAATGGGTGTTAGAGCAGCTATTAAGGGGATGACTCATGGAGGGAAAATTTCTCTCAATTCATGATTGACTCCAATTTATGCTGTTTTATGACACCAACAAACTATCCATACGTTCTCAGAAAGCATAGTTAAGGCACAGCTTCAGTATGTTAAAAATATCATGTTCCGTTCATGTTATTGAAGGCATTTGCCCTTCTCTTCCCAAGGAGGATTTGCTAACTGTCCTAAACAGTTGAGGATATCATGAGTAGTGGGGGAGTCAGTAAAGCAAGTGTGAAAAATTGTCTATATCCTTTGCTGCATAAGTATGTTTCATTTCATGCTGATTTTTGCAGACACTCACTTGGACATCAAATGGTTTATAAGATAATACTTATACCCTAACAGTTTTATTTTAGTGCATACACAAAGAAACATGGTTTGGAGGTAGGACATAAGAACAGGAGGAGGTTATTAAGCCTATTGAACCTATTTCTCTGTTCAAATCCCCTTGTGATGAAGCCAACATAGCATGTGCCTTCCTTTTGATTGTTTCACCTGCATGATAGCTTTTAATGGTCCATGAACAAGGATGCTTATGTGCCTTTACAGACTAACATGTCCCAACCTCTCGCCATTTAAGAAACGTTCTGTCTTCGATTTTTATACCAAAGCGTATAACTTCACACTTGTTCATGTTATGGTCCATCTGTCACGTTCTTGCTCATTCACTTAGCCTATCCAAGTCCTCTTGAGGTCTCCTTGCATCCTGCTTGCAGCATACATTCCTGCGTGTCACCAGCAAATTTGGAAATATTACAACTGGTACCTACATCTAAATCGTTTACTGAGATTGTGAACAGTTGTGATCCTTCCACTCATCTTTGCTGTGTTTGAGGCTCAGTATTTAGGTCTTGAGCTAGTATGATAAAGATGTGCCATTCATGTGAGCAGAAGGCAGTAGATCTGCCCAAAACTGGGTATCAGTGCAGAATAGCCTAATATTTTCAGTGGGATAAATTTCAGAACAGTAAAGGATAACATACAATTAAATGAGCGAGGCCTTCCTCAAGAAATGGAGTTTCTTTATATACCACATGAAAGTCTGTAATCCAGTGCAGTAGTTATTACACTGTGCCTTTATGTAGTATGCTTCCAAAAGTTGATCATTTAGTAGAGGGCGGTGATGTTGGTTTTATTTGCTGTGCATAAGAAAGCATTGTTCTTCTACTTTTTGCATATGGTTGACTGACTTATTTAAACCTATATAGAGCAAAATCCTGAAAAGATGAATAGTGACATGTAAAGATCCTGAGTGATGGGAAGCGGGACCATCTTGTGCTGTACAGCTGCTCTTCCAGAAAAACAAAAAATTAATTTGTTAAAAATCCTATAACTATTGCAAGTGGTGCAGAATGCATGATATACCATTAAAATTATCATTTTAAGAAACTGGAAATGGGAGAATTAAGACTGGGAAGAAAATCAGAGTCATCTGAAAAAGAGAAAGGTCAATGCTTCCAGTGTGATCCCACTGTATTTCAACTTTCCAGAATGTGTTTTTTCATCTACTTGGAGGATGAAGTGTCATTTATCTGGTATGGTTAACAGGGTTTTGAAATCCAACTAAACTAGTAAAAGAATTTTTGAGCATTTTCTATTGCTGTTCTTGTGATCAATCTATTACCTTGTCATCTCAAATTTAGGACAACTAAAAAGATTAACAGGAGCGGATGCTATGTACTTCACAGAAGGAATTCACTTAACCTGTTATGCTCATTGTTATTTTAAAAGAAATTTTCTTTTTAATTATGCAGGACATTGCAACAATATTCATTGTTTGGCCAAAGCTATAAACCAAATTGCTGCTGCCTTGTTTACCATTCATAAAGGAAGCATTGAAGACCGTCTTAAAGAATTCCTTGCTGTAAGTGGAACTCCAATTGTTATTTGTTTTAAGTCTAGATGACCGCTTCAATTCAATACTATGTAACAATTCAAAGCTGAAAGGAAAGTAACAAGACTAGGTATATCAAAATGTACAGCGAAGTTCCATTACCCACTTTCAGGTTATTATCATCATCTTGGTTCCTGTCTGGCATAAATCAAACTTGCTGCCAAAGAAAGGTTAAATTTCATTTTCTGTCTGTACTGTATCTTCATTCCAGTGCTTCAACTATTGCTCTATTGGTAAGAAATCAAAATGTAAGGGAGATGCTCTCTTGTTATTATCCGGTTTTCTCTACTGGAACAGTGGTGACATTTTTAGAAGCCTATACGTTTAATGTTTTATTTGGCAACAACTTCCTTAACCCTTTGATCGCCCCAGTTAATATTTTTTGGTATACGCATATCAAAAGGTGCACAATAGTAGTGGAGAAGTAATAAACTAATGACTTGCCTCTATATAGTTTCTTATTTTCAAAGTTTATCACATAGGAGTTATAGTTTGGTTTGGTAATGATACTGTTACCTTAGAAGGTTACCAGTCCAAGAGACATTTTATGACTAGAGCATATAGTCCAAAGTGATAGTTCAGTTCAGTACAGTACTGAACTGCAGTTCTGTGCTATGTATCAGATCCAGTCAGCTGAGGCCTGCTGTTAAGGTGGATGTAATGGATCACAACTAACTTCAGGTTCCCCTAACAACAATTATTCTCAACTAGCACAAGCATTCCACATTAATTATCAAGTGAAATACCTAAAGCACACCCTTTCCACATTAATTATCAAGTGAAACACCTAATTTGTTGTTTGTGAAATCTTAGTGTGCAGTACGACTGCAGCTTTTACATAATAATAATAATAACCCTTCAAAAATAACTTAAAAACAGAAATTCCTGGAGAAATTCAACGAGTCTGGCAGCATCTGTGTAGAGAAAACAGAGTTAACGTTTCGAGTCCAATGACTCTTGGAGTTCTGAGGAAGGGTTCCTGGACTCGAAACATTAACTCTGTTTTCTTTCCATAGATGCTGCCAGACCTGCTGAATTTCTGTAGCAATTTCTGTCTCTGTTTGCTTCAGCTATCTATCATCCACAGTTCTGTTTTATTTTACTTCAAAAATAATTCATTGGCACTTGTAAAAATGTGAAAGGTTATGACATGAGTATAAATCTTTTTGTTTCCTTTAACCCTTCATTAAGTAATCCCTAACTTGCAAATTGAAAGTGTGACAGTTTTAAGTCAAAAAGCTCCAATTCATTGAGTTTTCTTATAAACCCGGGGTCCTATAATGTATGTTGATCTTACGCTAAGGTTTTAAAAAATTGCTTTTATTGTGGGTGTGCTTGACTGTAGTCCAGGAAGTGTAAGGTGCTGCCTTTTGAAGGAATGCCGACTGTCCATCTGCAGATGGGAGATTAGCATCAGTGGAGACATGGGAGATACTGCAATTCATAGATTTATTTATGAACTTGAAGATTAATTATTGGAAATTCTCATTTCATTTTTTTTTCTTTTGCTGCCCACTTGTTGCATTTTTAGAATGTCCCTTTTTGTATGACAACCAGAGATGCTGATTTATGCTGTTATTGCATTTACTGATTTTCTTTTCCTCTTATTGAAAAATACAGTTGAACGAAAAAGGCTGCATTCAGCACACTTTTAAGTAAGGAGAAAATTTACATAAATGAATTAGTGATTAGGTGGCCCAGCTTCTTCTTGGATGCTTCACCGGAGTTGTTGGCTGGAACGATGTCAGCAGTGACTCCTGGCTCATGGGCATGTGGAATGGTGCCGGGGCGAAACTTTTGGCTGCAGTAAACCTGGAGCATGAGCTGTAACTGCAGTGGTGTCAGTGCCCAGAGCGGGGGGTCTCCTGGCTATGCTGGGCCAGGAGCTGAGACCTTGCAGAAGTCCTGGAGCTGTGTTTGGGACCCTGGCCAAGGCCCTGGCCCTGGCCAAACTCTATTTAAGTACTTTCTTTTAATTCTTTTGTACCTCGAAATGGTGCCGGATTGTGACGACAGAACACTTTTCACTGTGTCTCCCTAGATACACGTGACATTAAATTTTTCATTCATTCATTTGAGTTTGCAAATTCTACAAATTGGGCAAGAAAAATAAAGAAATCACTGGCTATTAATATACTTGCACTATAAAATTATTGAATAACTTTCACATGTATCATACTGTAGAGATAACCAGTAAAGCTATACATTTTTTTTATGTCCAAAGCTGCATTTTAACGTTAGGTCAGGTGGTAGGGTCTTGGGAAGATTTGCAATCTGAGTGCAGTTCTTTTGATGGTTGTCTAGCTCATAATGTTGCCACACTATTTTCCTAACCCCATCTCCCAGAAGTCAGTTTGCAAGTTTGAGTTCCACTTGCATATTAGGTGTGTTTGAAATAGTTTCCCAAAGTAATATGCTTTTTGTAACATCACAACTGACTCCCATCTTCTCTGAAACAGTACATTTGAAATCAAGAAAGCTCAATAGTTGAGAGTGGCAGCAGTCTAAATCCTCCTTAAACATACTGCTAGATTACATGTTAAGGCCTTCTATCACGTTTGCTAAAAACTACTATTGCAAATAGGTTACACTATTAGCTCAGTTCAATAACAGTTGATTGAAGTAGCTAGGTGGGACATCCTTCTATGTGTTTGGGAGTTTCATGTACATTTGCTTACACTTGCTTTGAATTGGAAATTTTAAAAAATTGTATTCCTAAAATATTTCTTAGAATTATACATTATTATTTTGCTAAACATTATTTTGTTATTACTATTTTAACTTTATCTATTGTCTTGCTGACACAGACTAAGGCCCTGAGATATCCTGTGACAAACCAGAGAGTGATTGTCATGCTGAAATAATTTCTGTAAGAAAAATGATAATGAGCATGAAGATTGCCCTTCATAGTAAATGTTACATGAGGTATAAGTAGGATGCATAGAGGGGAAACTGAAGGATATTTAATGTGGTCCACTTGAGATCTTAGTAACTTGTGATTTTGCTGTTAGAGAGTTGAGAGCTTTTCCTCTCCTGTCATGGAGTGGATCAAGTCATTGTAAACACAAAATTGCTTCGCTAAGAAATGTTATGCTTGAATAAGGATTATGTTTAAATCAGGATTTCCATAAACTGCTGATAAAAATAGCCATTTTGCAAATATTTGAAAACTGTTAGTGCAGCCAATTTAACCATTCATTAAAAAACCACAAGGTAATGTTTTAAAATTTATGTACAGTGAATTCATTCAGTAATACAGTCTAAACAACACTTTTCAACCTAAGTGATTAGATTCTAAATTGTGCTACTGTCTCTTCGTAAAATTTAGCAGTTCTTTGACTATATGTAGTGTGGTATTAAAAACCTGGTTAATAGTAGCATTTTATGCTTGGACCAAGATTTATTTTTAAATGTTATGGTTGGATCAGTTTGTGTGTAATGGAGTGACTGTGAAGTAGTTTGGTATTTTGGAATTCTGTGTTGGATCAGTTATGTGTTTATCTAGAGTCAATGTATCCTTCTATTCTCCTTTTCTACATTCTGTTGCCATTTACTTCTTCATGTTTCTACTCTTATTAGTAGGTGGGATAAATATAAAGTTTAAATTGGCTAACTACCTCAAATTTATGTTTTTTTTTAATAGTACAGAAATTGCTTTCGTTGGTGCTTTCGCGGTGTTCACACCAATTGTATAGCTCCAAAGCCTGTGGGAAAATGTAAAAGAATTCTTGCACTATTAAAATATCTCAATGTAGTTTCTTTAATAAGTGCCAACAGCGTATCCATCTTGTTCAGCATGCCCAGTAAGAGAAATATGTTCAGAATTTTTTTTCCAACTTGATCTTCTAATTTGCTAAAACTTGCACTTTACTCCAATTCAGTTTCCTCAGAAACCTTTGTAGGGAGACTTTTATTTGGCTGGTGCATTGTTCTCCAGCTCTGTTTCTATCATAGACGTAAGGAGCCAATGCAGACTTTTGTCAGTGTTGTTCAATACCCTCATTCCTTATTTTGTACATTGGTCACCCCTACGGGTGTTAAGCAGTCTATAAGTGTTTTCCAATGTTTCATATTTGCATTCAAACTTTGCAAACCATATCATATTACAAGGGACTAATCACTTTTTTTAAAACTTTGTTTGTTTTGAACCTTGCACATACCGACTTTAATGAATTAAAATATTGAAGGTTGCTATTAGCACATTGTTGGCCATCATCTTGACTGATCTTTAAACTGCAGGTTTTCCATCACCCAGACATTAATGATAATCCTGCTAACTCAGCTTTGTTTTGCTGCATTATTTGCCTATTCAGGCGCTTCTGAAAGTAATATGTTGGTTCTAATTCATTTAGGAATACACTGAGTTATGATATGAATGCAAGCATTTTACTTTTTTGCCCCTTCAGTTTTCCAGTCCCATTGATTATTGGCTAGCCATTGTTTCATCAGAACAAGAGGGGATAGTGCAAAAATACTGATGGTTTGGGACCATTTTAATGAATGATGTTGCGTACCTTTAATTAGTGATGACCTTCAATAAATAGGAGGGATGAGCATGTTTTCATTAATTAATTATTTCTTACTGCCTGTCAAATCTGCTACTTAATGATCATTGCACTGGCATTGCTTTCATTTTCAACAAGGTTATTCTCCTGTAGGATGTCATTATTTTTTCCTTCAACACTTTGTTTTAATAGAAGCTGTACCTGAATAGTCTAGTACCAAGCAAAGTTTTGGTCCTGGTGTTTCTTCAATGTATTCACTAACTTCTGCTTTTGTCTATTGGTAAAATGCCCTAATGAATGAATGAATGAATTGAATGTAAAAGAGGATTCTGTTGATACTCCTTCATGGCTGTGCAAAATATGGTTATTCTTTCATAAGATTTGCATGTACTCATTCCATTATGTTTTGCAACTTGATGTTTGTTTTTCAGTGATGGGCACTAGACTTTGCCTCAAATATTTCACTTTCCAACCACTTTCTTTCTGATCCCAGTATATCTACCTAACAACTCTGCATCCATGCTTTCTACAGCAACAATTTAGACTTGCCTTATACTTTTTTTATTAAGGCAACTAAACAGAAAATCATTGCAAGCAAAACTAATTGCAGCTGTTTCATCACCAGTATGCCAATTGTGAACACAACAACAATTTGTAGCTGAATTTTACATTTAATATGTTGGAAATATTGAATTAGGTAGTACTGGTCACCGATGTTGTGTTAGAAAGGTGATGTTATGTCATTTAAACTTCATCTTTTGCATCCATAGTGCTTCATTTAGTTTGAAATCAATAGATGATCGCCAAAAGATTGTTTTCATTTAGTTGTGCACAAGATGTGGCCATTACTGCTTAGGCCAGCATTTATTTCCCATCTCTATTTGCCCTTGGACAAAGGTGGCGAGCTGTTATCTTGAACTGCTACATTCTGTCTCATGCAGGTGCACCAACAGTATATTAGGAAGGGAGGTCCAGGATTTTGACCCAGAGACAATGAAGGAATGACAATATGGTTCCAAACCTGGATTCTGAGTTATTGTGGCTTGGAGGTGGTGGTGGTATTCCCATGCATCTGATACCCTTGTCGTGGTTGATAGAAGCTAGAGGATTTGGAAGGGGCTGCTTGAGGAACCCTCGTGGCATCTGTGTGAATCAACTATTGTGTATTGGTGGTGGAGGGTGTAAAGGTTCAAAATGTTGGGTACAGTGCTGCTTTGTTCTGAATGGTATCGGGTTTTTGAACTGCTTATGGAGCTGCACATGTCCAGGTGATGGAAAGGTATCAGCTAAGACTTGTCCAAGTGCTCAGTCTCTCTGATAGCTTCCCATCATCTCTATAAAAATGACAATATACGAACAGTCTTATAGTTATCTAGTTTCTCCCTTCCTCCCTTTTTAAATAATGCTGTGACAATTATAACTTTCCATGCAAAGGCACAAATCCCAAATCTAGTGGTCTGGAAACCTATGACTAATGCATTTACAACTTCCACATTAATTTCTTAATTCCATGTGGGTAGAAGCCATTAACCCCTAGAATTTAAGAGTTTGAATGCTGTAGTTATTGCTGCCATTTTTACTTGGGCATTAAACCTTCTATGTTCCTCCAGTTTGAAAACAGATAAGATATTCACTTATCAAGTCTACCATTTCCTTAATGTTTATTATAATTGCACCTGCTCTAATGGGCTCTAATTGTCCCTTTTATTGTGATTTTTTTTTTCTCTTAACATTCTGAAAAATTGTTTTAGTTTTGATGTCCCTTTGAATTTTTTCCCCTTTTGCACCAATTAGTTTCTTTGCTTGTTTTTATAGCTATTTTAGTCTGCTGGCTCTTCAGTTCTGTTTGCGAGAGCCTGTTCCTTAAACTTGTCTTTTACTCATTTCTTGGTCATTGTTTAAATTCTACAAGTGGAGACTTTGGCTTTTTGTGATATGTACTTTTTTTATTTTTATGAATGTTTCCTTTTGAATATATTCCACAGTTTATAGGTTTAATCAGTAATAGTTTCTCACAGTTTACTGTGATTAAATCATTTCTCAACTCTTTGTTTGCCATTCTTAAATTTAAAAGCTTGTCACTCCTCTCTCTCAATCCTAATATCAGATTCATTATAATGCTTAGTTTTTGTCAGTATGGGTTATTCTCATTGACCATAGTCTATTAAGTGTAGGAGCAGAAGTAGGTCCATTGAGTCCACTCTACCATTCAATGAGATCGTGGCTAATTAATGATCCTCAACTCTACTTCCCTGCCTTATCATAACTCTTAATTCCCTTAATGATTAGAAATCTGTCTATCTCAGCCTTGCATATACTTGACAATTCAGCCTCCACAGCCCTCTGCGGTAAATAATTCCACAGATTGACCACCTTTGGTGAAAAATATCCTCCTCATCTTGTTTTGAATGGGTGACTCTTTACTCTGAGATTATGCCTTCTGGCTGTAGACTTCCCCATAAGGGGAGGCAATGGCTTAGTGGTATTATCGCTGGACAGTTAATCCAGAGACCCAGATAACATTCTGGGGAGCCGGGTTCGTATCCCACCATGGCAGATGGTGGAATTTGGTTTCAATAAAAATATCTGGAATTAAGAATCTAACGATGACCGTGAATCCATTGTCAATTGTTGGGAAAAACCATCTGGTTCACTGATGTCCTTTAGGGAAGAAACTGCCATCCTCACCTGGTCTGGCCTACGTGTGACTCCAGACCCACAGCAATGTGGTTGATGCTTAGCTGCTGTCTGGGCAATTAGGGATGGGCTATAAATGCTGCCTAGCTAGCGACACCCTCATCCTGTTAATGAATAAAGAAAAAAAAACTCTCCACATCTACCCTGCCAGGCCCCCTCAGAATCATCTATGTTTTAAAAATCAGTGGATTGAATTGTGGGCAGAACCTGTCATGTACAGAAGCATGCAGGATGTGCAGAGGACTGGAGCATGTGGTGTATGCGCAAACTGATAGTGGTGATGTTGATTGTGGGATGGGTGAGGATGGTGGAGAGTAAAAGCAACAGTAGGTAAAGAGAACTGTACAGTAATATTAACCTGGCTAGAGCGATTGTTTCTGCAAGAGTTGGGGCTGGCAAGAGCAGGATGGGAATAGCACTGGAGGTTTGAAAAGAATTGGGTACAACTTACATGGAAAGAATGGAATGTGTTACGACAGGGAATGGCCGAACCATACTGTGGATTAAACTAAAACACAAGCCCCAATCTGTTATGACGGGAGTAGGGTTTCCCCACTAATAATTACCCCCGAAACACCCAGAGAAGCTCCTCTTTCCCCTCGTAATGTATTAAAAGTGTGGTTAAAGATAGAAGATACCTGATCTCCACTTTACGAGTAATGAAAAACAATTTATTTATTTAACCCAATAATGAACAAGTCAACAAAATTACTAAACGGACAATTGTCCCCTAGACTACTAACTACTCCCTAACTGGTCTAAATTCTACTGGAATGCTCTTTAACTAAAGACAAGTCCCATTAATATAAACCCAATTAATGAGAAGCAATAAATTACAACCTAATCTCTCCAACTTCGCACAGAGTGTCTTATGGAATATTCTGTCGTCTCTGGTCTTTTTACAAACGCCTTTCTTTTAATTCTGCTTTCAGGGATGCTTTATCTCTCTAATTTCTTCAATAAGGACTTTGAGCTAAAATACCATGGTACTTTTGATTAATTAGATGGGCTTTCTCTGAGAGCTGAATGGTACTAACTCTGGCAGGTGGCAGTTGTCTCTCTCTCTCCGATGGCAGTTGGCTCTCTCTGATTTTCCAAATGCCCTTGTCGTATGTGTTGCACAACATCAAAATGGGGATAACATGGGGAGGTGATGGCCTGATGGTATTATCGCTAGACGATTAATCCAGAGACCCAGATAACATTCTGGGGACCCAGGTTTGAATCCTGCCATGGCAGATGGTGGAATTTGAATTCAATAAATATCTGGAATTAAGAGTCTAATGATGATCGTGAATCCATTGTCGAATGTTGGAAAAACCCATCGGGTTCACTGATGTCCTTAAGGGAAGGAAACTGCCATTCTTACCTGGTCTGGCCTACATGTGACTCCAGACCGACAGCAATGTGGTTGACTCTTAACTGCCTTCTGGGCAATTAGGGATGGGCAATAAATCTGCCTAGCCAGCGACACCCTCCATCCTGTGAATGAATAAAGGAAAAAAACAAGACTGATGTTTTCCAAGATAGCAAGAACTGCAGATGCTGGAGTCGGGGATAACACAGTGTTGAGCTGGAGAAACACGGCAGTCATGGCGGCATCAGAGGAGCAGGAAAGTTGCCATTTCGGGTCGGGACCCTTCTTCAGAAATCTGAAGAAGGGTCCCAACCCGAAATGTCAACTTTCCTGCTCCTCTGATGCTGCC
>NC_063338.1:37182619-37210804 GCF_021869965.1 Rhincodon typus
AGCACAGCAGGCCAGGCAGCATCAGAGGAGCAGGAAAGTTGATGTTTCGGATCAGGACCTTTCTTCAGAAATGGGGTTTAGCTTTCTGCCTTTCGCTTCACAATTACTCTACCAACTTCATTGGGCAAGCCAAGAAAAGGACGGAACAGCATGCACTGGGGATGGCATAGTAGGGTTGAAATGATGAAATTACTAAGTAATGGGGATAATCATTTGACAAACTTAATATTGAAAGCCATTCTGTATACTAAAATTGAAAGTTCGCTAGATTTCGATGGAAATGTTTTAGCGAAGCTCTGTGCTGAATTGAAAGAATATGTCATCATTGATTCTATTGGTGAAGAAGTCTAGAGTTTCAAAGCAGTTTAATTCCAATGGGTACACCACCATGCAAACTTTGATAGCCCCAAGAAGGACCAGTTATTATGTTGTAACAAAATTTGAATTCTACATAAAGACCTTATCATTGGAATGAACTTGATAGTTTGGAGCATTTTTTCTTCAATGTTAGGAGCTTCAGTTGTAACAGACGTATTTTAAGGAAATGTTTAGTTTTTAAATAATTTTGAACTCATTAGATGTAAACCTACCTTTTCAACTTGGACAGGGGGAACACTTCCCATGTTTTATGACTATGAACAAGTCACAAAGCCAGACTCGAGAAAATGATTATTTCTAAGCCTGTTGTTACACATGGGCAGCTTTATATAGCATTTTCCAGATTGTGTTCATATTTTGAGGAACGAAACCTGGAAATTCTGTAATAAAGAAACATTGTCGCATAAACATGCTGTCATTGGTCTGCAAAGATTTTACAGGTCTTGGCTATATTCAGTTATATTCTGGTCACTGTTCACAAGATGTCTCTCACTTTTGGCCTTTAATTTATCAGTAGGATCTTAGGTGGCCTTTCACCTAGCCTGTTCTAAAACACCAATGTAGAAAACAGATCGAATGCTAACTAGAATTTAATGACTTAATAATGTAAGATTTTCTGCTTCTCCCAATCAGGGTGGAAATGGAAGTCTCCCATTGCAACCACATGGTTCTCGTTGTACAAACATCCCTAATGCCTATATTTATAGACTACCTCCCAATGTGTCACTGTTACCAGGAGGTTTTTGGACAACTTCTGTCAGTGTTTTGCATTTATTTCTGTTCCTGTTCCTTCATAATGTTGCCACTGCCTCAAATCCTGAAACTATTGCTGTTATGTCATTCAACAATATTGTCTCACTTTATCCTTTCCCGTATCTCCTGAGCTTACTCCCAATTCTATAAGCCTAGAATATTTAAGCCTACACCATAGCTAGCAGTCAGGTCTCTGCAATGGTTGCTGCATCATAATCTTTAAACTAAATTTGTACTTCTGATTCCTTGTTTTATTTCTTAGATGCTGTTTACTTATGTACGGAACTTTTATTTGACTAAGTGGCCATTTTATCATACTTTGATTTATCTGGATTTTTCCAAAATTTATTTTAGTTATTCTGATACTTAATATGCCTTAATTGGTTATCAACACTATTTTGTTAAAACTGCACTCTGTTCGAAAAAACACACTAAGTATATTTTAGCTGATCTCCTTTTCTCAACAGCTTGCATCTTCAAGTTTGCTAAAAATAGGACAAGAGACCGACAAAACCACTACCAGAAACAGAGAATCTGTTTACCTACTGCTTGATATGGTGAGTATCAAGGTATTGTGTTGGTAGTTATTTAAGATTATGTGCAGTTATTTTAAAACTATAGAAGTTTCATAAAATTACTGAGAAAAGATGTCCCCACTGGGCCTGTGCCAAATATTCAGCTAGAACTTAGTGGAGTAACCTTGTTTTCAAAATACTTTTACAACCTGAATTTGATGATAGAGGGTCATTTGTAGCTCCATCAAATTCCAATGACCTGGTACTTTTGAGGTCCATTGACATCATGTGAACAATACTACGGTGGCCTATCTCTTATTGCAATTAGTCACAGAATGCATCATTGTTTGTAATCATAACCCTATCCAAATAGTACAGTAAATCAGCTTGTTTTTTTTAAAAGACCTACAAGCTTTGTTTCCTGATTTTTGAGAGGTCGTTGCTAGCAAGTAGAATTGTATTACAAATATATTTAGATTCAACCAAATTTAGATACCCAGGGTAATTGCTTGCATTCGGCAGTCCTGTTTTATGTCATGAGCCCGTCTGCAAACATCCAGCTTGTCTGTATTTGAAAAATTACCCACATTGTTTATTTTAACTTTGCACTTATGCGGCGTGATCTTTTAAAGATAAAGTGTTTGTAATATTTATGGTGGTTTCGCTGGGCTGCCAATACAAGTTTTGTTGTGGCTTCTTGTGGTTTGTTTGTAGCTCTGTATAAGCGTAGCAACAGTCTGGCCTACTTTGGTTATTTGAAAGACTGATTGAAATGTCACATTGTATATAATTATCGCTGACATATGGTTGGAATTTTCCTCAGATTGTACAAGAGTCTCCATTCCTGACAATGGACTTGCTGGAATCTTGCTTTCCTTATGTCCTCCTGCGAAATGCTTACCATGCTGTCTACAAGCAAAGTGTCACATCTTCTGCATAAGTTGGTGTTTAATAGAGGCAATTTAAATGTTCTGCAGTGCTGGTTTAAAAGCTAATGACTGTGGAATTGTTTCACTTTATAGTTATGAGACCGAATCATTTTTCATAAACATTCTTGTAGACCAGTGGTTTATATTATGTTATTGATATGCTTGATGATTTGCTGAATAGTGGCAAAGCAGAATGATTTTATTTTAGCAGCTAATTTGTTTAAATTACACCATAATGTTGATTACATTTTAAAAAAAAAGGTTGTGTACAACAAACAGCTGATTTGAAGACATCTTCCTTAAAGCTGTATTGAAATGCAGAGGAAAGTTGCTTTTTGAAGATGATGTTCTTGCTTCCTTCTGTGTGTAAATTATTTCAGATAAGGCAAGAAAAAGATTTGTTCTTGTCATTCTTCTTTGACAGTAAATGGGATGGCTGGGTTATTATTTGCATTTATGTGGATTTATTATGATAATTCTAGTTCCTTTAATTTTAAGTAATTGCTATATTAGTTACTCTGATGGAATACACTATGTAATATCTACAAATTCTATAGGAATGCTGAAATCTCCAAAAACAATTCTAGCAATCCACTGCACATTACTCTATGAACAACAGAAGTGATGTTTGTATAAAGCATAGTATAATTTTTTTTATAAAACTAACTTCAGTGGAGAGCTTGTTGAAATTCACACTACCATTGTACCCTGTTGTATGGTATGACTGTATGAATATTTATCACATATTGATAAAATGGCAGCCCTTAATCTCTTTTATATGTTTTACATTTTTCAAGTTTTAGTGTATCTTCCATAACAAACAATAAAACACCAGGTTACTTCACATTCACAACAAAGAATGTCTATTTGTTTAAATGTAATACCTACTTGATTTTGACAGAGAATGTTGCATATGTGTAAGTGCTTAGTTATTCAGTTAATCTAAAGCATAGATTGAGTTTGGTACAATACCAGTTGAATTATAGAATATTTGTGTAAAATGGGTAAAACTGAGGCACTAAATCGAAGAGGCTGACCTAGCATTTATTTCAGATTGTAAATATACTGTGACTTTGAAATTACTCAAATGCAAAGAGTAACTTGCTATTCTACTCCTTCCTTTTTTTTCAATCTAACTAAGTATCCTTTCCACATTAAAAGACTATAACCACATTACCTCAGGAGTAGTCATGCCCAAAATGTCCACTTTAGTAGTGGAGGGTTTTCCGAGTACAAATTGTGTTCAACCAGTTTTGGTTCCTCCTCAAAATTGTGTTTAATCTTATTTACATATTGATTTGTGTAAAACATCTGCTCCACCAGTGCAATAGGAAGCATTTACAACTTTCGTTTTAAAGTTGCAATTAAACATTTTTTTAAATATTTGAGTGATAATCCAATGCAGCTTTTATTAATGCAGCTGGAAAGGACCTCCAAAAATAGGTATTTTTAATCAATGTCTAATATATTACCTATGAATTGCTGAAATTGACTAAAAGAAAATACAAAACCATTTACTTATTGTAATGGTCTATTATTTTTTTAAATTTTAAAATAAATACTTAAAAGCTCTAACACGTGCATATTAGTGTCACATCTAAAACAGAAAAACTAAATGTTAAAAGGCTGTTTAGAAAATGGAAAATAGGTGCAGGAATAGGCCATTCAGCCCTCTGAACCTGTACCACCATTCAATTCGATCATGGCTGACCATGCAATTTCAGTATCCCACTCCCGCTTTCTCTCCATACCCCTCGATCCCTTTAGCTGCAAGGGCCGAATCCAGCTTCCCTCTTGATTATATCTAACAAACTGGCCCCAACAGCTTTCTATGGTAGAGAATTCTACAAGTTCACAACTCTGAGTGAAGAAATTCTTCCTCATCTCAATCCTGAATGGTTTACCCCCTATTCTTAGACTGTGACCCCTAGTCGTGGACTTGCCCAATATTGGGAACATTCTTCCCACACCTCACCTTTTCCTAAACTGCCATCATTCAGGTGCCTTCCTGTTTGTGCTACCAAAACTTCACAGTTACCCACATTATATTACATTTGCCAAGTGTCTGCACATTCAGCCAGCCTGTCCAAGTCAGCCTGCACCCTCATAGCATCCTCCTTACAGCACACATTGCCACCCAGCTTAGCGTCATTGTTGGAGATATTGCATTCAATTCCTTTGTCCGAAACGTTGATGTATATTGTGAGCAATAATGTATGTTGCTTGAAGACCCCCAAATGAGATCCATTTGTTGAAACTTATATTACTCTAAATTTAATCTACAGACCCGGTCAGTTTATGGGTGAGGCCAGGTTCCAACGATGATTTCCAAATGTCATTTGTGCATAGAATTTCATGATATTGTGCACTGCTTTTGGCGGTTTGAGAAATAACGCTGAAAAAAATTAGCCTAGATGAAAACCAAAAGAACTGCTGATGCTGTAAATCCGGAACAAAAACAAGTTGCTGGAAAAGCTCAGTGGGTCTGGCAGCATCTGTGAAGGAAAGAATCAGTTAATGTTCTGAGGAAGGGCCACCAGACCCCAAACGTTAACTCTAATTTTTTTTTCTTCACAGATGCTGCTAAGACCTGCTGAGCTTTTCCAGCAACTTCTGATTTTGTAGCCTAGAGGAAATATCTTTCCTATGTTTATTGATTCAGGAGCAAGTGTGTTCTTACTGTTTCCACAATAATCATGCTGTCTGGTTCAGAGGTATTTGTCTTTTTTGCTAAGCAGTACTCATTTTGCTCACTGCCTTTGGGGTGATCATGCTTACTGCTTCTGGAGAGGGGAATGTGTGCTGACATGCTGATTGGTTCAGAGGAGTGGGGGATAGTTTCTGATTGTGCTGATTGATTTGGGGAGTGTGAATGGGGGTGTGATCATGTGCTGACAGATTTGAGAGAAGTAGAGGTGTGATTGTGTGCAAACTGGTTTGGCAAATGGATAGGAGTATGGTTGTGTGCAGACTCATTCAAAAAAAAATCCTCAAGGTTAGTGAGCATTTTTATTATGCTTTCTGTTGGAAAGGTGTTCTAAGCCAATGTTTTAAATGGATAATACATTTCCAATATCAGCTCAAATTTGTACAACTTTGTTTTTCTGCATCTAATTTTTCCATTGTTTCCAAGCATATTCTGTTGGTGAGTGAGCCAGTCATGTTTGTGTTAAATATTTATCTTGGGAATATTCTGCACTAGTCAGTGAATATTGGGGATAAATATTAAATAATGCTATGCTTAATAAACCTAACATTAATGAAAGAAAACTAGCACTGACATTGATTTACTGCTGTTAGCCTTTTTATCTGCTTAGCTCAAACCATACCCTTTCAAATTTTATGCACAGTCTTTTTTTAATTCTTTCATCAGTTACGGTCAACACAGGCAAAACCAGCATTCATTTCCCATCTCTAATTATCCTTAAAGATGATGGTCAGCCATCTTATTGAACCATTGTTGTCGGTGTACTGTAGGTGCACATAGTGCTGTTGCGTAGGGAATTCCACGATTTTGATCCAAGCTATGACAAAAGAATAGTGATATTTCCAAATCAGGATGATCCACAATGTGGGAGGAGCCTTGTAGGCATGGCGTTCTCATGTGCCTTTGTTCTAGCTGGTACACATTGCAGGGTTATAAAGTGCTGTTGAAAAAGTTGCTGTGACGCACCTTGTAGATGATGCAAACTGCGGCCACAGTGTGCTGTTGGTTAAGAATATGAATGGCATCCTGTTCACCACCTTATACAATCTGTGTCCTAGGTGATGTTGAGCTGCTTGGTGTTGGAACTGTTCTCCTCCAGGCAAGTAAAGAGTATTTTGGAATGTGATTTATCAAATGGTCTCTAGGCATATGCAGAGACATTAAAGCAAGGAAAATAAGAGAGCTAAAGCACAATGCTCTGAATTTTGCTTTGGCATTTACTGTTATCAATCCATATATTTGCCAGTAATGATGCATGTAACACACAGCCTGCATCAAAATCAAAGGTTTCAAAACCAAGTTGGCAATAAAAAGTTCAAATATAACATATTGGCCACATTCAATTCATAAAACGTGATACCAGTGCTTTCCACTATTTGCCTCAAGTTTTTAAGTCGCTTGGAAAGAATATCTAACCATGGTTTCTATTGTTCAAAACAAGATTAGGAGAGAAGCAAATGAAGGAAAAAGAACAACCATTTCTGGGCAGAAGTTGCGGCTTTAAGTGTATCCAGCCACTCCCAGTTAAGCCACCCATAACTATGTTCAGGATATATTGCCAACCAACAGTGGCAATTGATGCACAATCCGAAGGCAGAACAAACATCATTCCAAGAAGGGAATTATAGTTATTTTGATCAATCAGTTCAGATGTATTGTGACCCATCTCTTGAGCAGATGCAAAATATTATTCAATCAATTTCGCTGAGAAAAATCTGCTCTTTACCACATTGCTATTTTTCATAGCTTGCTGTGCCAAATTTACTGCTGCATTTTTCTCATTATGAGAGTGACTGCACTTTAAAAGTACTTAATTACCTGTAACACACTTTAGGATGTCCTGCGATGATGAATGATGCTATAAGAAATATTTTTCTGCCCTGACCAGAAAGATATACCTGAAGTTTCAACCCCTCTTTCAGAGCACTTGCCCGCATGAGTAATCTAAGCGCAGCACAATATTATTGATATATATCACTGAGGACAGATAGGAAGAAGTTACCAGAATTTGCACTAAAAAATAGTAGACCACCTTGTAAAAGTGGCTGAATTCAACTTCAGAATGAATGTATTTAACACAGGATGCATTGTAATTATGTCTGGATTTGACTTTCTAGCTGTAATAATTTTGATCAGATGTTCAACTGAATTTCAATTTGGATTCTTTTCTTTGGAATCTTGTTTTCTAGAGTTTTAGCTACATGATCTTGATGGATATTTCTTTGCAGCAGTGAAGAGTGTGTCGCTAATGACGTGTGGGTTTTCAGATGAGATGTTAAACCAAGATTCTGTTCATCTCCTTATGACACTGTTCAAAGACGAGCAGGTGATCTCCTGGTGACCTGGCCAATACCTATCCATAAACCAGCTTAACCAAAAGCAGATCATATGGGTGTTTATGTCATTACCATTTGGTCACGTGCAAATTGGCTGCTTTGTTTCCCTATATTACAACATTGATGATAATTCAGCAGTACTTCATTTACTGTGAATGGAAGAGGATATGAGTGTTTCAATATAGTGCAAGTTCTTTCTATTAATCCTTCATGTTTCCAGATGGTTAAGTAGGAAATTATCTGGGAAAAGGTACTTGAAGCAAGCACCACTCTACTTTGCATACCACACTAGAATTGAGAAATAAATGCTTAGCAATGCAACACTTTCAGCCACGGGCATGACGAGCCAGTTGTGTGGATAGATAACATCACTGTGGTAGGTAGACAAACAAGTAAAGATTTCCAGAAACCTTGATGCAAAAATACATATTGATGTTGGCAGCTCAGTGTCCAGCAGATAGAATATTGGCCAATGAAAAGATCTTATAGTTTCCATGGTGTTAACAGAACAGTGATTTTTCTCATGCAGACATTCCCTTAATGAAAACAGTTAAGGTTGTAATGCTACAAGGTATAGCACTCCATTGGCCTTGTGTTTGTGCACCACAAGAGGCACTAGTCAACGTTCCATTCTTGCTTTACCTGTTGTCGGCTTATGAGAACTATCTCTTCTATAAACTGCTATCAAAAATTGTGCAATTATTTCATTGGGATTTCAGGTTTGCAATAAAACATTGACATGAGATTTTCAGCTTTTTTTTTAAGTTTTGGTTTCCTGCAGGCAGATTGCTATTCAGTTATTAACCTCAAAATCTCTCCATGTTTCTTTGGAAGGGCATTTCGGCCAACATTGTTCACATTTATAAACTGTTAATCTGTGTGCACCCCAAAATTTATGATAAATTACTAAAGATAGCCACATGATGTTGTGAGGTACCAGAAATGTTGCTCATGACTCAAAAATGGGGAACAAAAAAACTTCTTTTTTATATATGTTAATCTGGTTTGTTCCCATGTACCTAATGGCCTATTTTATACCAACATTGGTGGCCCTGTTAGCCAGAGATGATGCAAGGAGATCCAAATACAGCAAACTAAAAATAAACGTCAATGGGTGCTTCCATGTAAAGTGACTTCGACAGACCAGCTCTTTGAAAGAGCATTTTTTTTTTGTTTCTTCTGCTGTTGATAAAGAGTACCCCCTGTGAAATGTATTCCTTTTTTTTTGAAATACTAGGAAGGCAAGGTGACATATAGGATGATTATATTGACAAGTTACTACCTAGGCTATGAAGTGAGCAGCTCTTGCCCGCTATTTAGCTATTTTAAAGCAGTTTTTAACCAGTTCTGTGTTAGTGTCTGTTTAATATGATTGCCCTGAAGCACCTCCCATCACATACAAGTAGAGCCTGCTATTATAGCCAGAAAGAAAAGTACTCTGGCGGCTATTTTTCACTTTGCACACTTGCGATTTGTATAAGAATGGAAGACAAAACAAGTTGAGTTTCATGGGATTAGCTTTTTGATTTAAGTGACTCCCCCAAACCTTCGTGTTCCTTTCTGCTTTGCCCTCCCTGTCAGGGGAGATGATGTAGTAATGGTAATCCATCACTGGACTAACAATGCAAACTGCAGGCCAGCATTCTAGTGACATGGGTTTGAATCCCACCATGGCATATGGGGAATTTTGAGTTCAACAAAATCAGGAATTAAAAATACTAGCCTATTAGCAACCATTTAAGCATAAATAAAAAACAAAAAAAAACTGCGTATGCTGGAAATTAGAATTCAAGAACAGAAATTGCTTGAAAAATTCAGTAGGTCTGGCAGCATCTGTGGAGAGAAGAGGGGTCACTCGACCTGAAACGTTAACTCTGACTTTGGTCCACAGATGCTGCAAGAGCTTGTCCAGTTGTTCCTGTTTTTGAACCATTTGATATTGTAAACCCGCGTCTGGTTCATGAATATCCTTTAGGAAAAGAAATCTGCCATAATTCAGGATTGGCAACAAATGCTACTTTAGCCTGTGGTGTCCACATCCCATTAAGGAGTGGGAAAAAAAAAATGCATCAACTTTGATCCTCCCCACATACCAAGCCAACTCTTTTACTCAACTACTCATCATCTCACTTTACCTTGAGCGCAGGCATACAGCATAGTTATGCCAAATGTAGTTGGGCACTGTTACACTCCCCACCATTGAAGCAACTGTATGGGTGACTGTTGCCCACTCCCCATCCGCTTCTTGCAGTACTCCTTTCCGTCCCATTCTCTAGTCACCATCCATCCGTACATGTTGAGTTACCCTCTTTCACAATTATTGTCCCCTTTGAATCCTAGCCTGCTGTGTCCAATCTCCACAATTGTCGTCTTGAGTTTCCCCACCACAGCGATGGTGAGTGATAACCTCCTTGACTTTGTGAACAGGCCCCCTAGCTGAACTCTGGCTCCCTGATTGACTTATTGCTAATTTCCAGGCTGCTTGCACTCTCCCTGCAGGACTGGCAGTGGCCCATTCCTAGCGGTAATGTTACAGGCGTGCCAGCCTCTGAATGACCCAGTTGCCTACCAGACCATGTTCTAGCCCCTGCCACAACATGCAGAGCTCTTGTCTCACCATTAAAATCTTTGGTACAAATTGAACTTTTTTTAACATTGAGAATGCCATTGTTCGAATCTTGGTATAATTTTACCCACTTACTGTTGCCCATGTCATTCAGAGGCTGGGAAAATTCAGCGCTGTGTGATCATTTTCGCTTTTTAAAGAGCATGCTGCCATGTAATAATGATTTGATAGTTTGTATAATGTTTATCTCAGCCCTTTAATTTGTTTAAGTAGTCACTGCCAAATTTCTAATCTTGGATATGATTTAGAAGATTTCTCAGAAAACAGTACAGAAAGGATTTTAGTCGACCAAGTTTTTTTTTGTAGTGGATGTTCACTATTTTGGTTTAGAAATGCAAGACATCACATAATGAACAATTTTTGTTAGAAACGTTTCTCTCTGCAATATTTCAACAGCTACTTTTACACAGCAAATGTAAGAGTCTACTCGGGAACAAGTTTGTACTACAATTGTAAACAGCATTCCCCTTTTAAACTCCAGCAGTAGTATTCCATTCTCGTTAGATTCACGGAATCTCAAGAGCAGTGCTAAAGGAAGAGGCTTTGCTGTCGATGCATTTCAACACTTTAAAGAAGTGAATGGTTCTAGTTACTGGTCTTTAATTGTTATATTAACAGTGTGCTTATTTGGCATAATTTTATTTTTAAAAAGCATGCTGAATTCACAAGGAAGCTTCAAGAAATCTAACATCCATATAACTACATACTGCATATTTTCAAGAGAATTTTAACTGTTGTAAATTAAGATGTTAGTCACCACCAGGTTACTTTAAACAAATAAGATACAATTTATCAGATTGCCATGATAATATGTAGTATGACAGCATCTGGAGCCAAAATAGCCCAAAAGAGAAATTAACCCAAATAACTTGTGTTAGCAAGAACATTACGGGCACAATTACATCAAAGAGAAATACAAAACAGGACAAAGCAACAAAAATAAGTCTCTTTTTGACGATCATGCAAACTGGCAGCAAGGGCTTGGTTAGTTTGTTTACTGTGAAGCTAACCAGCTGGTTCACACTTTGATCAGCGCCATGAAGATTGTGGTTCTAAACAGCTCAAAGTCTGGATAATGTACAGGACCCATTCTTGGACATGTCTGTGTATACACGGTGTTAACTTTTTGTATGACAAATAAAAAGGCATTACTGTACTCATCAGTTAGAACAGACTTTACTGTTCTACAGATAGTTCACTCATGGAATAAAGATGACATCAGTTCGAGCTTAGTGTGTGTTCTACATGAGAGAAAATGAGGAAATTGGATTAATTTCTTAAACTTTTATTTCATAACCCAATTTAAAAATTGAGGAATTACAAAACATTTGAAAAATGTCTAACTTGAAAAGTTTAGCTATTAGATAAAGTTTGAAAGCAAATTTTATTGTGTTGTAAATGTGAATTTGGCTTTAAAAGGTAATATCGTAGTATGTTTACAGGAGAAAGGCAATAAACTGGGTCAGTTGTATGCTATAGCTTTTACCAGAACAAGAGTTCTTTAGTGTGAAATATTATGAAAAGTATATGCTTTCAAATTTAAATCAAGTTACTTTTGGACTCTGTCTTAAACTGATTTAAACTTTTTGAATTATCAAATTAAATATCCACTATAGCTTTTTCCCTGAGAAGCGGTTTACAAGATCACAAATTACTGTAGTTTACTGTCCAAAAAATTCATTAGCTTGAATTCGATCTTCAGTCCAAATGATAATTCCAACAGAATGCGTTTTATTCTTTTTTAGCATCCTTCACAGGGTGAATATAGTTATGCAGTTAGCTGGTTGTTTGTGTAGTCATAATTTCAGATTGTTTATGATGTCCTTTTTACAGTCTGTTATGTCTTATTCCTGTTTAAATATACAAACGTGAAATATTTTGAGTACTGCTGCCTGAAGGCAGTGTTCTGGAGTTCATAACTGGGAGTGCTGCCTTTAATTTCAAATCTTCTTGCCTCCTTCCCCAGAAAACAATTATGTTGGTCATCTTGTATTCAGTCAAATTTGTGTCTGTTGTATTTGGTTTGAATCAGTTTAGAGGAGATAAAACATAGGCATGCACAAAGCTGACTCGGATATCAAATTATCAAGTACCCTTTTTTCAGTTTTGTTTCAATAGAGGGCATTCTGGCTTACATAACTGAAATATTAATTATCAGTAATGAAGGATGACAACTAGAATTCAGGCATGCTTTGATCTACCATAAATGTATCTTGTATAACTGGAGTATAAATTGTTCCTTGCTGTGCCATGGATCAGTAGCGGAGAACATTAAAACAGCAAAATGCTACAAAGGGTGCAAACGTCATATAAGGATTTTTATTTGTATAATTGAACTGTTGTGTAGAAGTACAATTGTGCTAGAATAATCTGGAATGCAAAATAGGACACTCATAAGTCATCTTAATAAATTGTTATGCATATCTCACATTGACTTAGTGAAAAATGAGGCAAATGTATCAAATGTTCATGGGTTTTGTTCTGATGCTATATATGATATTTGTATGTGAAAAGCTGTGAATATTATTTGCTTAAATTCCTGAACTTGATCTGTGATAAAACTGCAGAACAACATCTATTTCTATGGTGTCATAATTGAACCATTTTTCCAAATCTATTGTTGACTTTCCCAGTGATTAGCCAGCATGTATTCAGATGCCTAAATCCACAATTTGTTTTACACAGTACTTCTGCTACAAAATGCACTTCTGCATCATTCCCAACACAAAATTGACTTCCTTGAAATTCAACAATACAATTTTCATAGGTTGGTACTAACTCTCTTCCGACTCCATTTCTCATCAGCTTTCATGTTTAAAGTACATTTTCAGTTTTATCATTGCTAATGATTTTAAAATTTTATACATGATTTACTGTTTACCCTCACTCCTTCATGTCAAACTCAATCTAGTATATTCTTCACTGCACTTACTTTCCATTGCTTTACAAACATGCAAATCAGGAGCAGCAGTAGACCACTTGGCTCCTTGTGCCTGCTCCACTGTCCAATAAGATAATAACCTCAAATTCACATTCTCACCTACCCCAATAACCTTCCAACCCCTCATTTAACAGGAATCTATCTACTTCTGCCTTAAAAATATTCAAGGACTCTCTGCTTCCTTCAGAATTTTGTATTTTAATCAAGACAGTCTTTCTTATGAATTCCAGTAGATACAAGCCTACCCTGTACAACCTTTCACCATAAGATAGCCCTCTAATTCCAGATATTAATTTGGTAATCCTTCTCTGAACTGCCTCCAACACATTTGCATCCTTCCTGAAAAAGATGACCAATACTGTGCAAGCACTCCAGATTCAGCCTCACCAGTGCCCTATGTAACTGAAAGCTAAGATCTTACTTTTGTACTCGATTCCCTTTGCAATAAATGAGAACTTGCTATTAGCTTTCCCACTACTTGCTGTACCAACATACTAACCTTGATTCATACATGAGGACACACAATTCCTCTTTATCTGAGAGCTCTGCACTTTTAGATAATTTTTTTAAAATTCTTCTTGCTAAAATAGACAATTTCACATTTTTCCATGTCATCCTCCATCTGCCAGATCTTTGCCCACTCACTTTACCTATTAGTATGTTTTTGTAGCCTTTTGTGCCATTCACAGCTTACTTTGTCAATTTTATTTGTGTTGTTAGCAAATTTTGCAACCATACCTTCCATCCCATCTTAGTCATTTGTATAAATTGTAAACAGTCGAGGTGCCAGCATGGATTTGTATGCATACTGACTTGAAAATCATCCATTTGACCATACTCTCTGATTCCTGTTCGCCAGTCAATCTTTTATCTGTACTATTATGTAATCCCCTACACCATCAGCTTTTATTTTTTCTGCAATAACTTTTGATGTGACACCTTATCAAATGCCTTCTGAAATCTAATTACAATACATGAACCTTTATCCACAGCGTGTGCTCCCCTAGCTCAAAGAACTATTAGTCAAACATGATTTCCCTTTCACTCATGTTTCAGCATGCGTACCTTGAACTTACCCAAGTGCCCTGCTATAACTTTAATAACAGCTTCCAACATTTTTCTTATGACAGATGTTAAGCTAACTGCACTGTTCTTTCCAGCTTTTCATTCTCCCTTTTTAAACAGAGTTACAGTTTCTATCTTTCAATCTAATTGGACCATCCACAAATCAAGAGAGTTTTGAAACATTACAACCAATGGATCAGCTGTCCTACCAGTCATGTCTTTCAAGACCCTAGGATGAAGTCCATCAGGACCTGGGGATTTGTCAACCCTCAGCTTCAACAATTTACTCAGTACCACTTTTCAGTGACTTTCCTGAGTTGCTTTCACTCTTCCATTTCTTGATTTATTGCTGATCTGGGATAATGCTTGTGTACTCTATAGTGAAGTCCAATGCACGAAACCTGTTTAATTTATTTGCTATTTCCTTACTTTTCATTATTAATACTCCAGTCTGATTAGCTATAAGACCAACAGTCACTTAGTAAATACTTCTCCAAATATCTAAACAGAAGTTAACAATCTGTTTTTATATTTGTGACTAGCTTTCTTCCATGCTCTAATCTTTTTGTCATTTTGTTTTTGCTTCTTTTAATCTTCAGTTTTCTGATTTGCAACCCCTCTTTATGTAATTATATGTTGGAGGCAAATATAATGGAGCAGAACTGTGGCAAAAGAAAGAAAAATATAGAAGAGGAGAACAATGGAGGGAAAATGGGGAAAATAATGGGAAAGGATAGAAACATAGGCAGCAAAACAGTTTCATCAGAGAGGGTGACCGAGATTTTTCACTTGGGGCTCTTCCATATTTTATCAGGACGTGCATTCCTAATCTATATTGCTGGGAGCTACATCAGTGCCTTCATGGGCATTAATGAAGGAGATGTTGGGTATGTAAACTTGTCTAAGTACCTGAGCTATGAAGATGCCTTCAGGACGTACAGAGGCACAGTACAACTCTCCAGTACCTTTTATAATGGAGATAGGTTCAAGGGTGTACTGTTAATGACTTCCTTACCTGTAGGGAGGTGGTGACATAGAAGTAATGTCACTGGATTCATAATCCAGAACCCCAGGCCAGTGTTCTGAGGATACGGATACAAATCCCAACATGACAAATAATGAAATTTGAATTCACTGAAGTGCTGACTTAAATGTGGCCATGCAACTGTTGCAACTATTATCCTAAGGGGAGGATGAACCGAACATGGTTGACGAGAAAAGTGAGGAACAACATTAAAGCAAGAGAAAAAGCATACAAAATGGTAAAGATTAGTGGGAAGCCTTTAAAAACTAGCAGAGGATAACTTTTTTTAAAAAAGCAATAATGGAGAAGATGAATAATTAGAGTAAGCTAGCCAATAATATAAAAGAAGATTGCAAGAGTTTTTTAAAGATATATGAAAGATAAGAGAGAGGCAAGAATGGATATTGGATCATTGGAAAATGAGGCTGCAAAAGTAGTGATAGGGAACAAAAAGATAGTGGAGGAACTGAATAGGTACTTTGCATCAGTTTTCACAGTGGAAGTCACCAGCAGCATACCAGAACTTTGAGAGTTGGTGGTAGAGGTGAGTGTCATGGCCATCACTAAGGAGAAGGTGTTAGCAAAGCTGAAAGGTCTGAAGGTGGATAAATCAACCAGACTACATGGCCTATACCCCAGAGTTCTGAAGGAGATGGCTGAGGGGATTGTAGAGGCATTAGTGGTGATCTTTTAGGAATCACTGGAGTCAAGGAGGGACCCAGAGGACTGGAAAATGGCTAATGTTGATAGGAGAGGGAGTCAAATGGTAGAAAATACGTGGCCGGTTAGCTTGACCTTGCTCATTCCTAAGATTTTAGAGTCCATTATTAAGGATGAGGTTTCAGAGTACTTGGAAGTTCATAACAAAATAGGGCTGAGTCAGCACAGCTTTGACAAGGGGACGTCATGCCTGACAAATCAGTTAGAATTCTTTGAGGAGGTAATGACCAAGTCAGAGCAAGGAGAACCAGTGGACATGATCTATTTGGATTTTCAGAAGGCCATTGACAAGGTGCTGCACAGAAAGCTGCTAAATAAGTTAAGAGCCCATTGTGTTCGAGATAAGGTATTAGCATGGATAGAGGATTGACTGACTGACAGAAGGCGGGAGGGGGAAATAAAGGGGTCTTTTTCAGGATGGCCACCGGTGACCAGCAGAGTTCTGCAGGGGTCTGTGTTGGGACCACAATTATTCACATTATACATTATCAATCTGAATGAAATAACTGACAAAAAGTTAGGTAGAGGGCAGGTAGTGGTGAGGAAGCAGCGAGGCTTCAGAAGGACTTGGACTGACTAGAAGAGTGGGCAAAGAAGTGGCAGATGGAATACAATATGGGAAAGTGTGAGGTTATGCACCTGAGAAGAACAAATAGAGGCATTGACTATTTTCTAAATGGGGGAAAGGCTTTGAAAATCTGAAGCACAAAGGAACTTGGGAGTCCTAGTTCAGAATTCCCTTATGGTTAACATGCAGGTTCAGTTGGCATTGGAAGGCAAATGCAATGTCAGCATTTGTTTCAAGAGGACTAGAATGCAAGAGCAGAGATATATACACGAGGCTATATAAAGCTGTGGTCAGGCTGCATTTAGAATATTGTAAGCTGTTTTGGGCTCTGTATCTAAGCAAGGATGTGCTGTTGTTGGAAGGGATCCAGAGAAGTTTACAAGAATGATCCTGAGGATGAAGTGCTCATTATATGAGGAGTGTTGAGGACTCTGGGTATGTACTCAATGGAGTTTATAAGGATGAGTGGGGATCTGATTAAAACTGACAGAATGCTCAGAAGTCTCGATAGAGTGGACATGGAGAAGATGTTTCTACGAGGAGAGACTAAAGCCTGAAGGTACAACCTCAGAGTGAAGGGGTGACCCTTTAGAATTTAGATAAGGAATTTCTTCAGTCAGAGGGTGGTGAATCTGTGGAACTCATTACTGCAAAGAGCTGTGGAGGTCAAATCTCTGAGTGTATTTAAGACAGAGGTAGGCATGTTCTTGATTGTTAAGGGGATCAAGGGTTACAAGGAAAATGCAAGAGAATTGGGTTGAGAAACATATTAACTGCGATCAATGGACTGAATGGCCTAATTCTGCTCCTCAATCTTATGGTCATGTGGTAATTCAATCAACCAATAAAATCTAATCACATGTTTATCCCCCCCAAAAAAACTAAATCTTCTCTCTCTAATTTTCCATGCCATTTTGTGGATCTTTGAGGTCTGTGCACAGCAGCAGCTTCTGAAAGTGGAAGCAATGAGGTGGGGGGTGGGTGGGGGGGGACATGCCAGTTGGCATATGCAGAGCTTCCCAGTGGGTGCATGGCCACACAACCCAGAGAGAACTTTGCTCCCAGTGTTAAGATGTTATGGTTAATGTATTTCCATTGCTGAATCTCTCAGTATCAACGTGGTGGTGGTGGTGGTTGGGGGGGAGGGGAGGGGAGGGGAGGGGGAGGGGAGAGTGGTGGAAGAAGGAGGTGGATGCCATTGGCCAGAAACTCTGCTAGCCTAGCCAAATAAATGCTGTGGCTCCAAGAGTAGGTCAGAGAATGGGAGTTCTACAGTAATTAACTCACCTCTTGCTTCTGCAAAGCCTGTCCACACTACATGGCACAAGTCAGAAGTGTGATTAGAACATGATCCACTTGCCTGCTTGAGTGTAGCTCCAACAACAAATGAAAAGATTGACATCATGAGGGTCAAAGCAGACTCTTTGATTGTCACCCTATTAATCACCTTGAATGTTTTACTCTGTCCACCACTGACTCACCATTCCAGCAGTGTCGCCATTTAAAAGATACATTGCAGTAACTCACCAAGGTTGCCCTTACAGCACCTTCCCAACCCAAAACCACTACCACCTGGAGCAAGGCTATGAGATGCATGACAGCACCACCACATGCAAGTTCTCCACCAAGCCATACTGTGCGAATATCTATTTCCTGCATGGATTACAATGCTTCAAGAAGGCATCTTGCCACCACCTCCTCTAAGGACAACTAAGGATGGCCAATAAATGCAGGTCCTGTCAGCAATGAACACAGTCTGTGAAAGAATGAGTTTAAAATCCTTTGTCCTCCGTCATTCAATTGGAAATCATGCAGAATTCTTGCGCGCTCTCTCTCTCTCACACATAGCAAATGTGTTATAATTAATGATGTTCTAGAATTGAACTGCACAAATTGTCACTTATTTGATTTGGGCGAGGCAAAATGTGCGAGTTGTGAGAACGATTCTGTGCTGAATAGATGAGAACTCTTCCCATCATATTCTGATAACCCTTTCAACACCATCAGTGTTTTCTTAGGGCGATAGTCACTATGAAGTTCTCTTTTCCAGTTCTTCCATTTAGTTCCTCCAGAGTTGCCAAGGATACCTTCATGTGAAGGTCTGTGCCCAAACTTTTGGGTTGCAAAGGCTTGCAGGGATAAAGTTGGCTTCAGTTGTGAGAGATATATGACCTGTAGCACATTACAGATTTCTTCATGACCTATGAAGACGCCAAAAATTCCCATTTATAATAAAAGCACTTGGAGCTACCAGTGCCCATGAGCTCTGTTAGAGGTATCAACTTATCGTAACACTATTCTGTCACAACAAATTATGCTTTAACATTATTGTCTCCCATGGAGAGTTGAATAAAGATATAAATCTTAGGACATAAGTTTAGGGTGTTGGTTATGGGAGCTCACAAACTGATGTGGTTGTCATTATGATTGTAGGAAGATTTGCTCATGTTAGACATGGTACAGAGGAGAATTACAAGGATGTTGTCAGGAATAGAGAACATTAACTGTGGGGAAGGATTGGTTATTACATTTACTGACAAATTATGTTGCATTATTAGAGGCTCACCAAGAGAATAACAAGAGTGAGGAACTTATGATAAGCAGTGATAAAATATTGGACAAACTTAAGACACTAAGCCAATAAATCTCCAGTGCCAGATGACCTCCAGCCTAGGGTTCTAAAGATGGCTGCTATATAGATAATGGATTCATTAATTATAATTTTCCAGCATTCTCAAGATCCTAGCATGTCCTGTTGGAAGTTAGCAAATGTAAAACTGCTATTCAAGAAAGGAAGGAGAGAGGAAAGGGAACTAGAGCTCAGTAAGCCTCACAATGAGGAAAATGAGGAATCTATTATCAAGAAAGTCTTAGCAATGGCTCCGACTCAATCTGATTTTACAGAAGAGGAATAGTGTTGCACCTAGTGTCCATTTTAACCCCATAAAACCATATGAGCCTTTCTCACTGCTGTTTTGCTGTGCTACCAACTGTTTTAATCTGCCAGCTCTCTGACAAAGTGCATAAGTTACTTTTGCACATTTTTGGTGAAGTTCCCGCTCATAATAGAGTTTCTTAATAATAACTACAGTGGACTTTTGTGCCTTGTAACTTCATGTGAGAGTGTTTGAAGCCTTGGATTGAGAGAGAGATTAAAGGGTGGCTGTCACTACACGAGCTGTATTTGTGTAGCAAGCTGTTGTGAGAAGAGAAAAGGGTGTTGGGGGTGGCTGATGAGTAGATGAGAGTATCACAAGAGGAACAATAAGAGGAAAAGAATTGTTCAATGGGAGCCTCGTGGGAGGTGGTGAAAATGGCCAAAAATGGATGGTGAGGCCAAGAAAGTTGAAGCAGCGATTTACTGATCTCCTGTATTTGCTGCTTAGAATGCAGTCATCTGTCCACCAAACATTGACTGGGTGACTGCTTTGTGGAACCGCTCTGCCCAGTCCATAAGTATGATCCCAAACTTCCAGTAATCTGTTACTTTACATGCCCACCTTGCTCTTGCTCTGAAAGTTCTGTTCTCAGCCTACAGCACTGTTCCATGGAAGCTTAATGTAAGCTGATGAACAGCATTTCACCTTTCAATCAGGCACTGTACAGCTTTCTCAATAATAAGGTCAACAATTTCAGACCATATTCTCGATGCTCTTATTTCCTTTTCTTTGCAAGTTTCGGTTTTTCTCTTAATTTTCATTGCAGTCAATAACACACCTACTCTACACAAACCTTTCTTTTTCTTTTCTTGCCCACCACCTTTCCCTTTGGCTCTAATGTCAACTCCTCTGACATTTATTCTCTCCTGCTTTGTACCATCTCACAGAGCTTCCTTTTGTCTTTGTCTCACATACCCCTTGTTCAGAACCTATCTTGTCTCTAACTTTTCCAAGTTAGAGTCAAAGTCACAGACTTGAAACATTAATTCTTTCCCTCTTCATAGATACTGCCTAACTGGCTAAGAATTTCCAACATTTCTGTTTACATTTTATAGCATTTGACATCTTAAAGAAATGTTTTCCGTTCTTATTACCAAAATGAATAACCTCACACTTGCCCAAAGTATACGCCATCTGCCATCTTGTTACTCTTTCGTTTTTATCTGTCTCTCTCCCTTTTCAACCACTTTCTGTTCTTCTGTCGCTTATTTTCCAATCTAACCTTTTATCATCAACAGATTTGATACATTACTCTTGTTCCCTTCATCTAAGACATTGTTATTAGATTGGAGTTGACTGAAGCACAGCTTGTTCCTGTTGTCTACTTATAGCCTGCTAACTTAAATGCCTGACCATGTTCTTCCTGTCTGTTAACCAGGTTAATATATTACCCCAAATTCCTTAAGTCCTTGTTAAAAATAAACTTTTGGTGTGATAACTTATTGAATGCCTTTTGAAAATCCAAATATTCTACAGGTCCCATTTATGGGGCCTACAAGAAACTTGTTCAAGTATAATAAATTTGTCAAATATTATTTTTCTTCTGTAAAATCATAATCTCCAGTTTAAATTTGTGCCTACAATTCATTTGATTTATTCCTTATACTCCATGCATTCATATATGGAAGTCTTATTTGGGCCATACTCTGTAACCTATCCCTCAGCATTGATGCTTTATTCATCTGTTTATTATTTCTGTCTTCTGGTTTAATTAATACACTTATAGTTTTGTCATTCCCTGTCATTGAGGTAGGAGTCCTGAATGCTTCTTTACTCTCTGTCCTCTTGCTTGTTTTTGAAACTGTGTTGACTTCCCCATTTGGGGAGAGCCATATGGGATATATAGCACACAAAAGGCCATTCAGTCCATCCAATCAATACCAGTATTCATGCTGCACTGGAGCCTCCTCCATCTTTCCTCCTCTAAGTCAATCATTGTAACCATTTATTCACTTTGCCTTCATGCTCACCTAGCTTCATTTTAAATGTATCTATGTTATTTACTTCACCCAATTGCTGTAGTAGAGTTCCATATTCTCACCACTCTTTGTATAAAGAAGTTTATCCAGCATACTTTATGGGCTTTTTAGCATCTGTTATGTTTATAGTTGCTTGCTATGCCTTTCCCCTGTCTGTATCCACTCTGTTAAACCTTTCATAATTTTAAAGACCTTTATTGGCCTCAATCTTCCTTTTTCAAGAGAAAAGAGACCCAATCTGTTGCTCCTTTCCTGATGTGCAATCCCATGCATGTCTGGTATCATCCTTGTAAGTTGGCTCTGCACCTTTTTCTGCACTTCTCTATCCTTTCTATAATATTTGTGACCAGAATAGCTCAGAGTGCTGTAACCCCATTACAGGTTTAGCATAATTCCTTTTGTTTCTAATTCTATCTCTCTGGGAACCTGACGCTGGGCTTGCATTTCTTTTAATGTTTTACAAACTCGTATTGCAGTTGTTGGTGGTAGAAATAGCTCATCAGAATGAGAAGGAACAGCAAGAACTGAGCTTTGAGCATCAAGTGGAGGATAGAGGGGGATAGGACAATAAGGAGCTTGAAGAAAACGAGTCTGTGCAAAGGGTACTGAGATGGATAGGGCAAGAGCATTAGAACCTGGCTGTGATGATCTACTACAATTTTACCTCAGGATGGAGGTGATGAGAAAGATGATATCAGAATGGCAATACAACAGCAAGAAGTGGATTCAGGGACAGGATTTCTTTGTCTAATCATTGTCTTTATCCCTCTTTTTCCTTCTCTTACCAACATTGGTGGGCAATGAATAGATCGTGCTTCAGCTAAGTGTCACTAACCTGATGTGGTGTTTAACCTTCACCATTGTCAGTGCTGAAATAGTTCTCAGTAGGGCACACTTGCTTGTTAGTCATTTCATCCTCCCATGCTCCAAATCTCTAGTCAGTAGGAGGTGGTGAACATTCCTTGCATAGAATTACAGCATTAGTCTCTTTTGAGGGATCAGTTTGAGATGGATGAATTTCTCTCTCAATGGAGTACAGGAGGTACAATCTAGGTGTGTCCAGTAAGAACTTATCAGCAAAGGGATTTTATTGGGAAAGGTAAACTTTTCAAAGCATGTTTCCTGAAAAGGTGACTGAAATTGATCTGGCAATTTTTGGTCTTGGGGACGAGTGTAGGTGGTAAATAGAATTTGCTTGAAGGTGCCACTATGCCTCAAATTGGGCATCATGCTGTAGTCTTCGTGGAGTACTATAGGGAGTAATTGTTAATTGTTGTAGAGCCAGTAGATGGTCAGTAGATGGAAGCGCAACATGATTCAGGAAATTTGGTTTACAGAGTCAACTGTACAATTCTTATTCTAAAATTACCATATTGAATATTAAAGTTAATGTGTATATGTAGATTTATAGAATAATCTACAAGTGTAACTATTATTGTGGATATTTGTTGACATGTATTATGCCACAATGGCTCTCTCGATAGATTTTTTTTTGTTTGTTCTCTGGTCGTGCCAGCTATGTCTAAACCAGCATTTATGACTCATTGCAAATTGTGCTGGAAAAGGGGTGATGACCCTCCTCCTTGAACTACTGCAGCCCTTGGGGTGTCAGGAAGTTCCAGAATTTTGACCCAATAGCAGTAAGGAAATGGCAACATAATTACAACTCAGGATAGTGTGTGGCTTAGAAGAGAGCTTGCAGGTTGTGCTGTTTCCCTGCATCTCTTTTTGTTTTGTGGATGGTACATACTGCTGCCACTGTATTGTTGGTGGAGACAATAAAGGTTTAAGGTAGTGGATGGGGTGCTAGTCAGGTGGATTACTTTGATCTAAATGGTGTTGAACTCCTTTAGTGGTGTTGGGGCTGACGCATCCAGACTAATGGTATTTCCATCAGACTTCTGACTTATGATGGTGGACAGGCTTTGGGGAGTGTGAAGTGAGTCAATTGGCACAGAATATCCAGCCTCTGACCTGTGCTTGTAGTAACAGTACTTGTATAGCTGATCCAGTCTGGCTTCTGATCACTGGTAACTCCCAGGATGTTGTTAGTGCAGAATTTGGCAATGGTAATGCCATTGATTTGTAAAAGGGAGATGGCTAGATTCTCCCTTGTTGGAGAGGAACATTGGCTGGCACACATGTAAATTGAATATTCACTTATCACTTTTCAGCCCAAATCTGAATATTGTCCAATTTTCACTGCACATGGACATGGACTCCTCCAGTATCTGAGGGGTCACAATTGATGTTGAGCATTGAGCAATCATAGTACTCCTAAAGTGTTGAAGCAGGCCATTCAGCCCATTGAGTCCATGCCGACCCTCTGAAGAACATCCCATCCAGACCCAGGCCCCTTAACCTATCCCTGAAACCCTGTATTTCCCATGCTTACAGCCTGCACATTCCTGGACAGTATGGGCAATTTAGCATGGCCAATCCACCTAAATTGCACATCATTGGACTGTGGGAGGAAACCAGAGCACCTGGAGGAAACCTACACAGGCATGGGGACAATGTGCAAACTGCACACAGATAGTTGCCTGAGGCTGGAATCAAACCTGGGTCCCTGGTGCTGTGAGGCAGCAGTTCTAACCACTGAGTCACGGTGCTGGTCATTAGTAAATACCCCACTTCTGATGGAGGAAAGGTAGTAAATGGTTTGCATTCACTCTCACCTAACCTCTGGAGTTCAGCTCTATTATACATGTTTAGAACAAAGCTGTAATGAGGTCAAGTACTGACTGGCCCTGCTGGTACCCAACCTCAGCTGGGCTTTCTATGTCACAACAGTGGCTACACTTCAAAAATACTCCATTGGCTGTAAAGCATTTTGAGACATGTCATGAAAAAGCACTATAAGAATTTGAATCCTATTTTATCAATGCAATCATACACTTAATTTAAATTATTATAAATACCCGAGCATTGTTTTCTCTCTTCCTAGTTTAAGAACATCAGCCTTAGCTATCTTGTTGATTTTACCTCTAATAGCCCAACTCAAAAGATAGTTAAATAGAGCAAAAACAACAAAAGGCTATCCTTCCAACATGGCCAGCTGCCAAAGATGATAGTTTCCAGCCAATAAAAGGTTCAAAAAACAGTCATTGTCTTACTGCTCTAATTATAAGTTGAAGGCCTTTTCACTGAATATTTTCCTTTTCTTTTGATCTCTAACAGAAGACGCTTCAGATTTCTCTTTTTCCCCTGCTCAACTCAAGTCTCTCTGATTCTGCTTTGTTACGTCAGTAAGTTTGTTTTTCATAACATTATTTCCTTCAATACATGTCTGTAGGCCACCAATTCCCCTTTGCAAGAAGTCCCTGGTTTCTTATCCAATCAGACTTGCTAAATTAATTCTGCCACGTATGCCAAATTTTCTCCAAACAACATTCTCTTCCATTGCTGTCTGCGTAGGAATCACTGTTTCCATTATGTTTTATCCAGAAACTTTCCAAATTACAATAAAATGACCTAACTTCCCATTGAAAGCCTGTTCTCAATCTCCCTACAGCATTCCCTGTTGTCTTTGATGTGTTTGCTAGGTATTTTGATTTTGCTTCAAAAATTACCAAAAGGGCAAATTATGATAAATTCTGCCAGGACTTAGTGTAAATGATGTTTTGTAAAACTTACCCCAGTATTACAAAAAAAGTTCCAATCAATGAGATGAAAAATTTTTTGTCAAATAAGTTTAAAAGGATCCTAATCGTAATGCATTTAAACAATTTGTATCCAATTTCTAGTGAGTGCAAGCCGACAACACAAAATGATTTGCTTCTAGGCTGAGTCACTAATTTGCCGAGGTAACAGCTACTGGACTTTAAAAATAAATAGCTTCCTTTCCAATACTGCCTTCAACATCACCACATTGCATTAGTGTTTCTATGACTAATATACACTGTCAAGACAGAATAAAGTGAGTTACCTTATGTTGGTTTCTGTCCCTTATGCAAGTGTTTATATAGAATAATAACTTTGACTGCAAATCCAACAAACAGTAGTCTATGTGTAAGTTCTTGAGACCATATGGGAATAGGAGATGATTCCCTCAGCAAACTATAAAGGTCCTTTGACAGAATTCCTGATTGTCATAACTTTTAAACAGCACCAAGATATAGGTTGCAAGTGGTCAGAGAAGTCCTTCCTACATGCTGGAGTCTTACTCCTTCCACATACTCCCCTCAAGGAAGCTGTGGTGAGGAAGAGACTGTTGTCTACCTCCCTGTGGAAGTGCCTTTTCAAGCAAGATTTGAGAGAGCTTCTTTTTGTTAAGGTTCACCCTGAGCAGTTCCATAATGCAGGACTTTGCTGTACAAGCCATTTCCAGGGAAGTACACCAAAACAAACATCAGCTGGGGCTGGACAGCCAGCACGTCAGTGAGCGACACTCCTTGGTCTGCTTGAAACTCATTGGTTTTCTATTGAAAGAGCTGTCATGCATAGAGTGTAGACTAATACTTCCAAGGTGCAGGGCTACATGCTGAAGGATTCACGAAGGCTTGGGGGAGCTGCTGCAGAGTTGCAGTGGGGAAAAGTTGCTGTCAAAGCCCTTTTAGCTGACAGACCAGAATTGATAAGGAATACTCAAAAATACTGACATCATATTGAAGCACTACAAAGTAAAACAAGCTGTTTAGAGAAAAGTTAGATTCTATTGCACTTTTGAAAGGGTTCAGAAAAGACTAACGATGACGTTGCCAGGGTTGGAAGGTTTGTGCTTTAGGGAAAGGCTGAGGCTATTTTCCCTGGAGCATCAGAGCCTGAAGGGTAACCTTATCAAAGTTATAAAATCATGAGGGGCATGGATAGAGTGAATAGCCAAGGTCCTTTCCCTGAAGTGGGGGTGTCCAAAACTAAAGGGCTAGGTTCAAGGTGAGAGAAGAAAGATTTAAAAGGGACCTAAGGTGCAACTTTTTTCACGCACAGAGTGGTGCATGTATGGAATGAACTGCCAGAGGAAGTGGTGGAGACCGGTACAATAGCAACATTTAAAAGGCATCTGGATGAACAGGAAGGGTTTAGAGGGTTATGAGCCAAATGCTGGCAAATAGGACTAGATTAATTTAGGATAGCTGGTCGGCATGGACGAGTTGGACCAAATGGTCTGTTTCCATGCTGTACAACATTGACTCTATGACATTCTGTAGTTTCAAATTTGATATGATTTGCCATCAGGTATATATCTGAAAAGGAGCGTATATTAAATACTAAGAATATTGCAATTGTTTTGAAGTGCCTAAGAATGCACTGAAAGGAGAAAAATTGAATTTTATTGCACTTAATAAGACAAAATGTTTTGAATTGTATTTAAACAAGTTCTATAAACGAATGATATTTTAGAAAGAAAACGTTAAGTTGTTTGTGCTATCAAACCTGATGTACTTGACATTGATAGTGTACCTAAAGTGAAGTGTTCCATTTCTAGGAATTGCTATTCCTTTCATAAGACACAAAAGAAAACCTTAAATGTAAAAGGAAGAATTTCAGGAAAGATGACCACAGCAAAATCAAAAGAAAGATTGATATAAAATGAACTATTTAGAGAACAAATGAGTAAGGAAGTGAGCAACTTAACTGTAGCAATCTAACCTTGTAGTAAGTGAATAAAAACAGTTACGATTGCCAAAATTATTTTGTACTCTCCATCAAATGAACGTCCAATTCTTAGAGAGGCCTCTGAAATCTTAAAAGGCGATTTTTGATGGATGCTATATCATTTCAAAGGACTAAAAACTTTAATAAACTAGTGATAGAAACTATTTCAGTGGGAGCAGAGATGTGGTCAGCATTTCTAACATAATCATAATTGGACAAGAAACATACTTGAGATACGTGTCAAAAAATTGGACAAGGCCAATCTTTCTGTTAACTTCATATTAAGATTGAGCAGGAAAAGAGGTGCCTTGTCTTAAGACTAATGGTAAAGCCACTATTCAAACAACAGTTATGCCAATACCACTTCCTTCTAAATTAATGCCTTACAGCTGTTGGTAGATGGAAGACTGGGATAGTGTGGGCTATAAACTTGTCCATATCTGCGGCTAACAGTGCTGCTCTATGAAAGCCTAAGTGGTGTGCTACTGCAGTTTGAACAGTCCCTTCTAGCAAGGAAAATGTTCCAACCAAATGGAATGATTTCTCCCAGAACAGAATCTCCCAGAATTTCTCAAAGAATTTACCATTAAGGAACAGTGAATGTGAGGGTAAGTGGCAAAATATTTGCAGGGTACTTCATAAAGGCACTTCTTTACAAGAATGTCACAATCGGAAAGTCGAACTCCATAAGAATTGCATTCATGGATAATGTCGAAAAACATCAAACATGCATTCTATTTTAAAGTGCAAAATCAATTAATGAAGTGTTAGAAGGTTAACCTTTGCCATAATCTCGTGTGGAATATACTCAGAATGCTTTTGCACTGAAAGGGCCACGAAGCCAGGGTTTGTTACCATGAACTGAACCCTGTCAACCGCAACGTTCGAAAACTGATTAACCCTATATATTAATCTTACCTATACCTGTAGGTTTGCATCTGAAAAAAAATGGTTTGAGCTTGTTTCATCAGTGCGTTAGGATTCTTTTAATTTTGAAATTTACAGAGAATTGGGCAACATGCTAAAATGGCAAAACCCT
Organism: Rhincodon typus; assembly: GCF_021869965.1. Classification (NCBI taxonomy): domain Eukaryota; kingdom Metazoa; phylum Chordata; class Chondrichthyes; order Orectolobiformes; family Rhincodontidae; genus Rhincodon; species Rhincodon typus. Next base: position 37,210,737 of record NC_063338.1, read on the forward strand.
TTACAAGTACATTTATGACAACAAGGTGCAGGGCTGGATGAACACAGCAGGCCAAGCAGCATCATCGG
>NC_063338.1:37211204-37270082 GCF_021869965.1 Rhincodon typus
AGACCCTTCTTCTGAAGAAGGGTCTAGGCCCGAAACGTCAGCCTTCCTGCTCCTATGATGCTGCTTGGCCTGCTGTGTTCATCCAGCTCTACACCTCGTTATCTCAGGGTTTAGAGGGATACGGGCCAAATGCTGGCAAGTGGGACTAGATTTATATAGGATATGTGGTCGGCACGGACAAGTTGGATCGAAGGGTCAGTTTCCACGCTGTACAGCTCTATGGCCGTATGTGTCCTACTTTCAATCGTTAAAACTGCAAGGCGTTGTTAATCACTAAATGGGCACCAGACTGTGCAAAGGTTACGGATAGCTTGCCAACTTGAAGGTTATAATAATTGGCAGTTGTGGGCCAAGTTGGGGGCTGCTGGATGTGCCTTCTTCTCCAAGCGTCAAGTAAGTCATCTGAAACAGGGCACGGGGTTCACTGACCAGCGAACCGCACATGTAGAAGTGGAATTTTCATTCCAAACAAATGCGGTTAATGAATGGAAAGATAGAGCTTGCCCCTAGGGTTTTTTTAAAAATCTTGGTTGCCAATTGAGAAAATATAGCTGAAGTCAAATGTTTTTTGTTTGTTCTACACCTTGCACTACAAAGCATGTCACCATCTTCATGTTACTGCCACTCTGTTATTACACCAGTCTAGATCCCACTTGGTACCCGAGAGATCTCACAATGTGAAGGGAATCGCCCTGTGGACTCGCCTTCATTGGCTCTTCATGCTGCAAACAGTGAGGGGGCATCATCTTGTTACACATCGTAAGGTCGTGCAAAGCAGGCCATCTTTCCAAATACGCGCAGAAAGAGTTTCACCTGCCGCTTGAGACTGCAAAATTGGTGTAACTATATGTGCGCTGGCGTTCCAACTTTGAGAGGTCAAATCTTTTGTAAGGGCGAATTCTTGTTTTCGCACTACCCGCGACATGTCGGAGCTTCTTTCTTCAGCAAGGAGAGTTCAGTTGTAGCACCATCAGAATCTTGTTTAAGTGACAACATTCATGTTCCCATCTCTCACTCACTCCCTCACTTCGTGTCGGCTACAGCTAAACTGGGGCCGGGGTCACTGATAGAAAAATTCAATCCAAGACACAAAGCGTTACTCTACCCTCAGTGAGGGTGGTGACGCTGTGCAAGAAATTACACCCCCCCCCCCCCCCAAAGTTAGTGATTAAAGCAAACAAGTACATTCACATTGAAGAGGATGTTAGATGGTCGAAGGAAAGCCTAATAAAGGGATGCGGGAAGCGGGTAGATGGGGTCAGAATTAGTGCAACATTCACTAAACACTCCCACACGTCGCAATGAGGCCTCAGCATTGAGGGCATTTCCTCAGCAAAAAAAGGGAGGCGCATGTGTTTTGTAAACTCACGCACTTTTTCTTTTCCCGGGGACACAAATCAGCCGCTGGAACGCTACAACAGCAGATTTATTACCCGAGTCCATTTACTATGTTCTTCTTACTCTTGTCGCTGGTACTTGGCGCTGCTGTGTTGTTGCAGGAGCAGACTCTGTGCTGCAGCTGGGAATTGCTGACCTCCCAATAAATCATGGCTGCTTGCCGGCAGCACAAGAGTTTCTCTGTGAAGGGCTGAGAATGAAGCAGTAGTCAGAATAGATTGGAGCTGCCGGCGGGTGCCAGTGAGAAACACATCAGGGAGTGGAAGAGCCAAAGGATACCAGGGAAGGGAGTGTGTGAATTCCGAGAAGGGATTTGGGGGAAAGCACGCTGGGGAGGGCTGGGAAGATGGAGAATGGGACGGGAGGAGAGTTCCTCATGGAGAGAAGATAACTATTTGCTGTGTTCTGGTTGAGGTGTATTACATGTGGTTTGGGGGGTGGGGGGGGGGGGGGGGAGAGAGACGGAGTTTGTGGACTCCACGTGTAGTTAAAGTGTTGAATCCGGGTAAACCCACATTCTTCAGAGTAAGCATTTCAATTATTCTCAATGAATTTAGTCACAAAGCACAACTTTCAGTGTAAAGAACGACGATCTTACAAAGGAACATTTCCCCAGACCCCCATTTTCTGTTAGAAAATTACCATTTTTTGCGGGGGGAGGGTGTGGAAAGTCAGGTGAAGTGGTGGAGAAAGTTTGCAAATAGCCTTGTGGTATTATCGTTGGACTGTTAATTCAGAGACCCGGATAGCATTCTGGGGACATCGGTTCGAATCCCGCCATGGCAGATGGTGGAATTTGAATTCATTACAATATCTGGAATTAAGAATCTAATGATGACCATGAATCCATTTTCAATTTCAGGAAAAACTCATCTGGTTCACTAATGTCCTTTAAGGAGGGAAACTCCCATCCTTACCTGGTCTGGCCTACATGTGACCCCAGACCCACAGCAATGTGGTTGACTCTGAACTGCCCTCTGGTCAATTAGGGATGGACAATAAATGCTGCCTGACCAGTGACGTCCTCATCCCGTGAATGAATAATGAAAATAAATGTTCACCACTGGCCTGTGCAACCCAACTCTCTCATGCCTTGGACAATCCCTACCACCCAGCAAGCATCAAACGTTGTGCAAGTTCCTCCTATTAGCCAATCCCCTGTTACAGCATTTAAACTTCCTTATGATAACACCGCTTGTTCCCTGCTACCCCTACCTTTCGATATTAACAAGCATTCAGGTATAACGTAAAATCCTGGCACCTCATTGATACGTGGCCGACAAATGGGAACTGCTGGAAATCACTGAGGTTCTCCTCAAGAAATCTTCACATATGTGTACCAGGCCCGCATATGGCTTCGCTAATGTCCCAGTCGGTGACTGTTCTGCGCCCCCCCCAACCCTCAAAATATATTTTATTCCCAAAAGATAACACCGACCATTTCTTTCCTGAAGTACATGAACTATCCCACTATACTTCTCATTGTGCATTCACATTATTAAATGGCACACCACGTCAAACCGTTCCCCGATACCTTTCACACTGCCTGATAAATGTTCAGGGAATACTGTGATGACTGAAGGTTGTTTGGATAGTATTCGCTGCGGGCACAGACTACTGAGTCCATCCTTTAGGCTAGAACGAGGTGGTAACTGCTTCGACTTACAGTCTGGAGAAACTTCACCTCACATCTCTGCTTCCTCTACAGAAAGCTGCAAGTGCCCGGCAGTAAAACTCACTCAGAAAGTTTACCTGAAGAATAACTACAATTATGGTAAGTGGCCTTTATGGGCGAGAGCTCGTGGAATCGAATCGTTTTGGGGGTGACAAGAAACCAAAAGGGGACGGTGCTGGAGTCTGTTCCTCAAACAAATTCAATTATTCATTCGAACGTAGTAGTTGGGGCTATCCATCGGGAATTTAACTGCAAATTCTGTTACCTACAGTTTAAGAAAACGATAGATTGCTGGCAATTCTGAAATCGGCGTTATTTTCGAATCAAATGATGTTATATAAAATAAGAATTTTAGTTTGTTCCACATGATTTCGGTGGCGCCATCTAATATGTTAAAAGTTAAACCCCATTCTGATTATAGGAACATTTTGGGTGCATAATATTTACCACTTAACCAGCATTGTTTTCATCCTTGACTAAGAAATGCCTAGTTAATTGCTGGGTAAACTATGGAAGTTTGACATAGAAAACATTAGGATTGCTGCCGCGCCTAAACTTACACTGACTTTGCACAAATTTGGTAAAAGCGGTCAATTTGCTGACAGACAGCCCAGGGCTTACTCCAACTGCTTTCCCCACCAAAGTGAGGGTAGAGGAAATGAAATGGGCTCCAGCCACCGATTGCCCCCGCAGTGCTGCCGAGATGAAGCAAGGGAGCTGCGCTCACTGTGCGCAAGTAAACGCTGTTTATTTGTTTTGGGAAACTCATTCCAGTCATTCGCGCCAAAGTGAAAGAGGTGAGAAATAAATGTCACGACGTTGCCACGACGGTGGAGGTGAAAGATGTCTTGAAATCCTCCTTGGTGAATATACCAAAGGAAACGGTCACGCTTCACACGAGTTCGGCGTGTCTCTGTCCTGAAATTAAAACCAACGAGGAGTATGTTATCATGGGCTACGAGGACGAAGAGAGGGCAAGGTACAAACAACGTCTTGCACCGTTGCGAGCCTGTTGCTATCATTTTGCTGGGGAATTTGATCGGTGCTAATTGAGTCGCACTTGGGGTGTTTTTTTTCACAGATTACTTTTGGTGGAGGGTTCCATAGCTGTGAAATGGAAGGATCGACTTGGGAAAAGGATCAAGGTAAACTTTAACTCGCGTGAAAAGCAAAACATTTCCGATGCTGGAGATCTGAAACAATAGGAGATGCTGGAAACACTCAGCCTCTTTATGGAGGGTTAGATAGGTCCTGACTTAAACCAACCCTGCCCTAGAGAGCCACTGGGTACTTGGAGCATTGTCTGTTTATACTTCAGGTCGCGTTATACTGTCCAACTCTAGTTATTTTGATCACAACAATCATCAAACGAAAGATCATGATGGTACCTGGGGGAAATGTGGCGAGAACGTTGAACGCCCTTAGCTTTTGTTGATTGTCTAATTTTCGTATTTCTGGAAACAAAATCTAATGTATGATCTGTGAGTTAAGCTGGTGTTTTGTCAATGTCAGAACTGGGACCAGAAGCTCCGCCAGGAAAGGAGAAAAGGGAGGAGCGGCCTACCAAACAGAGAGAAGCGTCTACAACCCAGAGATACAGCAGTTGCATCCAAACAGAGGAAAAATAGCAGGAATGCAAAGTCAGCACGTCATTAAACATTTTGCACGAGAAGTCCTTTGGACAATGTAAAAAAAAGTCTGCATTCTTGGAGTGGCACAAGAAAATTGCACTATTGCACGTATGTCCTAATAACGACTATGAAATTTAGCTATTCTATAACTTTGTCTTTTTGTCCTTTTTTTTGCACGATTATTAGTGTTATAAAAAAGAAAGCAGCATCGAATCCCTGCACTGTCCTCGTTTGTGAAGACTGTCTCAGAACACGCTGGGGAGTGAGTTTGACGGGCTGCTATTAATCCGATGGTACACATTTATTGCGTTTCTAGGTTACGCAACTCTGAGACTGTGGTCACATATTTCATTGAAAGAATGTCTGAACAAGGGTCTGGAGTGTGTAAGGATCAGAATGTTCTGGTATAGTTGATGTCTCAAGGCCAAGACTGTCTAGCCCCCAAAAAACGGAATTGTTGCATGTCAGATCCGATGACCCTAATGATGTACAAGTTGCTCAGTTAAGACAGTATTGTGAACTACGAAGCATAGCGACGACCAACAGCACTTGTAAAACAAACACTGGATATAAACATGCCAATGTTATTTGGTTGCTTGTTTCATCAGCCTTATCCAATTATATCTACAATTAGTATCAGAGAAAATGTATAAACTGCAAGACGATTGTGTGATAGAAAGATAAGAAGCAAAGCTTGCATTAAATTAGTTTTAAAATGGTATGTTTTATGAACTATTAAATAAATAACTTTCAAACTCATTTGACTGGGTTTTGTGATGAAATTAAGCCCACTGCGATATTACGTATACAAGAAACAATGATTTAGTTCAGCTTTATTTATGACCTTCAACTAAAGGTACTGAGAGAGTGAGGTCACCTCTATAATAGATAGGATTTAATTTATGTTTAAGCCTTCAAAACAAGGTGGTTTAGTGATTAAAGTAGTGACATATAATCCTGTGACTGGCAGTTTCCAAAGCTGAATATTTTGAAGCATGAAAAAATTCAAGTACAGTAATGCATTAATTGGTATACTTTTCATTTTTTATTTCAAATTACTTCTTCTTTACCTAGCCTATATTAACTTTATCTGGCAATCTTAAATGGATTAGGCTGTTAAAAACCCCAAGCCAAACTTTTACTGCTTGGGAAAAGACATAATTCAATAAGACAGAACAAATGATTGTTATTTCATTTCCCAGACACACATCAGTTCTGTGAGGCTATCTGATTAGAAAATCAGCTGAAAGAGCCAAAACCCAGAAACCTTATTTGAATGACATAGTCCAACTATATGAGCCAACAAGCATTTCAGAGGAACGCAGATACAGTACTCCTTGTGTTACAGGTTGCTTGATTAAATATAAAGGCGAACAAATCATTTGTTGTACAGAGCTAAATACACTTGTGTACTCACAGTTAATTCAAAGCACAATTCCCAGGGCAAGGGATAGATGATAGTGACATAAATGATGTAATGATAGTCAGACTTTTAGTAACTGACAACAATCTGAGTTTGGGTTAAGAACCCAGTTAATGTATGTCCATGAAGCATCAAAGCATTAAATTCGATTAAAATATCACCATATTTTCTGCCAGTGCCATTGACTATGATATTCAGTAAAAAGTTGACAAACTGTTAACAAAATACTGTTCACAAACAGAATTTGATCCAGCTAATTAAATTTTACCTAAATCAATTTATCATAAACTGAACTCATTACGGTTTTATTCTTCAACAATTTGAATATTTTGCTTTTGGTTCTGAACTACAGTTTTAACTACCTTCTGGACAAATCTATATGAAAATAAAATATCTATGTCTAGGTAACTAAGGTTTTGTAGCTCTCACTCATGTCTTTTAATAGCTTCTTCACGTTTTGTTCAGTAACATTGCACAAAGAAAAACATCTGCATGTTTAAAGACATGACCTATTGGCAAATTTGCAGTTAAGTGGGAAAAAATAATTAGCTTTACACTTCTTTTTACTGAGCAATGTACCAGACTAGTAAAAACGTAGGTAAACAAAATATTTCAGGGTAAGATGGATTCCTGCTTAGAAGTATTCACAACAATTGTGTCACTACAATAGCACACTAACACATTTACAATACAAAGTAGTTCTGTTTTATTTTCATGGACATTAGAAAGGATAAAACACTCAACTCCCATTGAAACGCACTAAACGTTTTCAAAAGAATCTTAAGGCCATACTATAAATAATATGAGACATGTTATAAACAACACTGTGAAGGTTACACATTGAGTTTGATTCATGACTTTGTTGCTTATGAGATATCTATTTAGCTTCATTTCTGGAGTTGTTTATCATACTGCTGGACATGTCACATCATCCATAAACCTTTATGCTGCACCCTGTTTTAAATAAAATATCTTTATATCAGTTATATTTTATAGCATAAAAACTAATTTTCACATAATGAAAAAATACAATAAATTGCCAGTAACTGGATTTAATCTACATTTCAACATTGACAAAAAAAAGCAATAATTTATTTGTAATGTGTTAGGAGGCTCAACAGTAGACCTTTTGAATTTGTTAAGACACAATACAAAGTGCAGGATTATTGACGAGAGCATAACAGAGCTCAGATCAGCTTTAACCGCGCCCCTTCCCCCCCATTGATCTCTCACTCAAAAGACCAGCAGGGTACGAAAGGGTGAGATTTAGCATTCTTGCCAGGAAAACAATGACATTACTATATTACCAATGCATTGTGGTGATTTAGTTCCCACCACTTAAGAACCCTAAGTTAAGGGTTCAAATAGTCTGAAAGTTCATCCTCAAAGGCCATTAACAGTAAGGCTAATTAAAAGAATTAAAGTGCATTTTCCAATGAGCATGTGGTGCCTAAATAAATGTTTCCAACATTGCCTTCCCTCTTCAAACCACCTGTCAGCTACAAAACAGGGTTACAGGTTTTTTTTGTGACTACCAAAATGAACTCTGATCAATAGTAATAGGTGAGATTCAAGAAAGATGTGCTGTGGAATGTCTGTCAACACCCCTTCACATATTCCCCTCTGATATAGTACTCCATCCAGCAGCTAAACTAAGAACTGAATGGAGCCACCCAACTAAAATTAGTGGATTGAATTGCAAACAGTCTAGAGGACAACCTTTTGACCTTTGTTTAGCAGACCAGCTATCTACTGCTATCTGTAAATGTTTATAATTCAGAGAAACTCGATTACTTTTATTCGGCCAATATTTTCTGAGCTATCTCCTTCATGTCTTTTATTCCTCTTTCATCACACACCACTTTTTTGAGTGCAAACAAGGGCAGGCAACAATTCATGGCCATTTGAAAATGCTGCTTTTGACTTGGCTGCAGAAGGAGTGAATGAAAGCAATGTACCCTGCTTCTGGTGGCCTGTCACTTTTTCTGTGGAAACATCTAACTTCCCTTTAGCACCTGAAGGCTCTTTAGATAATGAGAAAAATTCAACTGACACAAGAATTTCAAAGTTTGGAGAAGCTTAGCCTTTCCACCATTTCACATGACACAATGCATCAGTGCACAGATATCTATGTCTCAGTGCTACTTGACAAATCTGTTGAATCTACTTAAAATAAATGTAGACATGAGCCAGTCTCAGCTTATGGTGTAACGAGAGTCAGCTGTAGTGTTTCTGCCTCTGAAACAGGAATTTCCCATTCTACTACATCATGCTATTCACAACAGATGGGGAGCAGATATCAGTGTTAGTTCATGAATGGCCTGCCTTTGACGAATATCCATACTACAGATGCAAAGAATCATGTTATCATTCCCCTGACCTATTATTGAGAAAACACCACCACAATTCACCCTGTAACCATTACACAGTAACAACCAAACCAACTCTCAGTGAAACAGTAATAAAGTCAGCAGGTAAGGTCACATTTGTGGAGAACAATCGAATCAACCTGATTGTATGAAAGGCGAATGACCTGAAATATTAACTTTTCCTCCTCACAGATGTTGTCTGACCTGTTAAGTACTTTTTAGTTCTTATTTTAAATTTAATAATCCATGGTATTTTCCTTTTTCGATAATCATGTCAATAATCAAAAATTCTTTGTTGTGAAGCATTTTCAAATGGGAAACTTTCTCTATACTGGAGTCAAGTTTGAAAGACAGTAATATTTTTCAAAAGATTAAATGTTTGATTTGAAAATGTTGTTGATTCCATTTCGTTGGAATGGTTTAAACATCTGTCATTTTTTAAAAAAAATATGAACTGAAGCAACACTGCTCACATACTAGAAATTTAGGCCAAAACCACAATTTCAGAAAGTAGCATTTCTGGAGAGGCTTACAGTCTTGCACAATCAAATGCATTTCAGATGAACATGAATGCTTCATATTTGCAATATGGATTATGCATCTCAGAATAATTATTTAATTATGAAAACTGACGTGTTGTTACATTCCAGCTTCAGCAAAGTTACTTATTTTTTGAGGATTGAATTAATTTTAAAGCATTTCTCTCCTTTGAGCTTCCATTATTTTGTCAGTGCTACTTAAAAACCGAACTGCAGAAAACGTACAGAGGCCTGGGATATCCTCTGTTACTTCTCTAATGGGTTAAGTGCTCAGCTTTTCTCCAACATTTTTCAAGTGTAGTACATTGAATAGCAGGACATATGTCTGGGACTATGTGGAGAGTCCAACTTGTGAATCTACTTCTTTTGGTTTCACTGTGCAGCCACTGAAGTCCCACCACAAAAAATGACCACGTATAACAACTTTGTTTAAAGTAGTTTAAAGCCAGATGTTAGCACAATGCCAAATGAAGACTCATCCACAAATTTTCTGACCTTTCTTAAGATTGAAAATTAGTTAAGAAACCTACGTCATCCAGTACTGTGGAAAACAATTGGACTATCAGCATTTCATGTCAGTGAATAATTTAGACTGTTTCATAAATATTTGAGGATTAAAAACATAGGGTGAAATGAATCTCATGTGCCCTTTCCTCAAACATACAAAGAGCATACAGGTGGAGTGAAGAAGTACAAAAGGTTGGGATGGTGAGGGTGACGATGTGCCATGCTTCCTGCTTTCACTGGCATCTTACTAGTGATCATATGGGTGTTGGGTGTTGGGTGTTGGGTGTTGGGTGTTGGGTGGCCCACCCACTGACCTTTGGGCCAACTGAAGCTTTTAAGTGGCCAGTTAGGAATCACTTATGACCCTCCCCCCATAACTGTTGGTATTTTCCCAACGTGAGGGACGTGCCTGTGATATATGGTGAAGCTTCCAGCTATACCCTTGTTGCCTGCAGTGGGATCAGGAGGAGGGTGGGTGGGGGGGAGTGAAGGTGTTTCTCCAGTTCTGGAAACTGTCATCCATGGAGACCCTGCCCAGCACAAATGAGTGTGCCTGAAACACTCTCAGATTCCATTTCCTGGGACCTGACTGACTGGCCCAGGTGAGGCCAGCCCACTGACTTTGAGTTTCATCAATGCTCCACTCCCAGTGGTGCTGCTGACTCTGTAGATTTGTGGGCCACCGATTGGTGGCCAGCCTTCGGAGGACTGGTGGACTACCCCGCCAACCAATCCCCACCCCGACCCCTCCCATACAGCCAGAAGCTATGACCTTAAGCAACGGTAAATGCCCAGCCAAGCCTTCCAGGGCCACTGGAAGGGGACTCACCTCTGGTGTTCCAGCTGTTGGAACCACCTCCAGGTAAAATTCACCTCACAGGAATTTCAAGACATAACAAAAGAACAAAGCTCTTCTAGTTCACTCTCTACCAAACAGAGTGTTCCAGGATGGAATGATAACGGAGCTGTTGATTAAACATGCTAATCCTCTCTAATGATTAGTTTCAGCATGGTAAAGATCTACCCTCACCTCCCCCCCACCGGCCCCATCCTCACCTCAGGTTACCAGTGCTGAAGAACTTTAGTAACCATGGCTGGATTTTACCAGCTCTCTGAAGACATATTAGGAAGTGGGTTGGAGGCTTGGAGGCCTACAGCACAGGCTGTTGGGAGGGTTATCTTCCCACTGACACAGAATATTCCCAAAATGGGAAATGGCAGCAGTGTTGTCACCCAATAACCAGAGGAAAGTAGTCAATTAAATCAATTAGCCAATAGCAGCTACTTTCTGCTACATTTTACAGGCCAGGTAATACCCTTCCAATGGATTCCCAATGGATGTGGAGACAATCATCTTTAATGACTGCTCCACGACTCACAGAAGGGTCTCCTGAGTGACAACACTGGAGCATTAACCTCTCAAATCGTTCGGCCATGTCTGCCTAACCCTTTACAGCTAATAAAAATATTTACCTGTCCCTCAAGTGTGCTAGACCATGGAGGTGCCCTCTTCCTCCTGCAATCTCAGCAACAGGCATCTCTATTGATGGATCCGCCAACCCGAATATTGGACCAACAACTCTGAGAGGTGGGCTACCAGGGTCATGATCTGATTTTTGTTCTGGCAGCAGGAGAAACCTGGACTTGAGAAAGTTAAGGCTGTTGGATCCAAAGCCATTTGTTCATCCTAAGTATGCTACGCTCACCATATTTCATGTTTCAAATTGTTCATATAATGATTCAAAATCTTATCCTTTGAAAGAAATGTGTCCAATCTGTATTTAATAAATCGACACTATCTGTTTCCACTGTCTCCCTCATTCCTCCGGTTCATAGATTTGCTACTCCCATAGGACACTGGAGTCATGAGCAAAAGTAGGGAGTCTGACCCTCTGGGTGTGCGCTGCCATTCAATATGATCAAGGCCAATCTGGTTGTAGTCTTAGCTTTTACTTTCCTGTCTGCACCCCATAACTCTTGATTCCCTTATCTATCAACAATTGGTTCCCCATCTATCAAAAATCTAAATAACTCAGCCTTGAGTAAATTGCAAGACCCAACATCCACTACCTTCTGAGAAAAGAATTCCACAACCTATCAATTCACAGAGAAAAGAGTTCTCATCTCTGTCTTAGAAGGGAGACTGCTTAAGCTTAAACGAAGTCTTCCCCAAAAGTGAAACATCCTCTTGGTATCTAGCCTATTTAGACCCCTCGGTATCTTGTATGTTTCAATGAGTTTATCGCTCATTCTCTGGTATCTAGCCTATTTAGACCCCACGGTATCTTGTATGTTTCAATGAATTTATCTCTTATTCTCCTAAGCTGTAATGAGCATAGATCTACTCCTGCTCAACTTTTCTTTGTAACCTAACTCTTACACATCAGGAATGAGAAGAGCGAACTTTCTCCGAACTGTTTCTAAAGCAAATATATTATATGTCAGTTTTCAATATTCTCCGTTTGTATGATGATATACCCAATTCAAGTAATCGTCCCTTGCAATTTAAACCCTTTATCTCCACAACCATTTGGTGTGAATTCTTCTGTATCTCCTGCAAAAACATCTGATTGGCTTTGCTAACTACACCAAACATTATGTCCAATGCTGGCTGGAACCCAGGTCATTTTCTTTCCACTCATTATTTTGTCCATTTAAGTAATTGACCTTCCAAGTATCTCCACATGCGAAACAGTTTGTATTCCTCTGCAGCGAATTTCCACGATTACCTGTCTGCTGGATTCCTAAATACAATTTTGTTAGAATTATGCAAAGTTGTTGAGTTCGGATCTAGTGATTGACTTCAGTGAAACCTGGAACCAGAACAGACAATCACAAATCAATGGCAAACTTAACTACAATCATTGGTCTCAAAATCCCCATTCCAAAGCTGGAGGAACTTTGCTCTGGTTTTTAAGTCTGTTTTTTGTTCAGAATCACACCAAGCAATTTCAATTTTGGCTTTGCCCACTTCAACTGACCAAATGCACATTTTATCTTTGATCTCAGCACATATTTGTATGCTATTGATTTATTTGTTTTGCACTAATTTGTGCTAAGCTTGAGAGCAGAAATATCTCCACATTTGGGCATGTATTAAGTGACTATTTCAAATATGTTATAAGTTAAAATTATTGTCCACTTAAAAGAGTAGCAATTATTTCATAATTGATGCTTTTTTAATGAGGAGGCGCTTACATACTCCCAGAAAATATTTGTAGTGAAATTAGTACCTATTGACTAAATCTTACCATATTTTGGTAAAGTGACATTTTCATTGAGTTCCACGGAAGATTTCTCTACATGAGACCTAAAGGGTTTTCATGTGCTTTTGTCACAAACTCACCTCATTAACTACCTCCCACCATTCTAAGGCACCCCTTTTGACTGTTGCTAGCCCAACTATCCCACTTGCCATAGTTAGAAGTACTCTCCACTTCCAGGATACCCTGGAATCCCTGGCATCAGTGCCATCTTGAAAAGGCATTGTGCTCCAATTCAGCCTTATCAGTTCAGAGCTGCCCTGCTCGGTTTGTGACATTTGCCTTAGAGATGGCAGATAAGGAGAAACTAGAGCAGACATGGACCTCAAGGTCCTCGTGGATGGAGTCGGGCAGAGAAGGGACACTCTCTTGCCTCGTGACAAGCAGAGAAGCTATGACACGTGACCCTACCAGCCTGACCTGATGTCGCCACCCTGGTCAGTGCAGTCTCAGCTATCTGCAGGAATGTCCAGCAATGTAGGAAGAAAGTCAATGACCTTCTGCACAATGCCCCGACAAGTGCCACCATCTTCTCTCTGCTATCTCACACTCACTCTATCTCGGCTAGTGCCTGCACATCTCACCAAGACTCAAGCTTTACCACTTTCACTATTGGCTGCAATATCTTCCTTCACTCACTCTCACACACCCAACACATCCAATTCCCTCATACCAATAAGCCTGCATGGCTTCTGTGCTGCTTACTTCCTTATTCGAGACACCTCAACACATTTCTCCAACTGTACGAGCAGTAACAACTATGCTACCTAACGCCACTTCTCTCAATCTCGCCATTCTTTTTTCTCATTCCAGGAGCAAACAGCCCACATTAAGGCAGAAAGAGTCAAGATGGGTGGTGGTGTGCATGACATTGGGCTCCTCACCTCCTATGAGGAGAGGATCCTGACCCTGACCACTCCTAGCTTTTAAACTGATATCAGCAGCTGCCCTTGACTTACTGTGTAGGGCCCCCCACGCTGAAGGGTGTATCCATTGATTTGTCTGAGGATACTCCCTTTGAACTTTGGATCTTGGCCTTTTGGTCAACGCACAGGAAGTCTTATGCTCTGCACTTGATGAAGATGTGAGATTGAAATAGCACGGTGCTGTACAGCAAGATGTCCGCCTTCTTGGCTGATGCCTGATGGCTGCTGACAACCCTGACAAGCTGCCTGGCTTTGTGTCTACCCTAAAAGGCAATTCAAGACAGAAGCACTGTACACATGAGGGACAATGCACTAGAACAAGGCAAGGCAGGGGATGCTGTGAGCATCCAGGTACACACTAAGTATGCCAGTGAACAGCCCTGAGTTGCAGTCTGGTCCAATGTTGAACTGGGTGCCTTTCGTGTATACAAAGCATCTTTGCAAAAATACTGTATGCATATTACCTCTGATCAATGGGGCAAATCACTAACAGCAAGGCAAAGTGAGGCATGTGATACTGTAAGCATCCATGTAGGCACAAAGTGAGCAAGAGAGCTGCCTTGAAATACAGCCTGGTTCAATCTGTGAGCTAGATGCCTGTTCCTGCATAAAAAAAATGTCTTTGTCACAGCTTTTAAATGATAGTTGATGGTGCACTCCAAAGTTCAGCATTAAAAGTGCTGAAATGTACTCTAAGTGAATCCGACATGTGCCGTGATGGTGCGGTGAACCTGGCATGTATCAGATGCCAGTGTCCATGGATGGGAGGGCATGTGACCCCTGCCTATGGACTGTCTGCTGAGATGTTGGTGCCAGCTGTCCACGATGGAAATCCAGAGAAGCAAGTCATCAGGTACCCACTCCAACTTTTATTTCTGAAATTGTCAGCAGCTAGTATTTATTCAGCGAGTGGTAGAATAGGAGAGTATATATCAATGAGGTGGGGTTAAAAAACAATGAGAGTGATAATGACCAATAATTCCCATTAATATGCCTCTCGGTACTCAATAGTGAGAATCATGTAGCAGTGTCTGGAATTTAGTTAGAAAGCATGACTTATTGCTCTTAACACCAAGAAAGGCCTCATTCAACTTCTCACTCAATTCTCCCAAATTTCTCACCATAGCCCATGTCATTCAGGGCTATGAAGTTTCTGCCCTATACTGCAACAGTATTTCACTGTGTCTCACAAACTCATTTCCCCTATACCTTCCAAGCTGCACTTCGCTACCTAGGTAGACTCCCCCTGCATGGTACAAATTTTGGTCTTAAAGTGAGCCAAGATACATTCCAACAGAAAGCAGAGGAGACATATCAAGGATATAAAAGAACATTAAGCATAACTGATATCCAGATCCACAGTCTAGCCAAAAAAGATCATAATGCCACGGATAAAGTCAAGAGAGCTGTGATTAAACTAAATACAGGCAAATACATAGTGAAAGTGACAGAATGCCACTTTTTTAGAATGGCGTATACACTATATGGAGTCAAGCTAAGTCCTGAAAATGTCTTACTTGTCTCTAAAATGGAAGCTCCAAGAGGCAAGAAATAGCAGTTTCCTTGGCTTGACCTAGCATGACTTCCTTCATGCCTTACTTGTCAGCACATCCAGCTGCAGGAGCTGGCAAGACAGGATGTTAAGTGGAAGTAGTCTGAGAGGTGTTTCAGCAAACTCAAAGGAAATAATACAGAATGAGAGAAGTCTGTCATACTGCAACAGAAATAAACCTGTCTGCATGTAGATGTTTCCACAAAAGGACTGGGAGCAGTCCCAGTACAAGAAGGAAAACTGATGGCATTTCCATTCAACACTCTATCATCAACTGAGGCCAAGATATGCCAAAATGGAAAATAATCTTTTGGCAGTCATGTATGGATGTGTGAAATTCCATACATAACTCTATGGGAGAAAGATCATAGTGGAAAGCAATCTTTGTCTACTGGATCAGATTTACAAGAAAAATCTGTAGAGCACCAGCAAAACGTAGATTGCTGAAGTAACTGGTAAGTCATCAGAGTTATGGTTTCAACCTCAAAGATAAACCAAGAGAAATGGTGCTTGCAGATACCCCTTATTTCAATTGTTGCCATAAGAGAAACATAACATAAAAGACCTAATTAAAAAGATCTATCATTTAGTGAACATAACTTAAGCAAAACATTTTTAATATATTTGTTGATGGAATGTGGGCATCATTGGCAATTTATGACTGATTCGCCTTTGAGAAGGTGCTGGTAAGCCGTCTGCAGGTACTGAGTGCTGTCAGGATTTTGGCACAGTGACACTGAAGGAATAGTGATGTAGCCCCACGTCAGGATGATATGTCACTGGAGGGGAACTTACAGGTGTTGGGGTTCCAATGCATCTGCTGCCTTTGGCATTCAAGATGGTCAAGGTTTCATGTTTGGAAGGACCGTTGGTGAGTTACCACAGCGTATGTTATACTATGTGTTGGTGGCGGAGGGAATGTATGCTTGAGGTGGTTGATGTTGTGTTGTTCAAGCAGGCTGCTTTGTCCTGGTCAGTGTTGAATGTTGTTGACGTGGCAAATGGAGAGTACTCCATCACATTCCAGATTTATACCTTATATATAATACAAAGTCTTTGGGGAGTTATCAGTTACTCGCTGCAGAATACCTAGCCTGTTCTTGTGGATAAAGTATATATACAGCTACTCTAGTTCGGTTTTTGGTCAGTGGTAACCCCAGGATATTAACAGTGGGTATTCAGCGATGATATTGTCACTGAATATCAAGAAGCGATAGTTAGGATTTCTCTTGTTAGAAATGCTCATTACCCAGCCCTTGTGTAGTGCCAATGTTACTTCTTTGATGACTGGTCATAATACATTATTATCATTTGGGAATTTAGACTTTAAAGTAAAGGTGAAATAGATTTATGGATTTACTTCTGTGGAAGTGCTCTTTCTTGAGGCCAGAAACTAATTTAGAGCAATGAGCTCCAACATTTCTAACAAAGGATACGGGTTAGGTGCATAGCAGGATGTGTGTGAGTCTAATTGTTGAAGTGCTTGTAATTATGTGTTATAAGCCATTCAGAAAAATAAATGGCTGGGGTCAATAGTAGTTTGAGTTTGGAATCATGTTTTTGTTCAGAAGGAGGCATATTGTTAATTTGTAGACTCGCCAGCTTGTGAGAATTTCTAGACGCCTCCTGGCTGTCTGGAAATGAAAAGGAATCTAGGCCACCAAAATTGGAAAGACTCATTTAAGTAAGAAATTAAACGTATAAGATAAGAGTCACATCTCACTGGAGTTATGTATCTATAAAGGGTATTGCTGGGCAAATATTTGAATCTTTCTAAGATCTCTCTAAACTGTCTCATGTATGGGTTTGTTTTCTTTGTTTTGTGTAATAAACTTGTGTCCCTTTGTTAAAGAACATCAGCAGCCACATGTAAGCATGTCCAGTGTCGAACAACTGTGGTATGCAAACTGCAAAAATAGAAACTTATGATCTGTCAAGTCAGGTTTCACTCTGTGATCAAACTTGCCTAATATGACCATCACCTAAGATCATAATACTTGCCATTTATCAGCATAGGCCTGAATATTGTCCAACTCTTGCTGCATGTGGGCTGGGCTATTTTAGTATCTGCAAATTCATAAATAGGACCGAAAATTGTGCAATCATCAGCAACATAAGAACTAAGAGCAGGAGAAGGCCATCTGGCCCCTCGAGCCTGCCCCACCATTTAATAAGATCATGGCTTATCTTTTTGAGACTCAGCTCCACTTACCCGCCCACTCACCATAACCCTTAATTCCTTCACTGTTCAAAAATTTATCTAGCCTTGCCTTAAAAACATTCAGCGAGGTAGCTTCAACCGCTTCACTGGGCAGGGAATTCCACAGATTCACAACCCTTTGGGTGAAGAAGTTCCTCCTGACCTCAGTCCAACATCTGCTTCCCTTTATTTTGAGGCAATGCCCTCTAGTCCTAGTTTCACCTGCTAGTGGAAACAACCTCCCTGCCTCCACCTTATCTATTCCCTTTATAATCTTATATGTTTCTATAAGATCTCCCCTCATTCTTCTGAATTCCAATGACCATAATCCCAGTCTATTCAGTCTCTCCTCATATCTTCCTCAGTTCTGAGGAAGGGTCACCAGACCCGAAATGTTAACTGTTTTCTCCTTCACGGATGCTGCCAGATCTGCTGAGCTTTTCCAGCAACTTTGTTTTTGATTAAGATTATATTCACTAGAGTTTAGAAAAATGAAGGGGGTTTTCATTAAAACCTATAAAATTCTAACAGAACTAGACAGGGAAAATGCACAAAGATTTTCATGATGACTAGTGAGTGCAGAACTATAAGGATATGGAGTAACCCATTTATGACTGAACAAAGGAGACATTTCTTCACCTTGAGCGTGGTAAGCCCTCTGGAATTCTCTGCCACAGAAAGTGGTGGAGTCCAAAATATTGAATGTTCTCAAGAAGGGGTTAGATTTAGCTGTCAAGGCTAAAGTGACCAGATGGTATGGGGCAAATACAGGAACAGGGCACTGAGTTGGATGATTAGCCATGATCATATTAAATGGTGGAGTGGACTTGAAGGGATGAATGGTTGATTCCTGAACCAATTTTTTATGTTTCTAAGAAACACATTCCAAAATGATGCACAGGGCGCAGGAGATCAATACTTCAACAAGCGAATGTCAAATCCCTGCCTATCCTACTAAGAGGACAAACTGCGCATGTACAGGATCCAAACATGAAAACCTGGAGTGAGCAAACATTATTAGTGAAGCAGAGACCAAGGTCACACATCATTGAGACTGCAAGCAGTAAAAAAACTGAGAAGAAACAGGGTCCATATTCAGTTTACACTGCAGCTGGTGAAGCAGAAAAGATCATTAACAACACCATCAATATCACTGATCAGTGAGACAACATCAACACCACCAATAGGTACTGCAACATCAACAACAAGTAAGACAACATCAGCAACAGCATGCATAGCTTGTACACACCAGGCACATCACAAATACAGCATGTTGATTTACAGTGATGAATGCTAAATACAGTCACAGAGTCATAGAGATACACAGCATGGAAACAGACCCTTTGATCCAACTCATCTATGTCAACCAGATATCCTAAATTAATCTAGTCCCATTTGCCAGCATTTGGCCCATATCCCTCTAAACAATTATTATGCATATACCCATCCAGATCCTTTTAAATGTTATGATTGTACCAGTCTCCAACACTTCCTCTGGCAGTTCATTCCATACGCGCACCACCCTCTGCGTGAACAAGTTGTCCCTCAAGTACCTTTTATATCTTTCCCCTCTCACCTTAAACCTATGCCCTCTAGTTTTGGACTCCCCTACCCCGGGGAAAAGACCTTGAGGATTCACACTTATCCATGCCCCCCATGATTTTACAAACTTCTGTAAGGTCACCCCTCAGCCTCCGGCGCTCCAAAGCAAATAGCCTCAGCTCTCTCCCTTTGGCTCAAACCCTGCAACCTGAGCAACATCCTTGCAAATCTTTTCTGAACCCTTTCAAGTTTCACAACATATTTCCTACAGCAGGGAGACCAGAATTGACCGCAGTATTCCAAAAGTGGCCTAACCAATGTCCTGTACAGCCACAACATGTCCTCCCAACTCCTACACTCAGTGCGCTGACCGAAAAAGGCAAGCGTACCAAACACCTTCTTCACCATCCTGTCTACCTGTGACTCCACTTCCAAGGAACTATGAACCTGCACTCCAAAGCCCCTTTGTTCAGCAACACTCCCCAAGACCTTACCATTAAGTGTGTAAGCCCTGCCCGATTTGCCTTACCAAAATGTAGCACCTCACGTTTATCTAAATTAAACTTCATTTGCCACTTCTTGCCCATAGGCCTATTTGATCAAGATGTGGGAATCAGGCAGGAAATCTGTGGGAAGGAGGCATGACATCTTACCATGTAAGCAATACCATGAATTGTGTTGGTAAGAAAACAAACAAAATAGACTCTTTAGTTTTTCAGTTTAATTATAAAAGTTGATTGCTAATCTTTTTAAATTTAGACAAATTTTTAAAAAGATGTATAAAGGCTGTCTTTTTTATAAACAAGGGAATGTTTTGTTGCTATTAATAAAAGGTAGGGACTATGTTGTTATGTGCATGTATACCGAAGCATCTAGAATCCTACATCTCTCAATAATGCACTACAATAATATGCCAAGCAACAGAATTACATTCTGAGCTGCAAGAAATACACATGATGAAAAACTCCAATATTCATGTTTAAAGGTGTGATTATTTCTGACTTCTGGAAACCTCACAGAACAGTTCCCCAGAGAGGGAGAGAGAGCATGCATCTTACCTGGCTATCCCCATAAAGAGAGGGGGAGTTGGTGGAGGGGACACAAGAGTTGAGACTTTGCCCAGAAAGGGAGAGTTGGCACTTTATGTGATCATTCCTCAGAGTCGACACCTTGTCTGACCATATTCCCGAGAGGGCGAGAGTCAATACTCTACCTGGCTATGCCCCAGAGAGCTTATTTTTCATAAATTTTTATTCACTTGCAGTTAGCAAACACTTATCCCAAATAACAATTTTACAAATTTGTCATGCACTCAACCTGCTAAAAAAATCCATTTCCATTACTTGTCTCACTCCTAAAAGAAAATTGCATTGAAATGAATGCAGGCACAGCCCACTCCAAGTAAAACTAGTAACAGGTGCACTCCTGATTATGACATTTTATTGTAACGTTAAGATACTAGGTATGCTGGATGTAATAATTTTTGGTATATTTACAGAAGACATCTGGAATAACAGGGGAAGTTCTGAACCATCAGATGCACCCCTTAAACTGACCAATCCATACAGGAAAAGACGATTATTATGGATTCATTCTATTGATGATATCGGTGAACAAATTGAAACATATTTGAAAATTGTATTTTAAAGTTAGATACACATACTTGAATATAATATAAAATAATTAATTATATGAAGTAAAATGCTGATTCCCTGCCAAATTGCTTTCCAGTTATACAGGAAATTTGTTTCTTTAAGTCAGGTGTACTGTATTATTTGACATTTGATGGGATCACTCTCTAATTCCTTTAGATTGGGAATAGAAAAGGTAAGAATAAGGAAAATTACACTAAATATGTTATTAAAAGCAAATGGGCTCTATCACTATAAGTAAATTTCAGAACCCATTTATGTTCCTAACCCACATCAGCTTATTTTTGTCAGAATGTAGCCATAACCCAGCCTGGCTCAGCCTGTGCTTCACACCCACGCTTGTTTTACAGAAATAATTTACTCCTTTCATAAGTGTAGCTAAAGTAATTAAATCAGTGAAAAATCAAGGTGCTTTTCACTGTTTAATTCAGGGGTTCTAGTCATAACATTCTTAACTATCCCTTTTTTACTGTCTCAATGCAACAAGATGAAAATTATATGATGACAATTTTTTCTAACTTACTAAAGTTAGCAGCTTTATGTTTCTTTTATGTTTTTAGTCAACAAGAGATATTTACTGAAAGTCCTATAACATTCAGAAGACCAGAATCAATTAACTCCTTCACTATTATATGAAATGTTTGAATATTGAATTTGAAATGATTCAAAGTGATAACTTTTTTTGTGAACTATCACAATATTTTATTCAGCATAATTAAGATAAAATATACTCATTTCTGAGCAATAGAATCAAAGTGCAACAGCATTGCCATAACCATTGAATAAAACTGCAATCTCTCATGTTAATTATTGCTAGTTGTATCCAGGCACCATCATATCGTCAATGCCCAACAAACATAGGTTATCCCTGCCAGCCTATTCTGTTGTGAGGCTCTGTCTGCAGGTTAGTCCCAATTTTCCACTGGCCAAAACTGTCCCTTCTTTGCCCAGGCCTATTCGTTCTTTACGTATCAAAGCTAATGATGACTCTTGTAACACAGTTACTATTATTTAATTCAAATACGAAAGAGTTTATCTGCCCAACCAAGGTAGGTCAGAGATTCTGAAACTCTGACTGCCAATGTTTCCCACACTCAAATTCTGATGGGCTCCTAAACATTCCAGTGCTAGTGCCTGATTAGGACAAGGAAAACATGCTGGCCTTGGCACCCAGTTATTTTGACTTGACTCTAACCACATCTGCACCTTTGAGATTTTACTAAGGTATTTATCTTCTCACAGAGCAGCCTGTCTGCTATCATGTTCTAGATTTAGATTTTTGTTTTTGAATTGGCCGTTTTATGATTTTGTTCCTTTCAAAACATTTGGTGTCAAAAACACTGTTAAAGAAGGCCCAACTTGTGTTTTCCCTTCAAGTCACCTCTCAGCTGCTTTTACCCAGGGTGTATTACAAGCAGATAAAATGAAAGAAGGTCAGTGCAAGATTCAATATAATAATGAAATTTAAAAAAGTGTACAGTCAGTCAGTCATAGTATTTGAGTTAGTTTTAGTTAATTTGTTTGGCCTGTCAAGGGCTTACTTCTGCATTATTCCAATTCCACTATTAACACATCTATTCCTGAGGAAAATACACCCCTTCCCCATCTCTATTATTTTCATAATTTGGTTTGAATTAAGAGAAATTGTTTGCGATCAACCCACACAGTACCAATTTGCAATGGAGTCTGAAGGTACAGCAGTATGGAGCAATGGGAACGTTCTTTGTGGTGAACTTGCTTGATAACTTAAGAAAAGTCACACATTTGCTTGTAGATTCACTTCTGACATCTCAATCCTGAGGATTAAGCAACTTTGATTCATCCTTCTAGCATCATGGAGATAATCCTGCAGAATTCAAAACAAATTCCAAAACTAGTATTTTGTTTTATAAACAGTTTGGAAGCTGGTTAACCTCCTACCTGTTCTACAGCTGTTATGGAACTCCAAAATGGCAGCTAGAAAGTAGATGCACACATCCATTCGGAAGCCCACTGGGCATCTTATTGCGTGGAGACCCTTTAAGTATTGGATGGGGACCTCCTAAGTAAGAGGTGTCCTTTGCTCATGTCCAAAGTAGGTGTTAGGCCTATTCCATGTAAAATAATGGGCCTAACACCTATTTGAGGACCCTGTTCCAACATAGTTTGTCCTGATGCAGTCGGCTCCATCACAGCTCTAAATAAAGGACTTTTACTTAGGCCACTGCTTCAATGTTTTGGATTAAGTTAATGTTCAACTTATTACCTTGGATTTCAGAAATTGTACTAGTATCTTGGGATCACTGTTTGCAATTCAATCTATGTGAAAATTGCAGGAAACTTGTTTTATACATTACATTACAAATGATGTTGCAATCGGAATGCAGTGGAATATAAATCAGTCAAACTTCAGCTGTAGCTGTACCCAGTATTCCATTAGTTTTGTATATTGCAGGGGAGAGACTGGTCTAGAGGCTGTGTAAAACTCAGTATTGTTATTTTTGCAGAGATGAATTTAGAAATAATGGAATTTTAAAGTAAAATTTGATAAGGCATGATTAATTTAATATGTTGGGTTTGGTCAAACCATTCAGGAGATTTTGAGTTTTAATTTTCTCAATGCATTTTCCAGCTTTTTAAAGGGTGGCATAGTGGCTCAGTGGTTAACACTGTTGCCTCACAGCACCAGGCATCTGGGTTCGATTCCACCGTCAGATGACTACCTATGTGGAGTTTGCTCTGTCTGTGTGGGTTTGCTCTGTCTGCTCTGGTTTTCTCCCACAATCCAAAGATGTGCAGCTTAGGTGTATATTGGCCATGCTAAATTGCCTTTAGTATCCAGCAATGCGCAAGCTAGGAGGACCAGGCATGGGAAATGCAGGGTTAGAGGCACATGGTAGAGGGGTGGATCAGGGTGGGATGCTTGTCAGGGGGGCAGAATTAACTTGATGGGCCAGATGGCCTGCTTTCACACTGTAAGGATTCTATGATTAAAGTATATTGTGATGCTATATTTAAAGCCAAACATAATTTGTTCTGTAACAGTTTTATATATGAGCATGTAATGTAACCGTTATGAACCATAACTTATCTTTGATATTTACACAATTAACAAGGAAATACATTAAAAATAACAAAACATGTTAACATGTATGCAGGATGGATATCAGAATATGAAAATGTAAACAGTAATGATCAGTGGCTTTATTGACTATATCATTGAATTATTGATATAAACTTGACACTCTTATAATTAAGAAAATGTTACTCTTTGTCAATTGATAATCTTAATCTCAGTTTTTAATTCAGGTTTTAATTACAAATTTAATTAACAACATTGTCCGATGTTGCTAAGGATGTATGCACCCGTCTTTTCGATTGGATATATCGGCTCAATTTTTTTTACAACTTTGCAAATTTCCTCCAGCTCTTTTAGAGTTAATTTAGTTCTGAGTTGCATTACCTTTAGTGGCCACTGCCTGAGTTGGTCAAAGGTTACTACTCGACTATAGTGGTGTCATTGTAGAGTACTTTCTGAGCTTTCCAAATTGCAGCCACGTAACTGTGATTTAGGTGGGAAAATGGCTGGAGAGATTCAAAGTGAAAGCATTTTTATAGGCTTCTTTTAGCTTTTAGGAGATGTCATGCAATAGATTCTTCTTTTCAGTCAGTCTGCAGTATTCAGCTTCTTCAGAACTCCAGTTGGGTCAGCAAACTGTAATTAATTGCCCATCTGCGCTCTTTAATTTATGTTCCTGCTTAAACTTTGAATCAGGAACATGTTAGCTATTCAAGCTTTCCCCAATTTGAACAAACTTACTGTGACCCTGTAAAAACGAGGTAAATTTGCCATAGTCTTACTAGGCTACAGGGCTGCGCCCCCATGATAGAGAGTGATGACTGGTGTTGGTTTAACCTGAGGGCCATTAAAAGAAGGGGAGGCCTTTATGGTAACCTTAGCTGGCATAGGAATTGAACACATGCTTTTGGCAGTGCTCTGCATTATGAAATAATCTGTCTCTGCCAACTGAGCTAGCCCATCCCTGTACCTGATAGCTGAAGAAAGTTGCAATCCTAGAATGAAAGGATACTGTGTTTGATTCTTATAGAACATTGGAATCACTTCCGTAAAGTGAGTTTTAATAGCTCTTTTAGTCTTACACCAGTTATTTTCTTCTGCTGATTGTGAAGGGTTAAAGCTTCTACATTTTTCAACTAAGTCTTCAAAACCCTTGCTGCCACCATTGTCACTATGATATTTACATTTTTGGGACCTAAATGTAGCAATTTTACACTCGACTGGTGAAACAATAGTGTGAGTTCTTTACACGAACTTTATAAAATTAACCACGAGATTAAATCAGTACTTCTAATGTCTAGCACTTGTAGGCTGATTAAAAGTCATGGGGCTAATAAATCACTTCGTATCAATGTGGTAGGAATAAGATTATAAGACATAGAAGCAAAAGTGGACCATTCAGCTCATTGAGTCTGCTTTGCCATGTAATGAGACTGTGACTGATCTGATAAGCCTCAGCTTCATTTTCCTACATTTTCTCAATAAGTCTTGATTCCCTTACTGATTAAAAATCTATCTCAGCCTTGAATTTTCTTAATCTCTCAGCCCCTAAAGTCCTCTTCGGTAAGAAATTCCACAGATTCACTACGCTCAAAAAGAAATTTCTCCTTATCTCTATTTTCAATGGGCAACTACTTATTCTGATATTGTGCCTCCTGGTCTGCCTTCTGTGTGATTCTCTCACAAGGAAAGATAAACTGTCTGCACCTATCCTGTCAGGGCCTCTTAGATTTTTGCATGTTTACATAAGGTCGTCTCTGATTCTTCTATATTTCAATGAGTACAACCCCAATCTACTCAACATTACATCAGAAAATCCCTCCATACTGAGAATCAACCTAGTGAACCTACTCTGGGTTACCTCCAATTCCACTGCATCTTTCCTTAGATAAGGGGACCAAAACTTTTCACAGTACTCCAGGTGTGGTATTACTAGTACCTTGTATAGGTTTAGTGACACTTCCTTATTTTTAACCTCCATTCTCTTCAAAATAAAGGCCAACACTTCATTTGTCTTCCCTACAGTCAAATGAACTTGCATGATGGTTTTTTGTGAATTACGCACAAGGATTCCCAAATCCCTCTGCGCGGTAGCTGTCGGCAGATTTTCCCCATGAAAGTCATAACCAGTCCCTGCATTTTTCCTGCCAAAGTGTGTACCCTCATAT
Source organism: Rhincodon typus (assembly GCF_021869965.1). NCBI lineage: Eukaryota > Metazoa > Chordata > Chondrichthyes > Orectolobiformes > Rhincodontidae > Rhincodon > Rhincodon typus. The sequence continues at coordinate 37,237,108 of NC_063338.1, forward strand.
TTTCCCAATTTATATTCCATCTGCCAAATTTTTGACCTCTTTCTTAACCTTTCTATATCTCTCTGCAGGTTCTTCGCACCATCTTCACTGCTTGCCTTCCCACCTATTTATGTGTCTCTTGCAATCTCGCCTATAATATATGCACTTCCCTCATACATGTTATTAATATATATAGTAAATAATTGTGATCCCTGTGGCTCTCTACTAATTACAGCTTTTTATCCCAACTCTTTCTCTTCTATTAGTTAGCCAGTGCGAATATGTAGCTTCCAACGTATGGGCCCTTTTCTTATTAAGTAGCCCAGTGTATGGTACCTCATCAACTACCTTCTGGGAAACTAAATCTATTACATTACCTGTTTTCCCTTTATCTATAACATCATGTGGAGCTGGAGGAACACAGCAGGCCAGGCAGCATCAGAGGAGCAGGAAAGCTGACGTTTTGGATTGCGATCCTTCTTCAGCAAAGGGGACCAAAACTTTTCACAGTACTCCAGGTGTGGTATTACTAGTACCTTGTATGGGTTTAGTGACACTTCTTTATTTTTAAACTCCATTTTATTTTCTGAAGAAGGGTCCTGACCCGAAACGTCAGCGTTTCTGCTCCTCTGATGCCGCCTGGCCTGCTGTGTTCCTCCAGCTCCACACTGTGTTATCTCTGACTCCAGCATCGCCAGTTCTTACTATCTCTTCCCTTTATCTGTGTTGTTTGTTAGCTCCTCAAATAATTCTAATATATTTGTCAAGCAGGAGCTCCCCCTGATGTTTGATCATATGATGCATGAGGTTGATTGTTATTTAAGAAACAAAAACAGAAATTGCTGGAAAAACTGCGCAGGCCTGGCAGCATCTGTGGAGAGAAATCAGAGTTAACATCTCGGATCCGGTGACCCTTCTTCAGAACTGTTAAGATATGGCTGCTTTCATGTGCTTGTCATCATAACACAACAAATAATTTCCATGCTGATTTCTTTTTGTAGCTGCCATTTGTATCACTTGGCCTGCATTTTGAATGAATAATAATGAGGCTTACGTCATTCAAAGTTACTTCAAGGTAAATTGGACTGCAATTTCTGCAATCTGCAATCCCTACACAATCTGGAAGTTGCTGTAATAGATACCCTGTCATCCTCTTATAAAAGTCCTTGTCAATGCAATGATGTGAATTTATGTGACATGCCTACTGGTTATCCATTAAATACATGCTATGGTTCCAGCCACTTCCAGTGCAGAAAGCATTTTACATCATGCTGGGAAGGATGTTTATGCGAGGGTATCCAATATATACTAGAGGCTATTCAACTGGACCTATAATGAAGTTCTATTTGCAAACTGAGGTCAGGCAGGTCAACTCAATGTGTTCACTTGTTACCCATCAGAAAGCATGTGTTCAAATGTCCAATGTGCTAGCACTAATGGCGGGAGGTGCAGCACTCAAAATATTTAGAGACCCATTCACTCAGTTTGCAGGTGAGGTAATTTAGAATAACCTCTGCTGCGTAAGGTCTCTAGCTGTTCCAGCGGTGTTGTGAGTTCCTAGATATGACAGTGAATGTTCCTGTATTGTCACAGGGAAGTCAGAGGAATCTGTGATCTGTCTAAACAAGACTGCAACAGGCATGTGGCCTGCAGTTGTAGTGTGTTTTGGTTAGCACCATAAAAGGCAATGGAGTAGAGACTGTAGAAAAGCAAGTTCTGCGTGATGCCCTTTACTGAACTCTTTCATGCTCATTGACAATTACAGTCAGCTGTCTGGCATGCTTACCAATGCATCGAGCATCTCATCATCATATTCCGTGGATACGGTGATCAGTTAGCTTGGTTGGTTTGACTAACTGGTTTGCAGATGTAGTGTGATGCCCCAACAGCATGGGTTCAATTCCTACATTGGCTGAGGCTATCTTGAGAGGACTCAACTTCTCCTTTTGCCTGAGATGCGGTGACCCTCAGGTTAAACCACCACCAGTCATCTCTGTCTAATAACAAGAGGGTAAGCCTATGGTATTCTGGGACTATGGCAACTTTACCTTCTTTCCTATATCTCCCTACTGTGAGTTTCATCTGGTGCACTGCAGCAGAACCTTGTCCTCTAATGATTAGGGGTACAAACTACACTTTTGCCCAGGTTGTCTACACCCCACTCAATGCTTGGTGATTCACCATTTACTGATCTTTATAATTGCCCCAAAGCATGTGGGTATACTCATCTGGGTTGGCATTGGATCAACTGATGGAGGCCACTTTATAAGTGCTGCACTGTACTTCTCTTCAGCATGTGCTGTGATGGGACAGGGAATCAGAAAGAGGACGGTAGGCAGAGAGATGTGGGGGAAGAGAGGAAAGGCAGTAGAGATTGTCACACCACACACATTATGGTCTCTATGCTGGATGCTAGGATCCTCAATACTGTCAGCAATGCTGGATGCTATGTGCTTTGTCCCATTTGGCTCCATAATGAAGAGAACCATTTCCCTGAAGGACTCAGAAGATGCAGGTTATCCTGTCCCATCAGTTGTACAATCTTCCCTCCTGTTACCAATCACTTCGTCCTGCAAGGGAAAGGGCCTAATGCTATTGCTTGTGTGGCACTGGGTTCAGGTGACGTACCTGCCACAACTGAGCAGCTGATGGTAAACGGAGATGGTACTCCATTTTTTCTAACATCATAATTATCATAATGCCTCCTGCAATTCAGCTTAGTTCCCTTTAAGAGGGGCTGTCTGACAGAACTATGTACTGTCAGCACATGCTACTTAATTCTGCTAAACATTCAAGCAGCCAGCAGTACAGGGCCCTTGCAAAGCAACATTAAGCAAAGTAATTGAGGAGGCAGCTTCAAATTTTCCCTCTATCTGCATCCGTCACAATAGCTTAATTGTGCATTGCAATCGCTGCACCCAAAAAATGCTGTGGGCCAATCTCTAGCCTAGGAGGCTCCATCCTTCAGATGTTAATTGGTGTTGGAATTGTTTTGTTTTTTAAAAAAGATAAAAATGAATATTTATTTTACCTTTTCTATCAGTCTTATTATTCTCTCAATCTCAATCTCCGATCTGTTCGGTCGAAGACTCTCGCTGTTCCCTTGTCTTGCCCACAGATGTCCTGTAGAGGGTGATATACTGGATTAAAGTGAGGATTTGCTCAGAAGCCCATGAAAAGCCTGGTGGGAAACCGTCAGCCTCGTGAGCAGCTAATGCTGTTTCTTCACCCCTGACAGCAAAATATAGGCTTCTTTGACATATGGTATCAAAACCATTACGTTACAAAGAAAAGCCTTACTGAATTGCATTTTTGTTAAGTATGCTGTGACTGACCTGTTTTATTTGTCTCGTTATTACTCTTGCTCACTGTCAAACCCAGTAACGCAGAGACCCATATATAAATCTTTAGTACATTCCTGGCACAGAGTTATACGTGCTAGAGTGCATATCAGGAATGTGGGTACGCATCTGATTCATGGCCCGACAGTATTTTATCCAGAAATCTGTGTGCTAATATTTCCTGCCAATTCTGTTGTGAGTGACCCGAGCAGAGTTCTGTACATGGAAAACTTCTGCTGCTGTGTCAGTCTGCCATGTAGCTTTCATAAAAGAAAGACAAAAATGCCAAGGGGAGAAAAACAAGGTGGAAAATTTGCAACTGCTCTCCCACAGGATCCAGCATTACAACACATCAGTTACACAGTGTAGAATCAATATGCATGTTTCAGTGAATACATATACTTTGGCACCTCGTTTGATTTCACAGAATTTCATTCTCATCTGTTTCCTGGTTAAAAATGCACCATTGACTTACTACTTAATGGGCAAATTAAGTTTCTGGTTTTGGGGAGGGAGCATGTTGTATGATGCAGTCAGCATTTGAAAGGATTACCTGATACCACCAGATAATATCCATTTATCAGGAAATAAAGAATTGTTTCTGGGAGAAGCTAACTGGTTTTTCTGTTATCTCTAAATTGTGCAGCAGAAATGTGTGTTCACTCGTTAAATATAGCCTGAGGCCTTACAAAGAACTCTTGAACACCTCAGTTATAATGTAACTAGCTATTACATACTATGTAATGAACCTAAGACTTCACATAGACATTCTTTCCTAGTCAGTACCAGTACCTTATACTAATACCAAGAAGAAGGATTGGTGGTGGTGAATCTACTCAAGACATCCCAGATGATTCCATAGAACATAACCATAACATTGAGTATGATGACAATTTCAACCAGATAGTCTGATCCTGAAGAAATCTACAACTTGACAAAAGCCATAGCCATCTGAGGAAAAGAAAGAAAGAAAAGCAAAAATCAAAAGAACTGCAGATGCTGTAAATCAGAAACAAAAAAACAGAAATTACTGGAAAAGCTCAGAAGATCTGGCAGCATCTGTGTATCTTTAAGTATTCAGCAGCTCAAAAGTACATAAGTCCTGTCTGCTTCCGTGAAAAGAGCAGCTGAAATTGGCTGCAGAAGCAATGCCAACACTAAGCCTTCCTCTTGGAGATCAAAATGGCTAGAAATAATTAAAAATATTGAAAAGGGTTTGTGAAGACCACAGACAGTCTCACCAGACCTACAAAAGGTAACATTCTGCATCATAAATCCAGATACAGTGGTCTAAATTAGGTTGCCCCTTAAGGTATGGTAAAAATTCCTACATTCTAGACTGAGAAGCTAAAGGAAGCTCAAATCATTGCATTCAGTAAGTGAGCCTCACTATAATTGTTAAAAATGATCAGAAGAGCTGCAAAAGAAATTTTTGAAGAAAGGACACTGGTTAAGAAAATCATTAAGTAACAGTATAATTTGGCTAATTAGAGTGAAAAAAAAATCAAAGACAATTTGACTTTTATTTGATTTAATGTGCAATCAGAAATATTCTCAAAGACACAATAACACTGCATTGCCATCTTTTCCAATTTAAAATGGCATGAATATCTCAGATAAAATGCAGAACAGTGGAAATCATCCAAATTGTTCGAAAAGGCGACAAACCCAACAAGAAGGGTAAAACATTACAAGTAAACAGTTCATTCTTCATCTTGGAAGAAAATAAAAATATAGCATTCTTCATTTTAAAACATTTTAATGATATTTAAAGACTTGGAATTTTTTCTACTGATAAAGATTTGCAACAGTTGCCAGTTTTTTTAAAAAAAACATTAATTTACAGAATTTAAAGAAAATTTCTGAAATGTTTTCATTAAAAACAAATCCTCCTGACTTTCCAGCTTTATTAGCAATTTATCTTCATTATCCAGTAATTAAAACAAAATTACAAACAATTAAAAAAGCTACTAAAGAAGACTCAACATTTAATACAATGGAAGTAATTATATAATTTAAAATACTGAAAAACAAAACCAGCCACATCAAGAAACAATTTAACAAATCCTGCAACAGCCTCACATAACATTCTTCCTCCCCAAAAACAGAAATTTAATTCACCCATTAAGTAGTATCCCAGTAAGTCAATGGTGCATCCTTAACAGGAAACAGATGAGGATGAAATTTACCCAGGTATGTCCTATACACAAAAATCCAGACAAATCCAGTCTAGCCAATTACCGCCCCATCAGTCTCCTCTCAATCATCAGTAAAGTGATAGAAGGTGTCATCAACAGTGCTATCAAGCAGCACTTGTTCAGCATTAAACTGCTCAGTGTTGCCCAGTTTGGGTTCTGACAGGACCACTCAGCTCATTACAGCCTTAGTTCAAACATAGACAAAAGAGCTGAATTCTGGAAGTGAAGTGAAGTGAAGTGAGGTGAGGTGAAATGAGTGACAGCATTTGACATTAAGGCTGTATTCAACAAGATGTGGCATCAAGGATCCCCAGCTCCAAATTTATCATGAGCTGGTGTGAAGGTTGATTGGCTCTTTCTTTTTAACCCCCTTGTGTTCGGCCACAAAGATCATTTTTACTTTTTTCTTTTATCAGTCAACTGTCAGACTTCAATTAAAACGTATCAGTGAGACCTAAATAAAAGAGCCAATCCCAAGATTTTCTTGAGTGGAAGAAAGATAAATTTTATTTCTGACTACCCCCAAAAGTAATCAAAACAGACATCAAATGCATACACAAGCACTGATAATAAACTTAAAAAGAAGGGGTGAAAAGGTGTTTATATAGACAGGAAGGTAAAGGCAGTTGCAGTTTAAAGTTCTTAAAAGTCCATGTGGTGTTAGATGTGAGCCCCAACCTTTTAGCTGTTGTCGTGTTTCTTCATCAGAGGAAAGTTTGTAAATCTTAAATTCTTAGTGGATGGTTGGAGTCCAAATTACTTTTAATCAGACACTTTTTTTTGAGGAAGAGAGACCGAGAGAGAGGAAAGTGGAGAAGAGCATTTAGCATCCTAGCTGTTATGAGTCCATGTTGCTTTCTCCCTCCTTTGTTGCTCAAAGTCTACTGTTTATGTATAGTTCTTTTGCAGATTTTGGAGTTTGCGTCACTGTTTCATTACAAATGGATAAAGGACAACATTTCATTTCTTAATCTGTGAACTTTATCATACAAGTACAAGTGAAACAAGATGCAAGTTTCTTGATACCACACTGAGTTTCAATGTCTTATGATTAAAATAATAACTTCAACACCGCTGATTTTGTACGTCCTATGTGGGTTACCTAGGCTCATGAGGTGTTTACAGCAGCCATTTTAGATTAGTAGGTTCTTTACAAAATTTTGTTTTTTGTTTTTGAGAGTTGCAGGCATTAAAATTAGATGATGGAAGTTAGTATCAATAGTCTATGTTTATAATTATCATAACAATGCAAACCTTACCAACTGCACAACAAAAAATGGTAAAACAATAAAATGAGTTCTCTATTTGATAATGAGAGCATATATGAATATTGTTAATAGACAGCTAAGTTCACAAATCTAACTTATCCCATCAGCTGCTGTAGATTGATATGTCATGGGGTTACTACACCACATCTGATTAATGTTGTGGTGATTGTCAGTTTAAGATACACCTTCTTAAATGCACATCATTATCATAACACCCAAAACTATCTTCTCAACAATTTCATCCAATATATTGCAGCTTCAAAGTGCAGGAAAAATTGCCTCATCAACAATGGCCATGGATAAAATTTTAAGACCTGACGACTGGGCTATTCTTCAACAACAGATGTCTCATATTTTTCTTGTGCAGGGAGTCTGCTTTAATGAGGAGACAAAGACTGAATCCAAATAACAACCAGACTCTTTTGTTCCATGCATGTTATTTTTCCAAAATTATTTATTATGTTTTAAATGATATTTTAACTGCATGAAATTGAATCTCTGTGGAACCCAAATGGGCACTTATAGCACTTGGAGAAATATTTTTCTTGCATTTGATTTGTTGGTTTTGCACTGCAGCGGTTTCAGTTTGCAGATTGGTAGCTCTGGAAAAAAATAGTTGATTTTGCGGTGTTTCCTGGTTATTAGTAGATCTACATGATGATTAAATGTATTTTTTTAAATGGTTCATGTTTAGTTAGTTGCATATCTGACTATATCTGCACCATTAAAGTAATTGATAATGTTTATTTGAACCACACTCAGAGGCCTACAAACCTGCAGCCCGATCAAAGGTGTCCTAAAAAGGTAGGTTCAGACTCCCACAAATATAATCGAGTCATTGCAGGTCCATTCTTCCTTCCTCTATCAGGACCTACCTTTTAAGTATTACTAGCATCCCAGCTGGCTGACATTCTGTGGGCTTGAATCGGCATGCTGACTTCTTCGGCATCTGCAGCTTTCTGGCGCCATTCAAATGAAATCCAGGCCTTCAAATCACAAGGGAATAGGTGGTCATGCACTCTGCAGCTGTCCACCGAAATGTCAAAAAATATTGTTATTCATTTTGAAACTGTGAGCTAAGCCAGCTCTCCTATAACGCCAGCTATTTTAAACACTGAATAAAATCTTAAACTCATAGAATGATGCAGAGCAGAAGGAATCTATTCAGATTTTGCTGCTTTTTTAACAGAGTTATCTGATTAGTCCCAAACCTCTGCTATTTTCATAGTAGCCGAGCACATTTCTTTACTAAGTAGGTAACCAATTCCGGACTGGGAGTTATTGTTAAATCTGCTTCTACTCTGTTTTAAAGTTTCATTTTCTTTGTTCTTGAGATGAGAGTATCACTAGTGAGGTATGTGTTTATTAGCTAACCCTGATTGCCCTTGCAAAGGTAATGGGAGCCACCGTCTAGGACCGTTGCAATCCATGTGCTTGCTGTAGTGCTCTCATTGCACAATTTACTGTTACGCTGAATACACCTAGTCTGTTTTCATGGGCAGCAACTATATTGGTTAGGTCTAGTCCTAATCAGTTGAAATCTTTGCTCCTGAAGGGCATATTTGAACCAGTTATGCTTTTCTATGAGACTGTAGTTTCCTGACCATTGGCATTTTATTCTAGATTTATTATTCAGTTGAATCTAAATTCCCTTGGCCAGCATAGTGGTTTTGATCTCATACCAAAGCCCTTACACTAGGCCTCTGGGATACTTTTTTGAAGTATTACTGAAGTACTCAAAAATATAGAAACGTAGAAAATAGCAGCAGGAGTAGGCCATATGGTCCTTTAAGCCTGCTCCTCCATTGAATATGATCATAACTGACCATTAATTCTGTATCCTATTCCAGCTTTCTTCCTATATCCTTTGATCACTTTAGTCATAAAAACCAAATCCAACTCCTTCTTGAAAACATTAAATATTTTCGCCTCAGTTGCTTTCTCTTGCAGAGAATGACACAGACTCACCACTCTCTAGATGAATAAATTTCTCCTCACATCAGTCCTAAATGTCCTATCCTGTATTCTTAAACTGTGACCCCTTGTTCTGGAACTGTGACCCCTAGTTAAACTCAATACAGTATTACAGAAATAAAGTTAACAAAAAAAACTAGAAAATAAAGAAAATATTGCAACATTATTCAATTTAAAGCGGTATTTAATGTACATAAATAAACAGCTGATTTGAAACAGCCTTGAGAGTATTTGGATTTAAAATACCTTTACAGAAAGAAGATTAATCACCACATTGAGAAGAAATGGACAAAGACATTGTAGTGATTGTAACAAGGTCAGCGAGGTGGATCTAATTGAATATGAGTTCCCTGATTGGGGCTGCTAATCTGGCCCAATCAGGGAGCTCTAGCTGTCAGATGTAAACAGGAGTGTTAGACATCCTGTTTACTTTGAGAGAGGCTCTGAGGAGGCTGGCTCAGTATCAAGGACTCTTCATGTGTAAATAAAGGATGACTTGGTGACAGGATACCAGCTTCTGTGGAGTTATTTCAATGGCCACAAGAGAAAAGCACACCACTGAGGAAATCTGCTCGCAACAGACGTCTTTGAGTTGGGATAAGCACTTCAAGGATCATCTGTTATTTGGGAAACTTGACTTGTTCAGCCCTGCTGTCAAAGACTGGGCCTAGTATGGGGAAAGAATGCATTATTTTTCTGGGCAAATGACATTGGGGCAGATGAAAAGTAACAAGCAATTTTCCTGACTGCTTGTGGACCTGCAGCTTTTTCAGTTATTAGGAGCCTAACTTTCCCTGAGGCACCAGATACGAAAACCTTTCAAAAGTTGACAGATTTAGTTAGGGAATATGATGACCCCAAGCCTCCCCTAATTTACACTATTGGTTTTAGTCGGCAATTTGAGAACCAGGGGAATCCGTATCATAATTTTTGACGAGGTTAAGACGACTGGCAGAGGCATGTGACTTTGGTTTAACCCTGAATGAGATGCTGAGAGATCATTTGGTATGTGGGTTTAATGATGTAATCAGGCAAAAGAACTTACTAGCTGATGGCCAACTGAACTTCAAACTGGCACTACAACTGGCTTTATTTTTGGAAAATGTGGCTAGTGGAGCAGAGATAGTAGGAACTGCAGATGCTGGAGAATCTGAGATAACAAAGTGTAGAGCTGGATGAACACAGCAGGCCAAGCAGCATCAGAGGAGCAGGAAGGCTGACGTTTCGGGCCTAGACCCTTCTTCAGAAATGGTTAGTGGAGCATATGAGTTGCAGGGAATTCCGATGGAAGTGGATACCCTTGCCAGTCCAAGTGAGCTTGGGGAACACCATTTGAAGGAAGGCGATTGCATAGCCTCACTCAGGACATATCCGAAACAGAGGGACTCTAGATTAGCCGACAACAAACCCCTGAAACAAAGCCAAGCCTCGGCCAACTGATTAAAACTTTCTTCAGGATCTGGGCTGGCAAGTCATTGCAGTTGCTGCTGGTATGCGGACTCGATACTGTAAAGGAGTCCCACTAGACCTAAATTGAGTCAGAGAACCATTAGGCTAGCATCCAAGAGAATGCACACCCTGGAAAGTCCACTTATATGTGGCTTGGAACAGTTAATTTGCTCAGCAACATCCAAATCAGAACCAATCAAAATAAAAGTCTGGTTAAATGGTCACCCGGTTCTAATGGAGGTCAATACCAGAGTAGACTTTTCAGCGAGCGCAGAGCCAGTGTTTAACAAAATTCACTTTGGACTCCAATCTTTAAGTTTGCACAAGATCTCAGCTAGATTGACAACCTATACCAGAGAAAGTTTACAGATTAAGGGTATATCTTCGGTTCTGCTCTCTTATGAGAAGCAGCTGGTTCAGCTACCACTAATTGTAGTAAAAGGCTTGGGCCCAAACTTGATGGGGTGAAACTGGTTGAGAAAGATTCACCCAGATTGGATCAACGTTTTTGATTACAAAATGCCTGCCTGAATGAATTCCTAATTACATGCCTGGAAGGTTTTCAGGAAGGGACTATCAAAGGAGACAAGGCCACCTTGCATGCTGACCAGGAAGCAATTCCATGCTTCAGCAAAAGGCCTGCCCGGTGCTATTTGCCTTATGGGCAAAACTAGAGGCAGAAATCAGAGGCTGGAAAGCGAAGGAATCATCAAACCATTCAGCTTGTAGAATGAGCAGCACTGCTCATAGTGATTGTGTGGCCCAATGGGACGGTTGCCTTTGTGAGGACTTAAAACACGATAAACTGCTTTTCACAGCTGGATAAATTCCCAATCCCTTGCACAGAGGATTTATACACAAAGCTGGCAGGGGGGCACTGTCCTTCACAAAGCTGGACATGAGCCATGCATACTTGCAATCACGGTTCAATGAGGATTCCCACAAGTACACTACAATTAATACCCACAAGGGTTTGTACCAATATACTTGACTTCCATTTGGGGTATCGTCAATTTTTCAGAAGGTGATGGAAAATAATTTACAAGCCTAGCCCAGGTTGCTATTTATTGAAATGGCATGCTAATAACAGGGAAGACCAATAAGGAGCACTTGACCATAGTTCTTAGACATTTCTCCCAGGCAAGCGTATGCCTTAGAAGGAAGAAAATGTGTGTTCCAGGCACCCCAAGTGACCTACTTGGGCTACAGAGTTGAGAAGACTGGGTTACACCCATTGGAAGACAGACTGAGGGTGATTAGAGGTGCACAAGCTCCCATGTCTATACCAGAGCTTAAGTCTTTCCTTTAGCGGGTGAACTCTTATACATATCCTGGCCTCTGTCCTGGCACCCTTTGCATCAACTCTTGAAAAAGGGTCAGTCTTGGCAATGGTTGCGTAACTTTGTTCCCAAGCGAGATTTGGTATCGACATGCAACACTTCCCCATATACCATTGGGGTGGTCTTATTTCACAGGTGGCCCAATGGAAAGGAACGCCCAATAGTGTATGCATCCAGGACTTTGGCTAATGCAGAGCATAAATACACCCAGAGAGAGAATGAAGGCTTTGTCGCCATATTTAGGGTCAGAAAGTTCCACCAATACCTTTACGGGTGTAAATTTGTAATAAAGCAGACCACAAACCCCTGCTAGGTCCACTTAAAGAAGAAAAGGCAGTGCTGCCCATAGCTTCAGGCTGAATTCAATGGTGGGCTCTAATGCTAAGTAGGTATAATTACAAGTTGGAACATCATCCAGGAGGCCAAGTGACAAATCCGGATCCATTGAGCTGCCTCCTGCTGGCGGATCCAGTGGTGGTGTAAGAGTCAGTAGTTTTACATTTTCTGGTCACACTTCCAATCACAGCTGACAATATTAGACTTTGGGCTCAGAAAGATCTTGTCCTGGCCAAATTTGAAATAGCTGGTGGTGATGGGGGAAGCCAATGAGCCGACACAACCACAACTTAAACATTTTTGTACCTGGCAAGATCAGATCAGTGGAAGATGGCTTTTTGTTATGGGGAGCAAGAGTGATTGTCCCAAGCAAAGGTCGCTGCCAGATACTGGCTGAACTCCACCAGGGTCATCCTGGGATTTCCAAAATGAAGTTGTTATGTCTGGTGGCCAGGATCAGATGCAAACGTGGCCACATTGGTTGGGCAGTGCCTAGAGTGGCAACAAGGACAGAAATTATCGCCAGCAGCTCCTCCACATTCGTGGGAATAGTCAGATAAACCCTGGACTTGGTTACATATTGACTATGCAGATCCTTTCCTGGGCTCGATGCTCTTCGTCATTGTGGACGTCCGCTTAAAGTGGCTAGACACGCATAGAATTAATTCATCAAACACGGGGGCGATGATAGAAAAACTGCACATATCTTTTTGTAATACATGAACTCCTGGAAGTGTTGGTCACAGAAAATGGACTATTGTTTACCAGCAGTGAATTTGAGTATTCCCTAAGGTCAAATGGTATTCATTATATAAGGACAGCTCCATACTATTCATCATCCAATAGCCTGGCAGAAAGAGCAATCCAAACTTTGAAGGCAGGCTTAAAGAAACAGCCTATGGCTTCACCAGTCCATTTCCTATTTGATTATATGGCCACCCCTCATGCAACTACAGGAATAGCTCCAGCAGAGTTGCTAATAGGGAGAACCTCCACACCAGGTTCAATCTGGTCTTTCCAGATCTGGTGGGGAGGGTGAAACAGTTTCAGGAACACCAATGTTGAACACAAGACTCTGCTGGGCAAGAGAGAGAGTTTACTTCAGGGGATGAAGTTTGTGGGAACCACGGGAATGGCCCTGCATGGCTAAGAGTCATCATTGACACGATGTCAAATCCAGTAATGTATAAAGTTTGGGTAGGTGCAATGGTCCTGAACAAGCATGTGGACCATATGATAGCCACAAACTCGCAAATGTTGCGGGAACAAAACGTACTTGGCTCCTCGTGGCCTTTCTGACTGTTCTGGAACCCAGAGGTTCTCCCTCTCCATCAAGCATTGAAGATACCTCAGAAACTGAGATAGACATGGCTGATGTCACTGCCTCGACACCTTTGCCACCTGAAGAGGAGAATGAATTTCTTCTGAGACACTCAGGGTGCAGGAGGCGAGCTACTGTGTGTTACACACCACCTGTAGCAGGGAAAGAGTTGGAGGAACCTGACCTGGTGCTAAAACACCCCAGGAGGAGCTACAAAAAAAAAGCCTATGCCTTCGGACTCAGAGGGGGAGGAATGTAATGATTGTCACAAGGTCAGCCAACTGGACTTCATAGAATGAGTTCTCAGATTGGGGCTATTAATCTGGTCCAATCAAGGAGCCCTGGCTGACAGATATAAACAGGAGTGTCAGACATCCAGCTCCCTCAGAGCGAACAAGATCAGTGTCAAGGACTCTTCATGTGTAACTAAAAGGTGACTTGGTGGTGGGATACTGGCCTCTGTAGAGTTGTTTCAGACATAATATTCCTTCAGCAGACTCAAAGTCAGAGGGATAATTACAGAACATGAGATTGCTTATCATGTTGGTGACAGTCCTTTAAGATACAGTATTGCCTCAAAATCAAGTATTAATTTCAAAAGTAGGGCACAATTACAGAGCTGCAGAAATTGAATTCCGCACAGTTCTAGTCAATTACATACAGTCCTGGTCATCACACTACCAGAAGGCTGTGGATGCTTTGAAGACGGTACAGAAGAAGCTTACCAGGATGTTGCCTGGTATGGGGTGTTTTAGCTATGAAGAAAGGTTAGATAGACTGGGTTTGTTTTCACTGGAGCACAGGAGGTTGAGGGGCGACCTGACAGAAGTTTATAAGATTGTGAATGGCACAGGTAGAGTGGAAAGTATGAGGCCCTTTCCCAGGGTGGAGGGGTTGATTACTAGGGAACACAGGTTCAAAGTGCGGGGGGGATGTTTAAAAGAGATGTGTGAAGCAAGTTTTTCACGCAAAGGGTGGTGAGTGCCTGGAACGCGTTGCTAGAGGAGGTGATGGAAGCAGACAGAATAGCAGCATTCAAGAAGCACCTGGATGAATACATGAGTAGGAAGGGAATGGAGGGATACTGATCACATAAGTGAAGACAGTTTTAATATGGAAGGGCAAAATATATTGGTGCAGGCTTGGAGGGCTGAAGGGCCTGTTCCTGTGCTGTATTGTTCTTTGTCCTTCTTTGTTTTTTGAAGTGGTTACGTGTGCAGAGATCTCAGGATGGTAAAGCAATCTCCTTTTTGGAGAAATATGTCATCCCAATAGACTGCTTTTGAGAGAACTTGTTTATGTAATGGCAACCTGTTAAATTTAAGCTTGACCCTAGCGCTAAGGACTATGGCAAATTACCAAAAGGAAACCAAAAAGTCTTGATGCTGATATTTTGTCACAGATCAGTACTGCCATGCTAGAAGTTTGGCTAATTTAGCAGCTTTTACTGGGGTTAAGATGGAGGTGGAGGAAAAGAAGGAGAAGGAATGGCCAGCATCAACAGCAACCAAGACTTGTGGCTCATGAGGCTGCAGCTGAGGGTAAGCAAACAGCGTGTGATGATGGGAACAAGGGTCTTTAATGTGACCCATGTGTACTGAGAGACGGTGAACTGAAGGTCTGGCAGCTACCTGCAGATGAGTGAAAGCCAGTGCTAGAGAGGTCTGCACATGATGAGGGACACCATCACCTACATCTGCCACTTCCTGCAGGTAGATCTGCGGCAGGTAATTTGAGAGACAGCACTGTGTCTACGGCAGCATTAAAATCCCTAACCACTGGCCCCTTTTAAACCTCAGCTGGAGAACTTGTGGCATTTTCCAATTGGCATCCCACAAGTCCATTCATGAGTTCAATGATGGTTTTTAGAGGAAAATGTGTCCATGTGACAACTCTGACAGGCTAATGGGGAATCACTAATTGATCTTCCTGTGGAGCTCACTGAGTATGAGTTCAGTTGGAATCCTTCACCTGAGCCCTTTGTAAAGCAGAACTAGGCTGACAATAGCCTATGTGCACCATAAGTAGAGGCTCTATTTTGGTGTTCAACAATAAATGATATTCCTTTCCAGGTGGGCTTACTGAGTTAGAATAGTTCTGTTCAACATGGATCTAGAAAGCCAAGCTGCCAAAAGTATGAGATTTGCAGCCAGTGCTGGATTCCCTCAGGCTTGACGAAACAAGGACTACATATGTGGCACCCAAGAGCTCCATAGCATCATCCAGCTAGATTCCCGAATAGGAAGAGGTTTCGTTCTTTGGGTCCAGCTCATTCATTACCAGAGGCAATAAATCCTGCAGGTGTGTGTCCACAGTCCAGGGAGATGTCACGATGCTTACATTCTGTATCACTCGCTGGTGCTGTGAATGTTTGTTCCGTGCATCATCTTCAAAGCTGGCTCATTGGTGACAAGGGGTCCCTGAGAAAGTATGGCTAATGACCCAACACAAAACCCTTGGACTGATGCTGAACTGCATTACAATGCTGCACAAACGTTCATCACTGAATAGACATGGGCATGGTAGCCTTGCTCTCGTGCCAGCTGGGCTGCCTGCTGCATGAAGGTCACACACCCTCCCCACTACCACTCTGAGCACACTCTTGCCTATTGTGCATATTCTTCTCGAAGACACAGAAGCACTTAGAAACATTAGCGTGGATACTGAGCACTTTTCTGATATTGATACAGATAATGATGCCAATCTTTAGAACTGAGATTGTCTGTGTCTGTGTGCATTTCTTTAAGAAGAATGTGGTATGGAGAAGGTTAGGTGTTAAATGGTTCTGAACCAACAGTTGTTCAGTCTCCAAAAACAGCTTCAAAGAGATCACTGAAATACAACCTCCTGAGTGCTAGTCTTCTGCAGTGACAAACTTTCAATGCTTTATGTCCCTATGCTCATAAGTCAATATTGCACAGACAGTAGTGTCATGTTAATGGCAATAGTGTGAAAATGAAACATTTTCCAGGGACTGATTAATTCTGCGTAAGTTTATTTTGAAACAGTAAAAGACATTATGAACTATGAAGCAGATCATACAGCTACCAAATGACTTCTGTGCCTGCCGATTGCAAACCCAAAGCAAGCCAAACACCAGGCAGAGTGGCAATATTGTATACACAGAACATGGAGTCCTTGAAAACAAACTCTCAAAGGTAAGGTACATGTACAATAAGTGGACCATTCTCCAGGGGAGAGTGGCAGATCATTAATCCTCTTGTGGCATTTGAACCAGATTTTCCTGAGCTGTCCATAGTACTAACCATTACAGCCATATCAGTGCAACCTGACTTTGTCAGTCAGGGTGGCCTCCTGCCTTCACACCGAGGGAAAACACTATCCATTCTTTTCTTAATAGTTTTCAGAAGAATATCTAGGGAGGTCTCACTGAAGGATGTCACTGCTTTGTATCAGAATCTCCAAAAGCAGTGGGGGTGAAGAACACAGGCTGACTGATGCTCTTGGCTTGCAGACAGTGAAGTGCTGTATAGATGCCTTAAATGTGGCATCCATAAGTTAGATCCTGGAAGGTCCCTGTGGGTGCAAATGTCTTCTCGATCCTTAAGATTTGGTATTTTACTTGTGCATGCTTAAAAAATGTGTTTAAAATGACATAATTACCTGAGAAATCCCTCAGGTACCGCCTGTTTGTATGCAGCCTCCACACTTGCTTGGCAAAGAAGAAATTTCCACACTGTGATTCTTGAGGAAAGAACATAGGAGTAAGAGAGGTCATTCAATTCCTTGAGTCTGCTTCACCATTCTAGATCATGGCCAATCATCTAGCTCAACGTCATGTTCCCCTTCTATACCTGATATGCCTTGATATCATTGGTATCTAGAAACTTATGAATTTCTGCCTTGAATATACTGAATTAATGATCTTCCACAGCTCTCTGGAGTAGAGAATTCCAAAGATTCACTATCTCCTGTGTGAAGAAATTGCTCCTCATCTCAGTCCAAAATAGCTTGGTTCTTATTCTGTGTCCCCTAGTTCTAGAACATCCCACCTGAGGAAACATCCTTTCTCCAATCACCCTATGGCCTTTTAAGAATTTTACAAGTTTCAATATATTTCATCTCCCATTTGACAAAAAAGTCGACAAACTATATTTTCGGATATTATTTCAGGCTTTGCTTTTGATTCATTAAGAACAATGAACTATTGGAGGCTTCTGACCTCTTACTCTCTGTACCAACATTGAAGTTTATATTTCCTATCCTGTACACGCTTGGTAAATTGTCACCATATATGCCTACAAATATAGCGATGAGGAAAACTTCAAATAACCAAATAATATTCTCTGCGTTTTGTTTCCCATTTCCATACCAACAAGAAATAATTTTCCAAGTTTGTGTTAAGATTGTTTGTGGAGATGTTTATATACTGACTTGAGCAGCAGATTTTCTGACCACTCTAGTAGATGAGGTTCCCAGCTGCTGATGCATATTTTGAAAAATATCTCGCTGTTCAAAACACAAAACACAAACAACATATACTCCTTGTACCTGATTGTTATTTTCTTGAGAAGGTTTTCAAAAAAGAATCAAAGCATTATAATGGCTACAAATATCTCGAACAGAGAAACAAGCTTACTGCTTGATAGATCTGCTTCACAAGGGAGCTATTGTTTCCAATAATAGAAGATGGTTCAATACCATATTGTTAGCAGCCAAAGAGGTATTCATGGTTTTTAAAACCACTTTCACTTACGAATTCATGTCCGTTTCATCTTTGGTAAACAGAGGTTATGGGAAATATCCTTTGGTTAAGAAGGAAGTCTTTTGCAGAACCTGGGAACCTATTTAAGGGCATTTTTAAAAGTTCAGAAGAAAAATAAGTCAAAAGACTGTATACAGCTTTAAAGTATTGTTTGTCCTTTTGTACTTTCTTTTTCTTCAAGATTGCATTTAGTTCAGGTCAGCATGACATGAACTGAATGTAATTTCCCCAGAGTTTATAATCAGTTCATGCACTTGGGGTGATTAAATTACCTGCCTGAAACGTGTGCTGAGTTTCAGTCTAAATCTGTGGGATTCTCATGAGACATTTATATTAGCCTAAAGCAAATCTCCTGCATTGCAGACTCATACTAATCCACAGGGAAGAACTAAGAGTTTTAACTTTGAAATTTGATCACAGTGCATAATTCCTCACCATTTATGCTTGGCTAATTTAAATTCTCAATAAATTAAAGTTTGCTGTTCATTAATGGAGTTTAGCAGAAATCAGAATAATTTCATTCACAATATGTTGTACATAGCTTACACTGGCAAGAGGTTTAAAAAAAGCAAAGCTGACATCTTCTCAAATTGACCTTTAATTAAGAATGTAAATGTAGAAAAACGTGTGGTCCAGGTCAGTGCGAGTATAAAGTAAATACATTTGGGTAGATTTATAATATATCAAGTCAGATGCAGCACAAAATGCTAGCAGTGATTGTTAAGTTCAAAATTACTGCATTATATTGCAGAACAATATGTATTACTTACTTCATCAGTTCAAATGGTTAGTAATAAGACCTGAAATATATACATAGTTGCAGAAGCACTTTAATCGTAATAAAATTCACCCAGTGAGATTACCTCCACATTTGTAACATAAATTTTGTCAGTATTTGACATCAAAGAAAGCCATTTAAATTTCTCAATGGTGCTTTAAGCTAAGCAATGTAAAGGAAACATTTCACCATGAACTTTAACACTGAGAGCAAAAGATCTAACTACATGATATACCAAATTTCCATCCCTCTTAGAATGTATCACCTGATTTACTACATTTTGTTTCTATCTTGTGTCTTGTCATTCTTTAAAAATATATTTTACTGAGGCCTCTTGTAAATCCAGTATAATTTACTATTTATTATATTTGATGTTGATACTTCCCCACCAACTTCTCAACTGTCACTCCCACATCTCTTATCTTGCAAAATATATCTCCACCAAGCTCAGTTTTATCTTTTATAGACATCACATTTTCTCAAAGATCAATTTTAATTCTCAATAAATTCAAAATTTATTCTAAGCTTGCACACGGTTCTCAGATTTGTAGAGTCATTTCTAATTTCTCTCATACTTCCAAGTAATAAATTAGAAAGTGACTCTCATCTCTAACACATAACCCTTTTCTCTTTCTTTCTTCCTTTCAATAACTCTAATATAGTGAATGCTCAATTAACTTCTTTTTCTCCTTGATCGTAAACTGCCATTTGTGCACACTCTTCTTCCTTTCTGCATTTTCAAAATGTTGAAACCAAGGCTTGGTGCACTGATCTACTGTAATACTTTCTTTCTATTTTTTCCTCATCAACCAGTTCAGAAATGTTATTACACACCTCTGGAGCAGGTGGGACCTGAATCCAGGCCTCCTGGTCCATGGGTAGTGACACTCCCACTGTGACACATCAAATCTCTGAAATTCCTACTCTTAAAATCATAGAGTCAAAGAATCCCTACAGTGTGGAAGCAAGCCATTGGACCATCAAGTCCACACTGACCCTCCGAAGAGCATCCTACCCAGACCTACCCTATCCCTGTAACTCTGCATTTCCTGTGGCTAACCCACCTATTGCCTGCACATCCCTACGCACGATTGGCAATTTAATGTGGCCAATTCATCTAACTTGCACATCTTTGGACTATGGGAGTAAACCAGAGCACCTGGAAACACGGGGAGATTATGCAATCTCCAGACAGACAGTTGCCTGAGGGTGGAATTGAACCTGGATCCCTGGTGCTGTAGGGCAGCAGTGCTAACCACTGATTCTTCACATGATGTATATTACTCTACTCTAATCTCAAACTTTATGTTATTAATCACATCCTTCTGTTTCTCAGTTTAAAGAGTTTTTTTAAAAATTATATGTGCTCAGGTAAGTTCAATTTTTCTCCATAAGCATGAGATGATAATTGTAAATTTAAAAACTCAGCTAAAATTCTAATTTCACATTGATATCACTGAAACTACTTAATAATCCACAATTGTTTAATTTCCACTTGAACTAATTTTATTTTGTTTTTTATTTTGAAAATGAGAAGATATTAAGAGGAACTATTGGATAAAATAATCACCTAAGAACCAAGAGCAGGAGTAGGCCATTTGGCTCTTCGAGCCTGCTCCACTATTCAATAAGATCACGGCTGATCTTCTCGTGGCCTTAGCTCCACTTACCCACCCTCTCACCATAACCCTTACTTCCTTTACTGTTCAAGAAATTATCTATCTTAGCTTTAAAAACATTCAATGAGGAAGCCTCAACTCTTCACTGGGCAAGGAATTCCCCAGATACACAAACCTTTGGGTGAAGAAGTTCCTCCTCAATTCAGTCCCAAATCTGCTCCCCCTAATTTTGAGGCTATGCCCTGTTGTTCTAGTTTCACCCACCATTGGAAACATCCTCCCTGCTTCTATCTTATCTATTCCTTTCATAATTTTATATGTTTCTATAAGATCCCCATCTCATTCTTCTAAATTCCAATGAATCTAATCCCAGTCTACTCAATGTCTCCTCATAGGTCAACCTTCTCAACTCCAGAATCAACCTAGTGAATCTCCTCTGCACCCCCTCCAGTGCCAGTACATCCTTTCTCAAGTAAGGAGACCAAAACTGCACACAGTACTCCAGGTGTGGCCTCACCAGCACCCTATATAGCTGTAACATAACCTCCTTGCTTTTAAACTTAATTCCTCTAGCAATGTAGGAGAAAATTCCATTTGCCTTCTTAATTACCTGTTGCACCTGCAAACCAACATTCTGCAATTCATGCACAAGGACACCCAGCTGCAATTCTTTATCATTCAAACAATACTCTTTTTTACTGTTATTCCTACCAAAATGGATGATTTCACATTTATCAACATTGTACTCCATCTGCCAGGCCTTTGCCCGCTCACTCAAACTATCTTTATCCATCTGCAAACTTTCAGAGTCCTCTGCACACTTTGCTCTATTACTTATCCTAGTGTAATCGACAAACTTTGACACACTACTCATGGTCCCCAACTCCAAATCACCTATGTAGATTGTAAACAACTGCAGTCCAACACTGATCCCTGAGGCACACCACTAGTCATTGATCGCCAACCAGAAAAGCACTCATTTATCCCTAGTCTTTGCTTCCTGTTAGTTAACCAATCCTCTATCCATGCTAATACGTTGCCTATAACACCATTCACTGTTATCTTATGCAGCAGACTTTTGTGCAGCACCTTGTTGAATGCCTTTTGGAAATCTAGATATACCACATCTACTGGGTACCCGTCGTCCACCGTGCTCATAACGTCTTCATAGACTTCCAGTAAATTAGTTAAACATGATGTGCCCTTCAATGAACCAATGCTGCATTTGCCCAATGGAATAATTTCTATCTAAAATGTCTTATTATTTTTCTCTTGGTGATACATTCAAGCATTTTCCTCACTACAGAAGTTAGGCTAATTAGCGTATAATTCCCCATCTTTTGCCTACCTCTTTTTTTTAAATAGTGGGGTCATATTTGCTGTTTTCCAATCTGCTGGAACTGCCCCAGAGTCCAGCAAATTTTGGAAAATTGCCACAAGCGCATTTGCTATTTCTCCCATCATCTCTTTTAGTACTCTGGGATGCCTTCCATCAGGGCGAAGAGACTTGTCTACCTTTAGCTCCATTAGCTTGCCCAACACTACCTCTTTCGCGATAATGATCATTTTTAGGTCCTCCACCTACCTTAGTCTCCTTGTCATCAATTACTGGCATGTTATTCGTGTCCTCCACTGTGAAGACTGACACAAAATACCTGTCCATTGCCTCAGCTGTTTCCTCATTTCCCATTATTAAATCCCTCTTCTCATCCTCTAAAGGACCAATGTTTACCTTAGCCGCTCTTTTTTGTTTTACATATTTGTAGAAACATTTGCTACCTGTCTTTATATCCTGAGCTAGTTTACTCTCATAATGTATTTTACTTTTCTTTAGCTTATCTTTTCTGGCTTTCAGTTGACCTTCAAAGTTTTCCCAATCTTCTTGTTTCCCACTGGTCTTTGCCACTTTGCATGCCTTATCTTTCAATTTGATTACCTCCCCTTATTTCCTTAGACATCCATGGCTGAATTTTTCTACAGTCTTTTTCCCCTTTTTCTACAGTACTTCCCTTTCACTGGTATATACTTTTGCTGAGCACTTTGAAAAGTTGCTTTGAAAATCCCCTACTGTTCCTCAACTGTCCCACCATAAGGTCTTTGTTTCCAATCTAGTTTAGACAACTCCTCCCTCATTATATTGTAGTCTCCTTTGTTTAAGCACAGGGCTCTGGTATTGGATATTATCTTCTCACTTTCCATCTGTATTCTAAATTCAACCATACTGTGATCACACCTTCCAAGAGGATGCCTAACTGTGAGATCATTAATTATTCCTGTCTCATTATACAGCACCAGATCTAGGCTAGCTTCCCCCCTCGTCGGTTCCTTTACATACTGTTCAAGAAAACTATCATGGATACACTCAATGAACTCCACCTCAAGGCTGCCTTGACCAACCTGGTTTGACCAATCAACATGTAGATTAAAATCCCCCATGATAATTGCCATACCATTTTTACAGGCATTAGTTATTTCTTTGTTTATTGCCCACCCCAATGTGATGTAATTATTTGGTGGCCTATAGATTTCACTTACCAGTGACGTCTTCTTAGAATTTCTCATTTCCATATGGGTTCAACCTTATTCTCCATAGAACCTATATTATCTCTCACTCCCGCCCTGATGTCATCCTTAAATATCAGAGCTACACTACCCCCAGCCCCAATATTCCTGTCTGTCCTACTGAATAGTCTGATACCCCTAGATATTTAATTCCCAATCATGACCATTCTACAACCGTGCCTCTGTAAAGGCTACTAAATCATACTCTTTTGCAATGATTTGTGCCGTTAACTCATCTACCTTGTTTCAAATGCTACGAGTATTCAGGTAAAATGCCTTTATGCTAGTTTTTATACCTTCTTTTTGAATTCTAACGTCTCCATTAATAATATCTCCTAAGTTTTCCTTCCTTTTGACTTCTCTCATTGTCTTCGATGTAGTTAAACCCTCCTGCACATATTAACCTGCTGCTTTCTTTTCTATTTACTATTATATTTCCTGTTGCTTTTCCCTTCCCTTCCCCCCAGTTCACTAGTTTAGAATTGTAGTGAACGCCCTATTTATCCTTTTCACTAGAACACTAGATCGAGATTGGTTTAAGTGGAGACCGTCCCAATAGTACAGATCCCTCCTGTTCCAAAACTGATGCCAATGTCCTATGAAATGGAACACCTCTTTCCCACACCACTCCTTTAGCCACGTGTTTACTTCCTTAATTTTCTTATCCTTAAGCCATTTTGCAGGTGTCTCAGATAGTAATCCGAAGATTACAACCCTTGAGGACATGTTCCTTAATTTCATTCCTAGTGCTTGATAATCCCCATACAGGTCCTCCTTCCTAGCCTTGCCTATGTTGTTTGTCTCAACGAGGACCACAACAACTGGATCCTCACCCTCCCACTCCAATATCCTTTCAAACTGGTCAGAGATGTCCCTTAACCTGGCACCAGGCAGGCAATACACCATGCGGGATTCTCGATCCTCCCTACAAAGGATGCTATCAATCCTCCTGATTATAGAGTCCCCTACAACTACCAGTTGTCTTTTTGCTCCCTCCTATTGAATGGCCTCCTGTACTACGGTGCAGTGGTCAGCTGGCTGATCCCCCTACAGCCCTTCACCACATCCTCGCAGAAAGCAAGTATCTCATACCTGTTGGTCAAGGTCGAGAGCTGATACTCCTCTGTTCCTGAATTCAGGATCCCCCTGCCTGATTCATTTGCAATCATACCCTGTTGTCCCTAATCACTGACTGAATTTGAAGTACTTAATCTACCAGGTATGACCACCTCCTGAAACAAAGTGCCAAGGTACTTATGCCCCTCCCCGATGTGCCGCAGTGTTTGAAGCTCAGATTCCAGCTCATCAACTCTGAGCTGAAGTTCCTCGAGCAACCAACACTTGCTGTAGATGTGTTCATTGCAGTTTGCAATGGGAACTGCCAACTCCCACATCATACAGCAACAACACATCACCTGTCCAGCCAACTCTACTTAGTTAAATACTCTATTAATTTATATAATCTTATTAATGAGTAAATTAATGTATTGATACTTCTTCGTGTTCTTTTTCTAAATTAGTGCAGATTTCCTAGAAGCCAATCAGGTCACAGTTTCCCTGTGATATCACTCCAGTTATTTCTTGCAGCTACAATGTGTTCTGAGCTCAGTTACTTTTATACTCACTCTGTGCTGTTGCTCCGCCCTCCGAATGCTCCCTGCAGACTAGGCTGCAATCTCTCAGCTGGGTTAGTTTTATACTCACTCTGTGTTGCTTCTCTTCCATCCTACTGCTCTCTGCAGAGGAGGAATATTCAAGGAGACATATCCCAAATGGCAAAAAGGTCACAAATCACAGAGATATGACATCATCTGACATCTAGCCACCTATCTTTAGCCACTAATATTTCCCATTAGCAGCTATTCATTCTTCTAGGCTGATCGTTACCCACTCCTTTGTCTGTCCAACTGTTTTCTCTCTTTCGGTTTTGCTCCATTTATCGTTTACTCCTTACCCCTCCCCCCACCTATATTGTGCATTAAAAAAATGTTTTCCTAGCTACCATCAATACTGAGGAAAAGTCACTGAACCTGACACTTTAACTCTGATTTCTCTTCATGATGCTGCCATACCTGTTGAGCTTTTCCAGCAATTTCTATTTTTGTTTACAGATATGTGACCTTTTGATATATTATGGCATAGGGCAGAGTGGGAAAGGATGAAGTAGCAGCCGTCTCAAACATAGGCTAATGCCGTCTTCTCCTCACATTTTTCCCATCTTCTCACTCATTCTCAGCACAAATTTGTGCACTGCATTTTCCAATCCAAATTGTGTTTTATGGTTTATAGGGAAGCAGCGTTCTAACTTTTTAGTTCAACTTTATTCTATCATGGCAAAACTGAATAAGTAACCCATCAGCACTACTGATTGCTGAGTATCAGACATGATTACACATCCCCCTGTATCCCTCTCAGAGAACTTTGTAGATGTCAAGTTATTTATAAAGCAATTTCATATACAAAGAAATACTTTGTCTCAGGATAAGACCTTGGTCAGTGCATATTTAAAATATCGTGTTTACTGTAGGCCCTCAAATGATGGGGATTCAGAAAAGATTTAAAGAAAGGCCTCTGAGTTGATACTGTTTTAATGGTCCTCTGTTATTAGATCAGACTAAGACAGCTGGGATGTTTTAACTTAGAACGTTAGGTTTTGAGGAGCTTTTAACTTTAAAATAATGAAAAGATTAGACATGACCCAAATAAATAAAACATTCAAGCTAGATGGGTTTGGAAGGACCAGGGATACAAGGATAAGTTATAAAAGCAACTAAATAGGTTAGGTGCCAGAAGGATCTGTTTTTGCAGAGAGACATTGGACTGTGTTCTAGGTTATTGGCATATGCATCATGTGTGGATTTGGTGAATGCATTGAAAGCAAGTCTTATGAGTTTATGGGAATGGCTAATTGAATGGTCCAGCTAGTATTTACTTACCTTTTGTTGTGACTGAGTCTCTCATGAAAGGATGGTTTTTGGATGCAGATCTTCTCTGAGATGGTCAGCAAGAACTCTCTGACTCATTTAATGTAAGTCCTAGGATAAGAATGAGGGTATGCACAGCAGATACACTGCAGTCATACCTCATTCAAATCTAGGAAGCCAAAGTACCTGTGACTGATTTGTTGGTAGTGTTGTCTGTTCCTCAATTTGAGTATGACATCTACTCAGGGTAGAGAGTTTCTATCGTGGGTCTTAATTCAACCAAAGGGGCCAATTCTCTACCCACAGATCTCTGGGAACATGGGCACAATGTCCCATGAAGTAGTGAGATCTGGAGTGCAGGATTTGCTTCCTTTCCTTTTCTTCTCTTCCATCACTGTTCCTCATCATTAAAGAATTTTGGATTGAGAATGTGATGAGTTTGATGGACACGCTGCCCTTAATTTGAACAATTTTTAGCAAGTCCTTCTAGTCATTAATGTCAATGCTGCCATGCTTCAAGGAGAGCGCAGAATGTCTTCGTAGCATTTCCTTTTGTCTTGGACTGTGTCCTGATGGTCGAAAAGCAACCCACTCACCAGATTCTGTTTGCTTACATCTCAAAATGGCCTTACAATGGTTTTCTGAGTGAAACAGTAACTGGAAGTAAAAAATTTGTAGGAAATTAAGGTGTTGTAAATATAAATTTGTGTGCTCAGAAATAATTAGGCTGAAACATCAAACAGAAGCACATCAAAGAAACTGGAAAACAAATTCTGAAAAGCATCAAGATTTAAGAAGGCAAGTCCTAAAGGTCTGGCCTTCCAAAGGGGAATGTCTCCATTTTATAAAGATAGAGTAAGCTCACGGAGAAAAGTACTAAATAAAAATCAGAAAAGATGCAGATGCTGTAAATCAGAAGCAAAAACAGAAATTGCTGGAAAAGCTCAGCAGGTCCGGCAGCATCAGTTCTGTGGGTCACTCGACTCGAAATGTTAACTCTGATTTCCCTCCACAGATGCTGCTAGACATGCTGAGCATATCCAACAAGTTCTGTTTTTGTGTCATGGAGAAAAGGCCTAGTAAAAAGCATAGAACCCTGTGTGAAAACAATTTGTATACGATTTGCAGGAACAATGAAGCTTTGCTGATCTGCAGAATAATCTCACAAAAATTTAGATGCTTTCAAATTCAGTGCACTGTGAATAACATTTGCCCGATACTGCAACATACATTGTTGATCAATGGGACATTTCACATTTGAAGCATCACCTTGCTACTGTTATCCTTGTGTGTTTAGCATGCTGCAGAACTCTCATATTCAAAGCTTTTATCTGCTCTATATTTGTTCAAAGTTATGATGTATACGGATGTTGGAGGAAACTGTACACCGAAGGCTTTACTCGGCTGTTAAACGATCAAAAAAGATTGCTTTCCTAGGATGACTATATTCTTGCAATACATCATGCCTAATTTGTTTGACACGTCACATAGATTTCTGCTAAGATTACAGAGCCCATCAGAGTTGGGGTGGAAATAAACATCTAAAATTTTCAGTGCAAAAGGGCAAAAATTATTTCTGAAGGTTTCCACAGAATTACTCTGATTTCCAAAGCTGGCACCTCTGCTGCTATGTGGGTCAGATTTAGGGATGTTTGGGGTAGTTCACTGCCACCAATCCTTCTTTGCCTGTACTTTGTCTCGAACCTATGTAATGATATCAGTGGCAGAGGATATACCACTCTGAAAGAGACACTTCTTAACTAACATCTGCTCCCGAGGACTGTGTGTGATATTAACAGGATGATGTCAATGGTTTGTGCTCGATGTAATGTGAACATTAACTCCTTTCGACCATCACCCTACACAATGGTTTCTCTTCAATATATTTGTTGAGGAATTGAAGTTTGTGCTTTGGCAACATAGTAGCTCCATTAAAAAAAATCACAAGTTTTTAAGAACTGTTCTGTAAGTTTCCTTGGAATCAAAAATGTTGAAGCTAGGTGAACTTGATACTGTGACTGAGTAACGCCTGCTGAAAAAAGGAAGTTTTATTTGAACAGGCTGAATCTTAGCAGTGGTATCAATGTGCCAATATAAGTAGAGAGGATCATTTACACCTTTGCTGCCTGGGCTGCAATCTAGTAAAGCTGATCCCCGCCAACAATAGAACCTACTCAATTTCATCTCATTGATTTCCATAAAGAGTAAATTAGACAGATTCTCTCAGACGGGAGATTATCACCTTGCCAGAGGGGTAAATATTACCTCTGTAGTTGGTAAAGCAGCAAAATAAAGTTGCACCTCCAATACAAAAAGGTTCTGCTTTGTGACACAAACTAGCTGTGGGTAACATTTCAGTGATCTATCTTCAACTGGACTAAATTTCAGCAATTGCTCAAATTTCAGTGATATAGAAAGTCCATTATCTCTGTCAGGAATAAAACACAACATATAGGAATGGCCTATATGAGATGGTGATCAGTGCATTAAGCTTTGCTACCAATGGGATTGTGGCTATTAAAGTAACTATTCAATTATGACAAAATTATACCCTGTAACAATGTTGCATCTGAAGTTGGCAGTGTTACTCCAATCTCTGCAGCCTATAAATACCATACTAATTTATGTCATTAGTAGTAAATGAAATGGCTGCACCAGAGACATCTTTAATAAATTCCTCTAATATATTAAAGACCAGATACATTCCCACACTGTGAGGCAAGAGAAACTTTATACCAGGGGCACAAAAAAAAACTTGGCTTCGTAACCTATTATATGCGTAGCTGACAAATAACATATGGGGTCTTTGCTAAGTCCTTTGACAACTGGTTCCCATTACTTTGATAAAGTCTGTGGAAAAAAAAATCAAATCAAAGCCAAAAAAAGCAAAAGGAAATCTCATTGCAGTATAGCAAAGCATAAATTAACTTTGCCCTGCATAACCACATGCCTACTAGAATTATGTTGTATTAGAAGGTAGCAGCAGCAATAAATTGCTATTTGAGCATCTAGTGCTTTCCCCAGTTGCCTTCGCATGTCAGATGACATTTTGCCATGTTGATGAACATTAATCCTCTTACATGTACTGAGATAGTTACAGCACAGCACAACAATCGAATGTATATTTATTCACATCCGTTATTAACAATAGCTATAAACAGGTATATTCAGGTTGATGCAGCCTTGATTGATTGGCCAATAATTTCCTGCATTTTCTCTTATGAAGTGTTAACAAAGACATGATCTATGAATTAACCTGAAAAGGTGATAGTAGATCTTCTGATCATTTTTGATAAAATTACGGAGATCAATTCCGCTGTATGCATTGGAATAAATCCACAATGATATAATTTCAACACCAAAACAATTTGCTGTTTTCGCTAGAGTTAAGAAGTCAAGAACAAATAACAAAAGGGAAGTATGGCAGAGGAACAGGCCCTTCGGCCCTCCAAGCCTGTGCCGCTCATCATGCCCTGACTAAAGTAAAAAACAAACCTTCTGCCCTTATTCGGTCTGTCTCCCTCTATTCCCTCCCTATTCATGTAACCATCCGGATGCCTCTTAAATGTTGCCAACATGCCTGTTTCCACCATCTCCTCTGGCAGTACATACCAGGCTCCTACCACTCTTTGCATGAGAAACTTTCCTCGCACATCTCCCTTAAACTTTTGCGCTCTCACCTTGAACCTGTGCCCCCTTGTAATTGTAATTTCAACCCTGGGAAAAAGCCTCTGACTATTCACCCTATCTATGCCTCTCATAATTTTGTAGACCCCTATCAGGTTTCCTCTCAGCCACTGTCTTTCTAGTGAGATCAATCCTAATCTTTTTATCCTTTCCTCATAGTCAATGCCCTTGAGGCCAGGTAACATCCCGGTGAACCTTCTCTGCACAACCTCCGAAGATTCCATGTCCTCTGGTAATGTGGCAATGAAAACTGCACACAATACTCCAAATGCAGCCTAACAAGGGTTTTATATAGCTGCAACATGTTTTGCCAATTCTTGTACTACATGCCCTGACCAATGGAGGCAAGCATGCCATATGCCTTCTTAATCATTTTGGCCATCTGTGTTGCCACTTTTAGGGAACTGTAGACCTGCATGCCCAGGTCCGTCTGTATGTTAATGTTCCTAAGGCTTCTGCCATTAACAGTATAATTCACACCTAAATTTGATCGTCCAAAATGCATCACCCCGCATTTGTCTGGATTAAACACCATCTGCCATTTCTGTGCCCAAGTTGCCAATCTATCTATATCCTGTTGCATCCTTTCACAATCGTCGGCACTATCAGCAACTCCACCAATCTTCATGTCATCTGCAAACTTACTAATCAGACCACCTACATTTTCCTCATTATCATTTATATACACTACAAACAACATAGGACCTAAGACTGATCCCTATGGAACACCATTAGTTTACCGGTCTCCATTCTGAAAAAGACCCTTCCACTGCTACCCTCTGTCTTCCATGACCAAGCCAGTTTTGTATCCATCTAGCCAACCCACCCCAAATCACATGTGATTTTAGTTTTTGTACCAATCTGTCGTGTGGGACTTTGTCAAATGCCTTACTAAAGTCCATATAAAGTGCATCCACAGCCCTTCCCCCATCAATTATCTTTGTCACCTCTTCAAAAAATATGATCACGTTGGTGAGACATGACCTTCCCTGTACGAAACTATGCTGCCTGTCGCTAACTAGTCCATTTTTTTCTAAATGTGCATATATCCTGTCCCTCAGTGTCTTCCCCAAGAGCTTCCCACCACAGATGTCAGACTCACCAGCCTATAATTTCCTGGATTGTCTCTGCTTCCTTTCTTAAGCAAGGGAACAACATTGGCTAATTTCCAGTCCTCTGGAACCTCACCTGTGGTCAAGGAGGATGTGAAGATATCTGCGAATGCCCCAGCTTTACTTCCCTTGCTTCTCGCAGAAACCTGGGATAGATCCCATCTGGCCCTGGGGACTTGTCTACCTTAATGCAATTTAGGATACGCAAAACTTCCTCCTTTAATATATTGACAATCTCTAGAGTATTCACACACTCATCCCTGACCTCAACATCAGTCATGTCCTTCTCCTCGGTGAATACAGATACAAAGTACTTTTTAAGGATCTCTCCCACTTCCCATGGCTCCACGCATAACTTCCTTGCTTTTTCCTTCAGGGGGCCTACTCTTTCCCTTGCTACCCTCTTTCTTCTAATATATGCATAAAAAGCCTGGGATTCTCCTTGACCCTGTTTGCTAAAGACATTTCACGGCCCCTTTTAGCCTTCCTAATTCTATATTTAAGTTCCTTCCTAATTTCTTAAGGTCTTTGTAAGTTTGTAACTGCCTAGACCTATTGTATGCTTCCTTTTTCCTTTTGACTAAGTTTACAATTCCCGTATCATCCGTGGTTCCTGGATCCTGCCATTCCTATCCTTCAGTTTTGCAGAGGCATGCATGTCCTACACGTTAATCAACTGGTCTTTAAAAGCCTCCACATACCAGATGTTGATTTGCTCTCACATAACTGCTCCCAATCCACATTCCCCAGTTCTTGTCTAATGTGGATGTAATTGACCCTTACCCAATTAAACACCCTCACCCGAGGGCCACTCTTGTCTTTGTCCATGACTACTTGAAATCTTATGGAGTTATAAAAACAAAGTTGCTGGAAAAGCCCAGTAGTTCTGGCAGCATCTGTGAAGGAAAACATAGAGTTAACATTTCGGGTCCGGTCACCCTTCCTCAGACTCTTTTGACAGTGTTGAAATTGTGACTCCTAGTAACTGACATATCAACATGTGGAAACCAAGTCTTTCTCCCGTCTCTCGCTCTCGCTGTCCTTCCCCAAGCACCATCAACTTGCTCACAGAGGGAAGGGAGATTCCCTTTTTGCATTGGGTCCCTGAATGATCAGTAAGTGTCAGGAAACTGCAAATGTGGTGAGATAATAACAGTGAGACTGGAGCAAGGGGTAGCCCCAGGCCTATTAATCTCACTTGGTTGAGATCATTGCTAAATGCCACCTCAACTCAACTTGACCGCCATTGCTCCAATTCCCTTTGTGCCCCTGGCCGAACAATAGTCATGTGACCACTGCCATGATGGGCCACCAGCCTCACTGGAAAGAAACCTGTAGAACTCTAACCGTACTAGACAGTGGAAATGCAGGAAGGATGTTGCTGATGACTGGGGAGTCCAGAACCAGGGGTCACAGCCTAAAGATACAGGGAAGACCCCATAGGACTGAGATGGGGAGAAATGTCTTCACGCAGAGAGTGGGGAGCTTGTGGAGTTCTCAGCCACGGAAAGCAGTTGAGTCCAAAACATTGAATGTTTTCAGGAAGGAGTTGAATACAGTTCTTGGGGCTAAAGGGAGCGAAGGGCATGCGAGAGAAAGCAGGAACAAGGTACAGAGCTGGATGGCCAGCCATGATGATATCGAATGGGGAGCAGGCTGAAAGGGCCTACTCCTGCTCCTATTTTCTTCATTTCTGTGAGACCTTTGGGACCTATTTTGATGCATAATTTATTGCACAAATTCCTTAGGCTGCCCTGACCAGAAAAGTGACCCCTTCTTATTCTTGAAGAGTCGAACAATGTTACATTTGAAAAAAGGTTATTTTAAACGTCATGGTGGAGAGGTGTTTGGGAGCTATGCCCTGGGATCAGATTACTCTCGGTTGATTGAAGCACAAGGTGAAAGTGGCTGTCAGTAGCTTTTAAGATACTATGACTCGACCGTGCATTAGGAGAGCATCTGTCAATTCAGCCTGCACTGATAATATCTTGGCTAGCTTCTCCTCCCCACCAGGCTAAGCTAGAACCAAGCCAGCATGGAGAGGGAAGATGGTGAGTGAGATTTTTGCCTGGGGTTTTTTTTTAATTTGAGCTTTTGCTGCCAGTTGGCCATAGTTGCGATATTGGCAGAGGCTGCGGAAATTCTAGGATTGTAGCTCGACCTCTCTGTTAGTCCTTTTGGATGATACAGCTAACAAATGAGACCCGAGAGAGGGAGGAATACATCGATATTTTACTTTTTAACTCTCGTGATTGAGCCCGAGAGGGTCCGACATGACCTGGTTGGCTCAGCTTCATGTGTAACCATCCCTCTTATCAGAAGTTGCTGGAAAAGCTCAGCAGATCTGGCAGCATCTGTGAA